>NC_061116.1:85322792-85648337 GCF_002878395.1 Capsicum annuum | reverse complement strand
ATGACTATTATAGATTATGAAAGACAATATCTTAAAGTATTTTAGGATCTTAGTTTGGTTCTATCATGATGAGACTCTGATTTAGAGAGTGCCCCAACTATGAGATAGTTGATCAGTAGAGTTAGCAAGTATCCCTCACTAGCCTAGAGTTTTGAGATAGGCTGTGATTTTTGAAGTATGGACATAATTTTAGAGATTTTTCTTAGCATTTGTTGTCCAGCCATTTGAGTTCAGTTTATTTCCCCGCCATGATGATGCTGCAAGAGTTGTCATGACAACAGAGAGATTGAATACTGATCTAGAAAGTATCCCTAACACGAGACTTCTAATCATTCAGCTCATTCATATCAGCCCCATGATGCTATAGGATAATTAGTTATAAATAGTATGCATGGCACCTTAGTCAATGATCTAGTTGATCAGTACGACTTTGGACTTATTCAGATTTATTCTCCCTATGATAGTTAAGCATGTAATTGTGGATTTCATCGTGATAGGTGTGCTTTTATTTCTAGCATTTATATGTTATTATATGTATTGGGGTCTTCATATCAATTGATTAATATATACCTTGATGAGTTCATATTGACTATTTTGGGTCTTGTTATTGCATTCATGATTTCATGACTACTCCGTGGTTTATTTCTTTTAGTAGTAGATGGAGTAGATTTGTATGAATATTTTCCCCTATGGGTGTAGCTTTTGGGTTTGAGTCCCATTTATTATGGCATATTGGCCTTATTATGGCAATTGAGTGGTATATGATATTGTTGTTCATTTTGGTACCACTAGCTCAACATGTTGCTACTGATATTGTTGTTGTTATTTCTACCACTACTTGAGGTTATTGGTATTACTTGATATTATTACTTGATGTTCTTACTTGATGGATTTGATCCTCACTAGGTAGCTATATAGACTAATGATATCTAGTTAGACTTTTATTTTCTTGTGATATTATTTGGTCGCTTGAGTAGATATAGCCCGATTTGATGGTTTCTTTTCCCTATCACGGTGAGGTTTACTGCGTTTTCTCTTGGTTGGCTGTATTAGATTGATTTGGGGATGCATTGTGATATTGAAGGAAATTTGGCCTTCTATGGTGCTAATATGATTCTAGGGTCGAAGATTTAGTTGTATAGCCCGTTCTTGATTTTGAGACTCTTAAACTTTCCTCCTATGTTGCGAAGGTTTTCATTTTGGCTATCATTTCCTATATAGCCCATTTGTGTGATTGACCAGTTCTAGGTCCACTCTTTGGTTATGATTATTTCATCGCCCAATAGTGGTTTTGAGATTGAGATATCATGGATTCATCTCTTAGATTTGTTAGGTTTATTCCCTTGTGTGGTTTACACTTGTTATTAGTATGGAAATTGGATTCCCCTTTCTTGATTTGACATGGTTTTGTCTAGTGGATTTGGAAGGTTAGAGGCAGGTGGCCTTTCCTACGATCGCTTCTTAAGTTGGCAAATTGGAAATTCATTATCCTAGGTTGTTTGATTCTCTGAAGGTGGTATTACCTTTGACCTTTGTTTTGAGATTAGTATGTCATCTTCGATGATGTAATTCTTAAGTGGAAATAGGAAATTCCTATTTCAGTATTTGTTTGGCCTAGTAAGGCTTGGTAGAGTGATTCTACTTAATTATATGCGCCTGTGGCTATTATTTGCTGAAATGGAGGGTAAGATTGATTAGTTGTTAGCTAAAGTTATATTTTCTCTTAGTTGCTAGAGATTTTGCCAATACTGGTTTGGTTTTTAGCCTTGGGAAGTTTTTGAGTATGTTTGGATAGTTTATGCCCTCCAACAGATATAGAGTGGGTTTTATGCATTTTTAGCTAGTGATTTGTCCTTTGTCATGATTCCTATTTGTGGCTCTTCATACCCTTCAGCTGATAGAGTTGGTTTCTCGTATTTCAGTCGGCGGTTATCCCCATGGTTGTTTTTTGTTTTTTAGATATGTCACGACTGTGGCTTGGTATGATTTATCTCACAAATGTCAGATTTGGATACTAAAGTCTATTTGAATGGTTGCTAATGATATTGGCTTATTGGTTCAGTTTTGACTTGACACCTTGGAATAGCGATTTGGAAGTTGTTATAAACTTGGAGTATGAATGCCTACATAGCTTCAGGTTTAGGTAGTTGAGATCAAGAAATTCAGCCTTGGCATAGAGATTTTAGCTTGGTGTTGTACAACATGCTTATAGATTTTGTTTTAGATTTGTCTTAGTTCAAATTTCATTTATCAGCTAGTTGAGCCTACTTCATAGGTTACCTGTTCAGTCTCCTCGACTTCAAATGGAATATGGTTGATAAGTATTCAGATGATAGTCCATGGACCCAGTATTGGTTCTTTTAGCTTTGACCTTGAGTCTCCAGTTTTCTTTGAGTATTTTGTATGATTTACTCAGTGGGAGTAATATACTCTAGTTGGATTAAGTATGACTTCATTCTCGGTAGATGATACATTCTAGAGTGGACTATTTAGTGATGAGTAGTTATACCTTAGTTTTTGAGATTTTAGTTTGATTTTTATCCCGACTAGTTGAAGCATTGGCATGGATTGCATTTCTTAATTATCTTTATTTATATGCCTAGATAGCGCCTTATGAGCTTATTCTCATGTTTTCCATTAGGAATTTTTATGGGTCGGCTTCAGTTCTTTTAATCTGTGGTGAGATTATGCGGACAGGACTCAGGTGGTCTTCTTCTTAGTTCAGAGAGATAACAGGTGCAGAATGGTAGAAGAAGGTTATATTTGGATTTAAAGTTGGTGGCATGACTCATGTCTTGATTTGCTTTTGTCTTGGATAAGCCTTGTATTGATTTTTATGGACTTAGAGATGGTATCAGCATGTTGTGGTTCAGATGTGCATGCATCATCCTTCTCAGTTCAATTGGTGGCTAGTTAGCAGTTAAAATTGAGTTTTGTCCGTTTGGGAGTTAGCTGGGGTGTTGGTTGAAAAAGAGATACCTATAAAGAAATCCCATAGAAGAATTTTTCTCTTCGTTGAGGTTATCTAGGAAGTTATTCTCTAGGCATGCCGGCCCAGTACCTCATTCTTTTGAGCTTTTGAGATTCTTTCTATCCCTTGACTTTTGAGGATGAAAATTCTTTTAGTAGTGGATATTGTAATGACTGTACCAATCATTCTTTATATTTTTTATGACATGCTAGAACCGACGGTTCATATACTGGGAAATTTATTTTGTTTTTATAGCAAATTCCCTATTTTGAAGTTTTTCCTGGTTCCAAATGGTCACTAAGCAAAAACTTTTATGAAATGATCTTTGATGCAAATTCCAACTGCCCCAGTAGATTTGGAATATCGATTTTAGCCTAGGTAGACCTTTGGTTCTGGTACCAATGCACCCAAGATCATTTTGACCTATTGTTTGGAAAGTTGGAAAATTGGAATACGGGTGTGGGACCAACATTTGGTCAAAACAATCTCGGATTGGAAATTTGACTTTGCCGTCACATCCAAAACATTGATTTTAGTCTAGAGGGACCCTTTGTTCAGGTCCTAAGGCTCCTATACTTATTTTGGGCTATTGAGTGGATTTTATGAAAAAAATAAAACTATAGATATGGGCCCCACTTTTTGCCTAAACGATCTTGGATGAAAGTTTTGATGATTCCAATTGATTTGAAATGTGGTTTACACTCCAATTCACTATTGGTTCATGCATTTTGGGTTATGAAAGAGTTTCGAGGCTCAAAATCAAGATTTTGATTTTGGTGTCATCTGGTGCCCAGGGGAGCAACTGCATGATGATAAATAGTATGGAAATTGCTCCAACATGATAGTGACCCCTAGACAACGATTATGACATCTCTAAAGATGGCAGGGCCATTTAAGGACCCTATAGGCCGTGTTTTGGCCATTTTTGATTTATTTTTGGGACATAGAAACCTAAATGAGTGTACTAACTAAAAAATGAGTCTTGTGGGTATCTTGGAAGCTTGTTTAACAACTATTACCGTGATTATCGTCCGAATTAAGGTAAGATTTCATCTCTTTATTGGTTAATTTCTTAGTTCTTGACCCAAAACCCCAAATTCACTTAGGGTTTGATTTTAGCCCAAAGATAGCTTGGTTTTCACCTATTTTTGAGGGTTTTGATTTCTTGTTCATGTATGAGTATTGGGTTGACTTAGGAAATGTGTTTTTCGTATGTAGGACCCACTTGGGGTTTTTGGTGTCGTGTTTGGACCCAAAGCACAATGGTGTGTAACCCTCCGAAATCGGGTCTTGAGACGTCACACGGTGCTTAGGATCACAAGTGACCCCAAGATAACCCTTCTACTGGAAAAACTCATAAGCAACTGAACAAAAAGTATAAATCTATACAAATCTGCGGAAAATAACTCTTTTCTGAATATGATAGATACAAAACTAAATTTACAAGATTACAACTCTGCTTTTACAACCAAAACTGAAACGGAATACATCAATTTCTACTGACTATCTATGAAGCCTCTACTAGTACTGACTATAGGTAGCTGGGTCATGACTCCCGACTAACCCAGCTCAATACGACTGAATAAACAAAATACAAAAATTCTCGAACTGTATAACTAACTCAATCCCTTGAATCAAAAGGACTCATCACCTGCTGATTGGATGCCGCGAACTGACTGGATCTGAAGATGTACACTATACCTTGTACCTACATTCTAAGAAAATGTAGCCCACATACGAATATGTGTGTCAGTACCATGGAAACGTACCGAGCATATGGGGGTGCAATGCATATATAAAAAAATATCTTAATATTATCACAGTTTATAAAATTATGCATGCTGATATAAATGACTCACTTAGCTCGAATTAAAATCATCATAATCATAAGAGAGTAAAATATATCGGGTGAAACATGTCAGTCATCATAATAAATCTCAATTCACTTCCATCTCGATTCCAAATCATCAAAGCAATCAAATCTCATAACAATTCTCTTTGGAATATATGTTCATTAAATCTTTCAAAAACAATGACTTTCTCAAACTCAGTCTTTCAAACAAATATGTTTTCATCTTAGATAGAAGAATAAGACTTTTCATATTAGATAGGAGAATACACACACACATTGGGAGTATCTTACAACCGACATAAACCATGTGAGCTACATGGAGTCCAACGCCTAACCCATGTTGGGGAGAGCTATCCTATCCTTGCCATGGGAGTAGGACCTTAAATCATCAATCCAAACACTAGCGATCACTATATAAATCAGCCTCAGGATCACAACCTACGGGGGCACGTAGTTATAGGGAAGTACCAATACTGCTATACCTCCCGCTCAGTGCTAAAGACTACTCCCGGACTTAGCTCAGATCTTTTCAAAAGAAAATTCACAAATAAACAATTCAACAATTCACAACGGGAGCCATCAGCTACCCTTTTTATAATAATCAATAAAAGTGGATTTCTTTTCTCATCTCGGGTTCAAATCAACCCTTTTCGCGACCAAAAGGTCAAAACTTCATTATCATCTCAATTCATTCAAACACAAAGTGTTTATAACACATCATTTCTAAAAAAAACGACAATCTCAATTAGAGTTCAAAACTCATGTCTCAACATCATATGAAAATTTATCAAGGTTCAAGATTTACATTATAAACATATATAAATTCCTTCAAAATCTGAAAATTCAGCCATAAGGCACAAAATATCATCATTATCATATAATTTCACTTCTAAAATATCAAAAACATCAAAATCTAATGATAATCAATATAGGATATAAATTCATGCTTCAAAATCATAGTAAAACATATAAAATCCATAACTTTGTAAAAGACAGTATTTTTGGGCACATGAACAAAAGGGTGTTCTTGTTGAAAAATCCGACATACCTTAAACTTGAAGCTTTGAATGACTTTTCGAATGCCGTAATGCCATTCACAAAATTTTGGGTGTCACTCGTAGCCTTCGTAACGGAGATTTTGCATATGTAAAAATTATAGAATTGTCATGGTTGAATCTCTAGCTATTGGGGTTTTTGTGTTGAAACCCTAAAGGTTGTTCTTGGTGATTTTTAGAGAAAGTAAGCTTATTTTGATGTCGTGGGAGTTTAATCCCGTGTTATAGACATATATAGGGGTGTTTTTGGCACTTGGAAGTATGGTATGCTGCGCACAACTCATGGAAAACCTTAAGGTGTGCGTCGCACACCTTATGGAAGACATTTAAGTGTGCCTCGCACTCCCAATCGTACACATTTGATTGGGCGGCGCATTGCCCATCGCACACCCTTACTGCCTCTCACAAAAATGGGCATAACTCTTCGCTCGGGTATCAGATTTTTGCAAAATTGGTATCGTTGGAAAGATAATTCAATTATATACAATTTGATAGGTCTTGGGATAAAAAATTCCATCTATATTAAGAGATATTAACGTTTTAATATGGCCCTTGTAGAATGGAATGTCAAACTTTGGATGAATCAATTGGTCTTAGCTCAACCTTAATCTATGTCATTGCTATAAACATTTTACACCTCTAAACTACTACATAGACTAGGATAATGATCATGCAACTTGTATTTATGTGAGAATTACTTGGATTAGAGCTTGGACGCACAGGAACGACGGTTAGAATTCTAGCATGAAAATACGGGGTATTACATTATCTCTCCCTTGGGAACATTCGTCCTCGAATATGGATAATTAACCTTAAACACAGAGTAATATAAGTCTTCATGCTATCATGTGTAACTGATAAAACTGAATCACTGGATCTCAAGAATAATGAGCTACTGAACTGGTCTGCAAGGGCATGAATCCTCATGAAAAATAACTATATGGCTAAGATAGAAACGAGAGTGTCAACTTATGAGTAACCATTACTTTGTACTGGATCTGATCTCATGAGAAAGGATGAGAGGTTTATGACATGAAAACTCAGGGTATTACAACATCCCCCTCTGGGGATCGTTCGTCCCCGAATGATAATAATTTGATAAAAATACTAGGAAGAGACTGTGATACTACACAGGATACTTACGGACTGAATCATGACTTAATAACTGAAACTGAAACTGATGCATGAACTGAGCTGAATTCATAATTTAATCGGACACAAACACATTGCCTCTTGGAATGTACATACGTATAAGACTGCGAATAGTAAGACTAGCTGGAAAATTAAGAATCTATAGGAGCTTATATCCTTTCTTGCTAAACTAGATTACAGGCTATATGGACTGGATCATACTGACTACCCATACTCAAATGGAGTATTTCTTTAGCACTTTTCTACGAAATTCTATTGACATTAGGGAGCAAAGAATTCTGGGCATGCTCTGAACAAGACATTTGACTAAGGAATTACAACATTGATATAACTCTACAACATGGAATATAATTATATAACTCATAAACTAGGATAGGATTGCTAGGCCGTAGGCAATGCAACTTCTTACTTTCAAGCTTAGCATCATTTCTCAAATGCTCTCTCAACTATACTATTCCCCTTAAATACCATACTTATTTGATTCAACTTATAATTCTCATATTGGCACTGCAAAACTTTTCTACTAAGGTCTAAACTAAACTAAGTTCTCTCACTATGATCAAGCCTAAAACTAAATCACAAGATACAACATGTCAAACCACAATACTAGTCTAAACCACAAGGTTCAATATTCTATATCTTCTTAGAGATCACACCCTAAGTATAACATGCCTTACCACTTCAATGACTAATTTAAAAATCTTGATATGGATTCACTAGTGCATATTGCATTCATCATCTTACACCCAACATGACATTCAAGCCTATTATTAAAAATTACATATAACTTTAAGGCAAATACCCCTAAAGGCATACTTTGCATATTCTCTAAACCTTTATCAACAACAATTTCTTGCACTATTCTTAAAAACATACACACAATTTCTAACTAACCATGACATGTATCAAAGACTTGGCCTCAATCTTACTTTACACTTTTGCCTTAGATAGAAAAGCATAAATAATCTTTCTTAATGAGGGTCATCAACTCTCTCACATATAAACCATTACTTATCCACTATTATTACCGCTATCTTAACATAGGAAGAGGTCACCGAAGGGCTAACATATATGAAACAGAAGCACAAAAACTACAATATATAACATTAACACTTATTTTTGTTCTGAGGAATAAAATATCAAAGGCATGGATTTATTAAAGAAATCTAAGCTGAGGACATGCATGATATAATGCAAACTTCACTAGTATCATGAGTTTAAAAATTGGTTATACTTTGAAACATGATTTTATACTTATCATTAGCTATTCAACATAAGATTGGAGTTCATAAATTCATAAGATATAACTCAAATCACAGAGTAAAGCTGTTACATGCTTGCTAGAAGCTGAGAATGGGCTTGAGCACACATAATAGGTATAAGCATAGGCCTGTGGCATGGATTTGTCAAGAAAGTGATGGATTTGGTATTGTAATGACTGAAATCCAAGGAATACTCTAGAGAAAGAAAGGATCATTATCTCATCATAACTCATTATTGACATGTATCACAATCTAATTCTCAAAACTCCATTTGGTTCTTCACTAACCATCTCCCCCTTAGGTCAAAGCTGGTATTCTAAGTATAATGGTCTACTCCATATCCCCGAGATTAAGCCATAATTTCAT
Organism: Capsicum annuum; assembly: GCF_002878395.1. NCBI lineage: Eukaryota > Viridiplantae > Streptophyta > Magnoliopsida > Solanales > Solanaceae > Capsicum > Capsicum annuum. Next base: position 85,639,679 of record NC_061116.1, on the reverse strand, counting down.
CATTCTATTATGTACACATAAATGCTAAACTCACAAGAATAAACTAATTTCGAACTTACCGACTTCATTCTTGAACAACCCATCCATATGCCATCCTTAATTTCTAGCTTCAATAATCATCATCAAAGACTTACACTCTTATTTGCAACCATATCTACATCTCTAATCATATAATCATAGCCTACTAAGATCACACTTCTATACTTATATTTATCCCAAACAATAAGAAGAAAATCATACTAAAAAGACTCAAAATCTTCAATCATAACTCCTTAACTTAGCTATCAAGAACAACATAAATTATCTAACTAGCCTTTCTCCACCTAGAAACTCTACGTTACTACTAACCACACAATATACAATAATCCTAAAAAAATAATGCAGCCCCATAGCACCTTGGGCACACCTCTACACCATACTTAATTACGAACACATGATCTTATACTCTTGCATACACTGTTCAGGCCTACCAGATCACCTCCATATAACTAGCATCAACAACCGAACCATCAATTGTTCAAACTTAATGTCTAGAGCTAAACATGATTTACAATCCAATCTCACACACAATTTTTACTTCAAAACTATAGAACATAGAATTAAGGAAAACTTGTACACAATGACAATCGATCATAATCTTATGGCCTATCTTATTCATAATCTGTTAACACATCCTCCTTCTTTACATCATTACTATTTACCTATCTTCACACCTAAATTACTTTCATAGCTCTATAAATTTCAACTAAAATTTCTCTTGCAATCTCTAGAAAGCCTAAATTAACAATACTCAACCACCAAGTACTTCCATCAAAACCTATACTTTCCTAGCACAACAAATACCATCAATAACTCTTTTCATACTTCAAGAAAACAACAATCCACCTTAACTAATAATCCCCTTCTCTAACTTCACTAAACTAACAAACAAGGGTGTATGACTTCATTACTAATTCAATCATAAGCAAAAATTCAGCTATACATATTTAATAAATCGCCTTTTCCACCAATTCTTGCCACTACACTTCTAAACCCACAAGTTCAACTAACATAAGACTTTCAACTAAACATTACTACTTCTGTTACTACACAGAAACCCACACTTTCAAGTAACACCAGAACAACAAGATAAACAATAAATTGCTAGTGAATCGAAATAGGCCTCACACGTCTTCACTAGAATTTGGTTTTGTGTTTTGATTAAGAAAATTATATGAATAACAAAGCATAATGATAACAAGATTACATAATACAAGAGATAGAAACTTGACACACAACATTCAACGATCTAAGAATACACCTTACTCTATCTTAATTAAATAAATCATAAGAATGAGGACATAACTTAAATTTGAAGGACTTATAACACACTAAAAGGCTCCTCTCAAGCCACTTTATGAAACTTCTAAAACTTCTGCCAGCAAATAAAAGAGCATTATCTGGGGAGAAAATTGAAACTTGCCGAACATGTTACCTCAAGAAAAGTACATAGATAGAGAATTATAGATTAGCATTATGGATTTTGAGGAGAAATTTGAAAGCAAATCTAACTCGGGATTAGTGCACCATTTCTACAGGCCTGATAAAGCACTTCAGTTTTCAGAACTCGAAAGTACTAGTAGGATACTTTTGTAGCTCTTTTACAATTCCATAACTGTCTATGGAGAATTAAGCTCAACTATTTTTGATACCTTAGAAATAAGACAGAGATGGCCTGACCAGAGTAAGATGAGAATCTGTATATGTTTCTTGCAGAACTCTTCTATAGCACTATTTAAGACTTGAAAGAATGGAGACATTTTATAAAAGCCCTGTAACCTCTCAAAGAAAAGTACAAACGTCTCTGTACCATTCTACAAGACTCTACTAGACACGACTTTATAGACACCCTAGGATACTTGAACTCTGTGCTCTGATACCAAGTTTGTAATGCCCCAAAATCTGGTCTCGAGATGTCACACAGTGCTTCAGATCACAAGTGACCCAAAGCTAACCCTTCTATTGGCATAATTCATAAGCAACTGAACAAAAAGTATAAATCTATACAAATCTATGGAAAATAACTCTTTTCTAAATACGATAGATACAAAACTAAATTTACAAGATTACAACTCTGCTTTTACAACAAAATTGAAATGGAATACATCAACTTCTACTGATTGTCTATGAAGCCTCTACAGGTACCGACTATAGGTAGCGGGGTCATGACTCCCGACTATCCCAACTTAATATAACTGAATAAAGAAAATGTAACACTTCTTTAACTATATAACTAACTCAAGCCCTTGAATCAAAAGGACTCATCACCTGCTGATTGGATGTCGCGAACTGACAGAATCTGAAGATGTACACTATACCTTGTACCTACATTTTGAGAAAATGTAGTCCACATATGAATATGTTTGTCAATACTATGAAAACGTACTAAGCATATGGGGGTGCAATGCATATACAAAATAATATCTTAATATCATCATAGTTTATAAAATTATGCATGTTGATATAAATGACTCACTTAGCTTGAATTAAAATCATCATAATCATAAGAGAGTAAAATATATCAGGTGAAACATGTGAGTCATCATAATAAATCTCAATTCACTTCTATCTCGATTGCAAATCATCAAAGCAATCAAATCTCATAACAATTCTCTTTAGAATATATGTTCATTAAATCTTTCAAAAATAATGACTTTGTCAAACTCAGTCTTTTAAACAAATATGTTTTCATCTAAGATAGAAGAATAAGACTTTTCATATTAGATACGAGAATACACACACACACATTGGGAGTCTCTTACAACTGACATAAACCAGGTGAGCTATATGGAGTCCAACGTCTAACCCATGTTGGGGAAAGCTATCTTATCCTTGCCATCGGAGTAGGACCTTAAATCATCAATCCAAACACTAGTGATCACAATATTAATCATCCTCAGGCTAATAACCTATGGGGGAATGTATTTCTAAGGAAGTACCAATCCTGCTATACCTCCCACTCATTGCTAAAGACTACTCCCGAACTTAGTTCAGATTTTTCAAAAGAAAATCCACAAATAAATAATTCAACAATTCACAATGGGATCCATCATTCTACCCTTTTTATAATAATCAATAAAATTTGATTTCTTTTCTCATCTTGGGTTCAAATCAATCCCTTTTTATGATCAAAAGGTCAAAACTTCATTATCATCTCAATTCATTCAAACACAAAGTGTTTATAACACATGATTTCTAAAAAAAATAAAAATCTCAATTAGAGTTCAAAACTCATGCCTCAACATCATATAAAACTTTATCAAGGTTCAAGATTTACATCATAAACATATATAAATTCCTTCAAAATCTGGAAATTTAGCCATAAGGCACAAAATATCATCATTCTCATATGATTTCACTTCTAAAATATCAAAAACATCAAAATATAATGATAATCAATATAGGATATAAATTCATACTTCAAAATCATAGTAAAACATATAAAATCCATAACTTCATAAAAGAAAGTATTTTTAGACACAAGAACAAAAGGATGTTCTTGTTGAAAAACCCCACATACCTTAAACTTGAAGCTTTGAATGACTTTCCAAATGACGTAATGCTATTCACGAACTTTTGGGTGTCACTCGTAGCCTTCGTAACGGGGATTCCGAATATGTAAAAATTATAGAATTCTCACAGTTGAATGTCTAGCTTTTGGGGTTTTTATGTTGAAATCTTAAAGGTTGTTCTTGGTGATTTTGAGAGAAAGTAAACTTATTTTGATGTTGTGGGAGTTTAATCCTCTGTTATAGACATATATAGGGGTGTTTTTGGCACTTGGAAGTAAGGTATGCGGTGCACAAACCATGGAAGACCTTAAGGTGTGCATCACACACTTTATGCAGACATTAAGGTGTGCCTCGCACTCTCAATCGCACATATTTGATTGGGCGGTGTATTGCCCGTCGCACACCCTTACTGCCTCTCACAAAATAGGCATAACTCTTCGCTCGGGTATTGGATTTTTACAAAATTAGTATCATTGGAAAGGTAATTAAATTATATACAATTTTATAGGACTTGGTATGAAAAATTCCATGTATATTAAGAGATATTCACATTTGAATTTGACCCTTGTAGAATCGAATGTCAAACTTTGGATGAATCAATTGGTCTTAGCTCAACCTTGTTCTATGTCATTACTATAAACATTTTTCACCTCTAAACTACTCCATAGACTAGGATAATGATCATTCAACTTTTATTCATGTGAGAATCACTTGGATTAGAGCTTAGATGCGTAGGAACGATGGTTAGAATTCTAGCACGAAAATACGGGGTATTACATGGTACAATATGGGTATCGTTAGACTCGTATTGATGAATGGATTGTGATTTTGATAGTGTGATGGAATTTTGGGGATTTTGAAGTAAATGTGAGCATGTGATTAATGATTTGAGGTATTGCAGTTTGTTCCTGAGGTAGAATTCTATCTATTTTTCTTCGAAGATGATGTGTGTTATATATTCCAATTGAATGTGAATGTTAAGGTTGATTTGAGTAAAATAACTTAGACTTAATTATTGATCTTTGGGCATTATATAAGGGTTTTATACTCTTAAGATGACATGTTTATGACCCTTTCTATAATCCAATTTCCTTCTCTCTTGATTGAATTAGTTTGTAGTATGGGAATGTAATGATGCTAGGTTTGTGATATGGTTTTAGAAATAGAATTATGGATAGTGTGATTAACCTTAGTTGAGCTAGTCTATTGATCTTGAAATCGTATCTTAGGGTTGAATTGACATAATTGCCCATGTTCCTAGACGAATTTCCTATTTTAGGATTGGTTATGGCTTAATTGACATCTAGAAATTAAACTACATGATTAGCCTTTTTTGGGCCATAGTTTACCTAAGTATGGAAATTGAGGATTAGAAAGGGATTGTCTGCCCACTTAGGCTAGGACTTGTATTAGCCTTGCAGTTAGTTCGTGACTTGGTAGATTGTAATGTTGTTCCTCGGATTGTAACGTATGAGTTATGGCTATGATATTCCTTATAGAAATGATTATGGGCCTTTAGAGATACTATTCCTTCTTTGATGTTATATTGGACCTTTAGTGATGTTATTTCCTCTTAGACTTGATATTTGGCCTATTGAGATGATTTTCCTCTTAGTTATAATTATTTGCCCCATAAAGATGATTTTCCTCTTAGTTATGATTGTTGCACCTTAGAGATGATTTTCCTCTTAGTTATGATTATTTGTCCCATAGAAATGATTTTTCTCTTAGTTATGATTGTTAGGCTGTAGAGATGATCTTTCTCTTAGTTATGATTATTGGGCCTATAGATATGATATTCCTCTTAGATATGATAATTGGTCTAGATAGATAATATTTTTCATAGCCATGATATATGACCTATAGATATGAGATGTTTTATAGATGTGATATGCTTATCGATATTATGCCTCCTAGATGTGAGATGCCTCCTATATGTGAGATGATTATAGATAGCTACGTCTTATAAATATGGTTATCGATATGTGTTTCAGATATATATATATATATATTTATATATATATATATATATATATATATATATATGGGTCTAAGCCTGTGATTATGAAGTTATGATTATTTCGGACATATTTTTGGGCTAGGGGTCATGTTATGTTATCGAATGGACATCTGGGAAGTAATTATCCTTGTAAAGGATACGATTGTAGTTTATAAGTATACATATATATGTTTATACATATATCTCTCCGATATAGGATGGAAAAAGATGCGGTATGTTGCTTACGACTTTATTGATTTGGATACTAGTGATGGCATTCATAGTTTTGGTACATTCATGATTATTATATCTATAGTTGATATTATTCTAGCTGAAATATGATCTTATGATTATTCTTCCTAAATAAGGTTTAAGCTATGTGGTAACTAGTTGTCTATTAAGTGACTATAGTACTTGATAGCTGGGAATCTAATGTATTAGTTAATGAAACTTGAATAGTTAAAATATGGTAGCTAGCGACTATGGATGATACATAGCTAATGATGATGGTGAGTTTAGCCTAGGTAAAAATTAGTTGCTATTGATGACTAAGTTTATGCTATCGAATAGTTATTAAACGAGGATTTGTGTATTAATGATACTAGATAATAAGAGATATTAAATGATAGATAAATATACGTCTAAATAATGGATCATGGTCATTTGCTAGACGGTTACTAGTGCGATTATGATGGTTATAAATGAGTATTAGTTAATTGGCAATTATTGTCTTGTGGTGAATCTTGACTAGGTGTTGGATATTGGTTATTTAGTGAATAATGATTATGTGAAGAAATGGTTAGATAATAATTAGAGGTCATCTCTATGATTTGACCCCTTTCTACACTTTTATTATGATTTAGTCCCGAAGATCATTTCGGGCTATAAATTTTTAGAATTACACTCTTTTAGCCATGCCTTGATTTCATGCAACTATTATATCTCCCTTCCTCTCTCTCTCTCTCTCTATATATATATTAATGATTATGATTATATTTATAATCAGTTCGAGTTTGGAGGATACTGTGTTTATGATATTGTTACCCAATTTGTTTTTGGAGGATACCGTTGTGATAATATTGATACTTGATTTGAGTCTAGAGGATACTGTGGTTATGATATATTGATACTTGATAAGGATAAAGGTTGATTATGCTAATGATGACAGTTATGATGGAGATAGTTATGATGATCAGATTATGATATTGACTGTGTACCTTTCATTCATTCCTACATACATATCACATATCACCAGTATTCATCTATGTCTATCAGTCGGTATAGGATGGTTGCATAGATATGGTTAAAGAATATGTCTTGTGTTTTTGTATGTTGATTGAACCCTTCGAGCCTGGGGCTATGGGGGTACGCATAGGCTCGACTAGGTATTTGGTTATCTGGAGTATCTAGTTATTCATACTATTATTGATATTATTATTATCATTATTATGAGCGTTATTATGGATAGCTTATGGCATATTGGTCATTGATCTAGTATTGATATTTGGGGTATTTACTTGGCCTCTTCTATCTTTTGATTGCATTACTATGCCTGATTATTTCATGTCTAGCCATGTGGATTAGAAACTCTGAGTATGATAGTATTAACTCTTGGTAGTATTATAATGAGGCCTTACAATAGGGATATGATAAGCTAGGTATGCTTTGAGATGACCTCATGTTTATATGTATATATATATATGTATCTAGCTATATAAAGCTATAGAATTACCGTATATCCCTTCCTTCATTTGTTCATATTGTATATTCATTTTTGGCCTTGTATATTACTATGTATCTTTCTTTCACTCATCATTCATATATTGGCATAGGATATATGGTATAGTATTGGCATCTGTTAAATGTGGCTGAAATAGGATAGTTCACCCTGATACTTCCTTAGTCTTATTATGTTAGACTCTTGGACTTAGATAGGATAGTTGTCCTTTATTATTCTCCTTGACTTGTTTTATAATTCTAAACTCTTGGGCGTAGTTTCTATTTTATTTATATTCTGTATATATCTGCTTTTTCTTTAGAGCTCAATTAGAGGTTTCCTACTGAGTACTATTTATTTTGTACTCATACTACACTTTTGCAGCCTGCAGATCATAGTACGGGTTATTGCCATTGATGTGTGCATCGATCGGAGAAGCCATGGTCGAAGACTTAGAGTGAGCTCCTGAGATTTAGAGTATTACTTATCTATCTTTTAGGTAATAGACTAGTCTCTATGTTGTATTCAGAGATAAGTCCTACTAGTGTATTTCTCTTGATATTTCACTTTTGTGCTATTATTATATTAGAAGCTCTTGTACTGATACCACCAAATTTTTAATTTCCCTTATGTAATTGATCTTTATTTCATATATTCTGCATTCTTTTTGTTATATTATTGAGTAGTCCATTACTAGCCATTCCAGACTACGGGTTAGCTTACCTACTGGTGGGTTATGGTAGGCTCCATAATGACCTTAGAATTTGGGTCGTGATAGTTTGAGTCCCTCATAAATCCTTATATGATTGGGTGATTAATTCACCTTTTTATATGTTGGAGGGTTTGAGTCTCCCATGTGCATATATATGAGATTTTTCTCTGGTTTGTGTGGCTACACACACTGGGACCCGACCAGGAGTGAGCGATGAGGCCCATATTGCCCGAGGGTACTGCTATATGATGGTTTAGCTAAACAATCTAGGCTAAGGTTTTGAAACATATATTAAGTTTGTTCCCTATCCCAGTAAGTGATATATATATATACATATATATATAAATATCTATATATATATGTGTGTTTATGCATTTTGTTATGTGAATTGGTTTTGAATGATTTTAAATTATTAATCATGTCATTAAGTTATCCTTATCACTGAATTACATTCTACTGTTCACCCTGCTAACGGTCTTCAAGCATTGTATCCTTACACGATGCAGGAAATAGTCATACGTTTACTTCTCCCTCTCTGTGACTTGGATTTGGGACCAGCTGGTGATTCAGATTGAAGTGGTGAGCTTTCATACTTTTGAATATCCCATTTCATGATTATGGTTTCCTTTATATTTTGATTATTCCTTTGGATTTGGTTTTTGGCTATTGTCAGGGGTATATCCCGACACTTTATCGACGTATGATTTTAGGTTGAGGTTGGACCTATAGAGTGGGAGAAGTTTGCTACAACCTTCTTAAATATGTTTTTCCCACTTGAGTTGAGGAAGGTAAAGTTCAGGAGTTTATAAATCTGAAGTAGAGTAACATGAGTGTGAAGGAGTACCCACTTAAGTTTACCCCAATTGGTGAGGCATGCTCCGATTATGATGGCTAATTTTAGGACCATGATGAGTGAGTTTATACCTGGTGTGTCAGATGATATAGTCAAGGAGTGTAGAACAAATATGCTGATTAAGAAGATAGGCCTTTCTAGCTTGATAGTTGATGCACAACAGATTGAGGAGGAGAAGCTCAAATAGAATACAAGGGAGAATAAGAGGGCCAAAATCGGTAGCTTCAACTTCTTACAACAAAGGTTTGAAGGTGGGAATTGTTCTCAGTTCTAGTACAATTTTTTAGCTCCAACCCCATCTTTAGCTAGTGCACCAATGCCTAAGTTTAGGTAGGATAATCTGCATAGAGCGCTAGGATCTAAGTCCTATGGTAGCATGAATAGTGGTTGCACCAATCCTCTTTGCTGGAGATTTTGTAAGAATCATCAGGGAGTGTGCAAGTTAGGCTGTTATGTATGTGTTGGAAGTGGCAAGCCATGCCACAGGATTAGGGATTGCCCAGGGGTTACCCAAAAGGGAAAGGATTTTTGTCAATAGGGTCACTCCAACTTTTTATCAGCTTCAGTAGGTCGCCCGACTCAGTAGGGCATCACCTCCAGTACCACTAGTGGGCAGCGTCAGAATTGACTTTATTCTCTACGGACTCGATAGGATTAGTAAAGTTCCCCTGATATTGGTATGAGTATGCTCAAGTCTTTCACATTTATATTTAGGCATTGTTAGACCCTAGAGCTTCACTTTCTTTTGTGACTCCTTATATAGCTATAGATATTGGTGTCAGTCCCAACATAATAGCAGAGCCCTTCTCAGTGTCTACCCAAGTAGGTAGTTCTATTGTAGCCTAATGGGTATAGAAAAATTGCTTGATCATAGTGTCTTAAAAGGTCACTTTAGTTGACCTATTGGAGTTAAAGATTACTAAATTTGATGTCATTCTCAGCATAGATTGGCTCCACTCATGCTATGCCTCAGTTGACTGTAGAAATAGAATTGTCTAGTTTCTGTTTCCTAATAAACCTATTGTAGAATGAAGGGGTAGTACTTAAGTACTTGTAGGTCAATTTGTCTCCTATATTAAGGCAAGAAAGATAATATCCAAGGAATGTATTTACCATCTCACCCGAGTCAAGGACTTAAATTTTTAAACTTCAAGTCTTGAGTCAGTTCCTGTAGTGAAGGAGTTTCTAGAAGTGTTACATGAAGATCTTTCCAGAGTTTATCCTAGAAGGGAAATTTACTTTAGAATAGATCTCCTCCCAGATACCTAGCTTTTCTCAATTTTACCTTATAGAATGGCTCCATATGAGCTTAAAAAATTGAAGGAATAGTTGAAAGATCTCTTAGATAAAGGTTTTAACAAGTCTACTATCTCTCCGTGGGGTGCTCCAGTTCTCTTCATGCAGAAGAAAGATGGTTTCCTCAGAATATGAATTGATTACGATCAGCTGAACAAAGTGACAATCAATAATAAGTATCCTCTCCCCAAGATTCATGACTTATTCGACCAACTTCAGGGTGCAAGATATTTCTTTAAGATAGACCTCAGATCTGACTATCATAAGCTTAGAGTTAGAGAATGTGATATCCCAAAGACTGACTTCAGAACTAGGTATGGTAACTTCAAATTCTAGTTATTTTTTTTTGGTTTAACGAATGCTCCTATAGCTTTTATGGACTTGATGAACAGGGAGTTCAAGCAGTACTTGGACATGTTCGTCATAGTCTTCATTGATGGTATACTCGTCTATTCTCATAGTGAAGGCAATCATGCAAACCATTTAAGAATTATATTGCAGACCCTTACAGATCACAATTTATTCGGTAAGTTTGGCAAGTGTGAATTCTAGTTGAGATCAGTAGCCTTTATTCATCACATCATTATTGGTGATGGCATTCGAGTTGATCCTTAAAAAATCAAAGCAGTGAGAAACTAGACTTAACCTATCTCTCCATTAGATATCAGGAGTTTCTTAGGTTTATCCGATTGTTACAGATGGTTTGTTGAAGGATTTTATTTTATTTCTTCCCCAATGTCTTGACTAAAACAAAATAAAGTTAAATTCCAGTGGTCAGATTCCTGCGAGAAGAGCTTCCAGGAGTTGAAAACTTTACTCACTTCTGCCCCTGTATTAACTCTACCAGAGGGTTTAGATAGTTTTGTAGTTTATTATAATACTTCCAAAGTTGGTCTTGGTTGTGTATTGATGTAGTGAGGTAAGGTCATAGCCTATGCTTCTAGACAGCTTAAACCCCATAAGAAGAATTATTCGACCCATGATTTAGAGTTGGAAATAGTTGTTTTGGCTTTTAGGATTTGGAGGAATAACCTTTATGGGGTTCATGTTGATGTGTTCATGGATCATAAGAGTTTACAATATGCGTTAAAATAGAAAGACCTAAATCTTCATCAAAGAAGGTGGCTTGAATTATTGATGCACTATGATATGAGCATGTTGTATCACCAGGGTAAGTCTAATTTAGTGGCCGATGCCCTTAGTATATTGTCTATGGAAAGTGTTGCGGATGTTGATGAGGATAAGAAGAAGTTAGTCGTTGAGGTTCATCAACTAGCTTGATTAGGTGTTTGATTGGTTGATTTGGTCGAAGGTAGTATATGAGTTCAGAATCCTCATCGATGACCGAAGTAAAAAAAATGATAGGGATCCTATTGTAGCAAGTTAAAAGAGGAATTTTGGGAATAGAAGGTGAGGTTTTCTCCCAAGGAGAGATAGTGTGCTTCGTTGTTAGGGCAGGTTATGTGTTCCGAGTATGTATGGTTTGAGATAGAGAATATTAGTAGAGGCGCATGGTGAGTGACATTCTATTCTCCAGGAGCCACTAAGATGTACCATGATTTGTAGGATATCTATTGGTGGAATGGTATGAAGAAAGATATTATGGAATTTGTGGCTAAGTGTTTGAATTGTCAATAGATTAAGGTTGAACACCAAAGGCCTAATGCTATGCTTCTAAAGTTCAGCATCCCCACTTGGAAGTAGGAAGTGGTGAACATTGATTTTGTTATAGGGTTACCTCGTACGCATTGTCTGCATGATTCAATTTAGGTCATTCTGGATAGAATGTCCAAGCCATCCCATATCTTACTAGTCTATACTTCGTAGTCAACAAAGGATTATACTAGACTTTATCTCAGAGAGTTGATAAAGTTGCATGGAGTTCCCATTACCATTATTTTAGATAGAGGTACTCAGTTTACCTCCCATTTTAGGAAGGCTTTTCAGAAAGGTCTTGATACCCAAGTCCATCTCAATACAACTTTTTATCCTTAGATAGATGATCCGGCATAGTGGACCATTCATATGTTAGAGGACATATTGAGGTCTAGTATTATCAAATTCAAGGGAAGTTGGGATGACCACTTACCTTTAATTGAATTTTCCTACAACAACAGTTATCACTACACTATTTATATAGCTCCGTTTGAGGATGTAATACCCGTATCTTTTCTAGTCTCTGAAAAAAATATGACTAAGACTACAAGTCGTGATCCAGCATATGAGTCTTATGTTAGATTCATACCTAAGTCAGTGTAGCATGGTGAACATTCTATCACAAGTATGAATTGACCTCTATGAGTCGTCAAGAGAGGTACAAGTCATATAAATCTAGTCGTAAGTACATCAGTGTAGATCCCTTGAGGTTCTATTCAGCTTACGAGAGGATGAGTGCTAGTCGTATAAATTTTTATGAGTCATAAGTATAACTCGTATCCTAATTAGTGAAGGATGCAAGAATCAACCCTCATGTTTTGATAGCTATATAAGTTACTGAGACATATATTAAGTCCTCAAATAGCTCTTAGCTCATGAACAAGTTGAAACATCCTTTACCGATGTTCATATGAAAAATATAACTATATTATTATTCAAATAAGCATAACTTTTGTTCTACGAAGGATTTATGAGCTCAAAACCTAGCTATAAATAGATAATTAAATTAGCTTTCCAGCGATACAAATTTTGCCTCAATCCGATATCAGGATTAAAAGTTATGGCCAAATTACTGAAGCACTATCAAAGCTGCAAGTAGGGTATGACTCAAGGTACAACTCATACCCAGACCATACGAGTCACACCTAAACACATCGGGACAGCTCCCAGATGATTTTCGAAAGGTTTTTAAGGGGTGTTTTTCATCTTTTATCTTCTTATTACTCCTACCCATGATTTATAACTTATAAGCCGTCAGCTGAAGACTGTCTAGTACCTTTTAAGACTAAATTATCTTGATTTTTTCATTGATTTTCATTGATTTCATATTTATCTCATACTTAATGCTCATTTGTGTGGGAAAAGTTAAAAAGGGAAAATAAGCAACTTTTTCAAATCAAAAGAAAGTCAAATTTGAAAGTAAAGGGCCATCTGCTTTGCATCTACTTTCCGCTTGCTCTCCATCTTATCTTTATCTTCTTAAGAAGCAAGGTGGCATTTTTTAATATTGGGAAAATGAGGAATTGGGGCTTAAATAGGGGATTTTATCTCATTTTCACCATCTTTTATTTAGACACTATCCATCCTTTGTTTAGTTGAGGGTTCATAATCTCTTGGAGCTTGGAGCTTAAATTTTTACTAATTTGAGGCAAGAATTAATTAGAGGAACTTCAAAGTGTAGATTTGACTACTTCCATTGAAGATTTATTTGAATTAGAAGTGTGGTTTGTCCTATCATTATTTTTTCATGAATAACTTTAATGGAAATCTTGGTCTATTTGAGTTCATTATCAGTATGATTTGCTAGATCTACCTCTTGGGGATATGCTTGATTAGGGTAGAAGTGTGTGTAGGTTATAATTGTAGCTCAAATTCTTAGTTAATGTTGATGGGTTCTACTATTGCTTGATTAAATTGGTTGGGATTTATGGGTGAAAGCCCTAAATACTCAAATGGGTTTGATGGATGAAAATCCCAAGCTCTTGAAAGCTCAAACCATCCTTGAAAGAGGGGCTTGGGTGAACTTTTGGAATCCATCTCACCCTTGAAAGAGGGATGTGGGAACCTAGGCAATACTAGATAATAATAGACAAAGTTTGCTAATTTTCACTATCTTAGACATAAGGGTGATTTTGAGGTTGACTATACCGTAGGCATCATCCTAGAAATACGGATGCCAAATTGAGGTCTTGGGAGAAATTGTTGAAAAGCTTACATCGAAACCCTCTAATAGCCTACTCGATTATGCATTAACTTGAATTGGTTGCTACTTTCATGTATCCAAACACACAAATTTGCCCCTAGGAAAGAATAACCCTAAAACCCACTCCTTATTGATTACCCTCTAATCTATTCTTAGTCCCTTAGAAGTTCGAGAATTACGTTCATATTTGAAAAGATTAAACATCCCCCAAAATATTTTGTACCATAGGTTTGAACTTAGCTAGTATATCATTTCGAAGTTACTCAATCGCCACTCACATTGTTCCTCATGGATTTGACCTCGACTCTTAGTTGGGTAAACATATTGACAACTATAAGACCCCACAGAATCCTAGTCGTTTAAGTCCTTCAAAGCATGCCAAAAGAGGTCCCAGACTTAGAAAATTTCAGACAAGTATTAGGACTTAGTCATTTCTAAATCCCTTATACTTTGAGGAATTTTTTTTACAACCTTCCCGACCTCAGAAAGTTAGTTTTTTAGTTGGTTCATAATTGGGGAAGTCAATAGTATATCCCAAGTGAGTTTTGGAATTTTCAGACAAGCGTAAGGGCGTGTTTAAAACTCCAAAACAGTGGCTCAGGGCGATTAGATCGCGATGCCCTGCCCAGTCCGGTGTTGGGGGAGCCTGTGATGCAGACCGCGGTGACCTTCCTAGAGAGGCGCTCCAGAGGTCGCGACGCCCTAGCCAGTGCGGTCCTGGTTATATCTGGAGTTTTGGTCCGCATTTGTAAGGGAAAATAGGTCATTTTCCCTTCACCCAATAGGTCTATAACACGGGATTAAAGCCCCTAATAGCATCATTTCTCATCCTTTTCATAAAATCCTCTAAAGAACAAGCCCTAGTTTTATCAAGATCAAGAATCAAGTCTTAAGAATTCACCACAATCTCCAAGAAATTAAAAATCAAGGTATGTTAGGTGTTCATTCATGGGTTCCTTCCACCCATGGATTTCAAGAACCCTATTTAAAAGTACAAGTTTATATATTTATGATTTCCATGCTTGAAATTAATTGTATTCATGTTCATGATATTAATTGGGTTTTAATCCATGATTAAATTTCAAGTTTCATGAAATTAAATATCATGAGTGATAAATATCTGATTATCATGATAGACCCTTGAATCTACAATTGATTATTGTATTCACGATGATCATGTGTTAACTATTATTATATGAAATAATCATGCTCCCCAAGTATTTGATAAAATGCTTAAGTGAATTGAATAGTGAAGTCATAACATGTAATTATGAGGTCCTATTCCTGTACAAGCTCATGTACGTTAATTGTTTGAAAAAATGTCTAAATGGATCAAGATTATGCCATGTTTTATTTTCAATGCTATTGAGTCCTAGGGTATTAAATACCCAAAAATCTATCTATTTACCTAGAGCTATAGTAGTTACAAAAGTCTTTGTAGTGTCATGATCAGTAGTACTCAATCTGTTACAGATCTCTTTTAAACTCAGCTCAGTCCAGTTCAGTTTAATAATCAAGTGTCTATTCATTTGGGAGTAGGATTCAACACTAAGTGAACCCAAGGGTGGGAGCTCACCTGCCAGTAGAGGGTGTGGCCCTTAGAAGCAGTCCTTGCATTTGAGAACTATGTATCCAACGTAGGTTGAGATATCAACCTTCCAATTAAGGGTTGATAAGGTGTTTTACCTGCCAGTAGAGGGTACCACAGTTCTCATTCAGGGCACCTACCAGATTAGGGTGACTATTTAGCTTTTCTTTACTCGTGGTACAGTACTGACACCATTCTAACTGGGGTTACAAGTTGTACCCCAATCAATTCAGAGAGAAACATATCGGTTAGATGATTACCTCCCATAGTTTCAATTTCAAGCTTAGTATAAAACTCAGTTCAGTTCAACATAATTTGGACTCTCAGAAATAGTCACTTATTAACAGTAATTAAGTTATTAGTAATCACAGATATCAGTTACTCAGTTCCAGAAATTAGTACTCAGCTTCAGTAAAAGGTCAGATACAGTATACATGAATACACACAACATTGCATACTAAGTATTTTACAATAGTTTCAGTTATCCATGTGCTCTTATCAAGTTACATCATATTATTTAGTCAGTTACTGTTCATGCATATGAACCCTTGCATTCAACCTTACCTTATTTATCATACTAGTACATTCCACGTACTGATCACATACTCTTTTTTTTACACTATGATGTCATATATCATAAGTTCGGATGCTCAGGTTCGTGATCGTGCTTAGATAGATTCAGTAACCCGTAGAAGATTCACTAGTGATTTCTCATCTATAGAGGATATTTTTTTATCTCAGTATTACAGTAGCTTCAGTATTTTGTTAGTGGGAGTTAGTTGGGGGTTTATCCCATCAACTCCACAATCAGACACTTATTTAGAGGCTTTTAAAACTAGACTAGTTTAGACAACATTTAGTTTTCAAATGTTATTTCAGTCTCATATTTATCAGTTTTCAGATTATGATACTTATGGAATTTTAGTCTATTTTCTACATTATTTCAGTATTATTATTTAGTGTTAATAGTAGGTGCCAGTCAAGATAAAACTTATGGTCCTTGGGTCATGAGCACTGTGTGGCATCCGAGGTATAGATTCGAGGCATTAGAAACTTGGTATTAGATCCTAAGATTCAATGGAGTCCTAGGGAGTCTGAAAGCCATATCTAGTAAAGTCTTGTGCATGGGTGTGTAGTGCACCACACTTATGGACAAGAGGCTATGAGGCATTTTAGGAAAGTTTCCATTTTTTCCAATATTTATGTCGTGCGAGTGAGCATGATCTCAAGTTAAACTCTCTATCTAATTATTTTCTTCCTTATATTTACAAAACATGCCTCCCATAAAGAACAACAAAAGAGGAACAAGAAACCAACCAACACTTTAGTCTGTTTAGGTAGATCCCCTTGATAAGCATGTCTCCCATATAGAATTTTGAGTTACATTCACAGCTCTAGCCAATTTCATAGTAGATCAAAATGAATGGCCAGTTGCTATTCAGGCCAACCCAGTGGCCAATACTACTGCAGCTAGGATTCAGGACTTCACCCGAATGAATTCTCCCTTATTCTAAGGATCTATATCTAAAAAAGACAATTCACAGGAGTTCCTTGATCAGGTGTAGAAAGTCATAGATATTATGGGAGTGACTTCCAGTGAGAGTGTTGAGTTAGATAACTATCAACTACATGATGTTGCTCATATGTAGTCTAAGCAGTGGAAGGTAGACAGGGCACAAATGTAGAGCCCATAGAATGGGAAGAGTTTGCTACTGCTTTTCTAGACAAATTCTTTCCTTTAGAGTTGAGGGAAGCCAAGGTGTTATAGTTCATCAATCTTAGGCAAGGCAGTATGAGTGTGAAAGACTCTTTCCTCAATTAGCCAGGTATGCACCCAATGTAGTAGTAGACAATAGGTCAAGAATGAGCAAGTTCGTGTCTAGGATATCAGAGAGTGTGGTTAAGGAGTGCAAGACTACAATGCTGATTAAGAAGATGAACATATCTAGGCTTATGGTCCATGCTCAACAAATAAAAGAAGCTAAGAATAAATAGAGAAAGAGAGAGAAGGATAATAAGAGAGTTATAATAGGTAACTTCAATTTAACTCAGCCTAAGTCAGAAGGCCATAACCATACCCATTTTCATACAAAATATTCAGTTCTAGCTCTGTTCTCAGCTAGTTATCTGGTGCCTAAGTTCAAAAATGGTAACATAGATAGGGAACCTAGCTCTAAATCTTAGGGTAGTGTCCAAAGTGCTCGAACAAATCCTTTTTGCGAGAAATGTGGCAAAAAACATCAGGGTGTCTATACAGATGGTGGTGATGTTTGTTTTGGGTATGGTAAGATGAGCCATAGAATCAGAGATTGTCCTCAGTCAAGTTCACAACGTCAGTACAATCGTCCCCCAGCTTAGTTTGGTCTCCCAAATCAGTAGGGTGCCACTTCCAGTGCCACTAGTAGGTAATGCCTAAATAGGCTATATGCACTTCAGTCTGAACAAGATTAGGAAAGTTCTCCTAAAGTGGTCACTGGTATGTTATAGATTTTACATTTACATAGTTATTCCTTATTAGATCTAGAAGCCTCTCTGTCTTTTGTAACTCCTTATATAGTAGTCAACTTTAAGGTTAAACCAAAAGTCTTAACAAAACCTTTCTCGATTCTACCCCAGTAGGTTAGTCTATCGTAGCCCAGAGGGTATATAGAAGCTGTCCGATTTTGATATTTCAGAAAGTCACTTTAGTAGACTTAGTAGAGTTAGAGATGATGGATTTCGACATCACTCTAGGCATGAATTATCTCCATTCATGCTATGCTTTAGTTAATTATAGACACATAATTGTTCATTTTTAGTTTCCAAATGAACCAGTCCTTTAATGGAGAGGTAGTACTATAAGACTTAAGGGTCAGTTGATTTCATACCTTAGAGGTAGTACTCCTAGTCTTGGTTCAGTTCCAGTAGTAAATGAATACTCAGATGTGTTTCCCAAAGATCTTCTTGGAGTTCCTCCTAAAAGAGAAATCAACTTTGGAATAGATCTTCTTCCAGATACTCAGCCCATCTCTATTCTGCCATACAGAATTACACTAGCTAAACTTAGAGAGCTAAATGAACAGTTGAAATATCTCCTAGATAATGGATTCATTATACCCAGTATTTCCCCATGGGGTACACCAGTATTATTCGTTTGTAAGAAAAATGGATCTCTTAGTATGTGTATAGACTACCATTAGTTGAACAAAGTCACAGTAAGGAATAGATATCCACTACCTAGAATTGATTACTTGTTTGACCAACTTCAGGGTGCCAGTTACTTCTTTAAGATAGACCTTAGATCAGGCTATCATTAGCTTAGAGTCAGAAACTGTGACATTTCAAAAATAGCTTTTTAAATACGGTATGGTCACTTCGAGTTTCTACTCATGTCCTTTGGTCTCACTAATTCCCCAACAACTTTTATGGGCCTAATGAACCCTATTTTTAAGTAGTACTTGTACATGTTCGTTATAGTCTTCATCGATGACATTCTTGACTATTCCCATAGTGAGAATGATCATGCAAATCACCTTACAATTTTGCTTCAGACTCTCAGAGCACATTAGTTGTTCACCAAAATTAGCAAGTTTGAATTTTGGCTAAGGACAATTGTATTTCTTGGTTATACTATTTACGGTGATGGGATTAGGGTTGATTATCAAAAGACTAAAGCAGTGAGAAACTGGCTTAGACCTATCTCTCCATCAGATATCAGGAGTTTCTTGGGTTTAGTTGACTATTACTATTGGTTTGTTTAAGGGTTTTCATCTATTGCATTCCCCATGTCTAGATTGACTGAAAAGAAAGCTAAGTTTCAGTGGTCAGATTTTTAAGAGAAGAGTTTTTTGGAGTTGAAGACTCGACTCACTACTACCCCAATTTTAACTTTACCAGATGGTTTGGATGGGTTTATGGTGTACTGTGATGCATTTATAGTAGGTTTGGGTTGTGTCCTGATGCAGAGAGGTAAGATTATAGCATATTTCTCTGGACAACTTAAGCCCCCTAAAAAAAAGTTATTCCACCCATGATCTAGACTTATCAGCTATTGTGTTCGCTTTTAAATTTTGGAGGCATTACTTGTGTACAGTGCATGTACATGTGTTCTCAAATCACAAAAGTTCACAGTATGTGTTCTCTCAAAAAGATATGAATCTGCATTAGAGAAGGTGGTTAGAGTTGTTGAAAGATTATGATATGAGTGTTTTGTATCATCTGGGCAAGGCCAATGTAGTGGCAGATGATCTCAGTAGGTTTTCTATGGGTAGTGTTTCTCATGTTGAGAACGGTAAGAAGAAGTTAGTTCAAAAAGTCCATCATCTTGCCCGACTAGGTATTCTCTTAGTCGACTCAGCAGAGGGTAGTGTGTAGGTGCAGAGTAGTTCAGAATCATCTCTGATGTCTGAAGTAAAGGAAAAGTAGGATAGGGATCCAAGTTTTTTTAAGTTGAAAGAGTCTATCAGAGATTAGAAAGTAGAGGTTTTCTCCCAAGGGGGAGATGGATTGTTACATTGCCAAGGTCGACTATGTGTGCCAGGTATAGATGAATTAAGGCAAAATTTTTTTACAGAAGCGTACGATGCGCGTTACTCGATTCATCTAGGACCAATAAGATATACTGTAATTTATAGGAGATCTATTGGTGGAGTGGGATGAAGAGGGATATCACAAAGTTTGAAGCTAAGTTCTTTACGTGTCAACGGGTTAAGATTGAGCACCAAAAGTATAGTGGGTCCATGCAGGAGTTCGGTATTCCTACATGGAAATGGGAAGAAGTGAGCATGGACTTTATGATAGGTTTGCCTCATACTCGTTATCAGCATGATTCAATTTGGGTTATCGTAGATAGGATGACCAAATTTGCTCATTTTTTTCTAGTTCATACCTCTTACTCAACCAAAGATTATGTCAAGCTCTATGTTGAAGAGTTTGTCAGATTGCACGGTGTTCCATTGTCCATTATTTTTTATATAGGTATGAAATTCACCTCACTTTTAGAAAGCCTTTAAAAAGGGTCTTGGTACCCAAGTCCACCTCAGTACAACCTTCCACCCCCAGATAGATGGTCTAGTAGAAAGGACCATTCAGAATCTAGAAGATATATTGAGAGCGTGTGTAGTTGACTTTAAAGGTAGTTGGGATGACCACAACTTTGATTGAGTTTGCGTATAATAAGAGCTATTATTCCATTATTCAGATGACTCCATTTAAGGCTCTTTATAGGAGAAGATATAGATCTCCCATAGGTTGGTTTGAGCTAGGTGAGGACACAATAGTAGGGCCTGACTTGGTGTTTGATGCCTTAAAAAGTACAGTTAGTAAGAGAAAGGCTTAGGGCAGCCCAGAGCTAACATAAATCATATGCAGATGTGAGGAGAAAGGATCTCGAGTTTGAGATTGGCAATTTTGCGTACTTAAAAATCTCTCCCACAAGGGAGTGAAAAGGTTCTACAAGATGGGAAAGCTAAGTCCCCGATGTGTCAGTCCTTATAGAATTCTCAGCCATTTCATAGAGGTAGCTTACGAGCTTGAGTTTCCTTTCGACCTAGCCTCAGTACACCCAGTATTCCATGTCTCCTTGCTAAAGAAATGCTTTGGTGACCCAACAGTCGTAGTCCCCTTAGAGGACATAAATATTTAGAATGATCTATGTTTTGAAGAGGTTCCAGTCCAAATCCTTGATCGTCAAATTCACAGATTGAGGAATAAAAATTTCCCTTGGTCAAAGTTCTTCGCTGAAATCAGTCCATTGAGGGAGCTACTTGGGAAGCAGAAGAAGATATACAGACCAAGTTTCCTCAACTCTTCTCGGCAAACTCAGACTCAACTTGAGGTAACAGTCTTCCTTAGAGTTTACTCTACTCCATGCTCAGTTACAGTCGTAATACATTCTCATACCGTTCATGCGTGCGTTCATGAAATAATTCAGTCATATGTCATGTCTCAAGAATTCAGTCATGCTTTAGTTATACATATTAGTGTAAGTACAGTTCAGCAGTTCCTCTTAGTTCTGTTAGTCCCATTTGAGGATGAATGTTTTCAAGGGGGAGATATTGTTAGACCCCACAAAATCCTAGTCATTTGAGTACTTTAAAGCATGCCAAAAGAGGTACCACACTTAGAAAATTTCAGCTAATTTTTAGGACTTATTCATTTCTAAAGCCCTCAAACTTTGAGAAATTTATTTACGACCTTCCCGACCTCAGAAAGTTAGTTTTTAGGTTTATTCATGATCGAGGAAGTCAATAGTACATCTTGGGTGAGTTTTAGAATTTTTGGACAAGCGTAACAGCATGTTTGAAACTCCAAAATAGTGGCTCAGGGTGATTAGACCATAGCTCCTTGACCAGTCTAGTGCTGGGGGGAGCCCATGATGCAGACCACGACTCCCTGCCCAGAGTGGCACTCCAGGGCCCGCGGCACCCTATCCAGTCCAGTTCGGGTAATTTCTGCAGTTTTGTTCCATATTTTTAAAGGCAAATGGGTCATTTTCCCTTCACCCAATAGGTCCATAACGTGGGATTAAAGCCTTAAATAGCATAATTTATCATCCTTTTCAAACAATCCTCTCAAGAACAAGCCCTAGTTTCATCAAGATCAAGAATCAAGTCTTAAGAACTTACCACAATCTCTATGAAATTAACTATCAAGGTATGTTAGGTGTTCATTCATGGGTTTCTTTCACCCATTGAGTCCAAGAACCCTATTTAAACATACAAGTTTATAGATTTATGATTTCTATGGTTGAAATTGATTATATTCATGTTCATGACATTAATTGGGTTTCAATCCATGATTAAATTGCAGGTTTTATGAAATTAAATAGCATATGTGATGAATATGTGATTATCATGATAAACCCTTGAATCTACAATAGAATATTGTATCCATGATGATCATGTGTTGTCTATTATTATGTGAAATAGTCATGCTCCCCAAGTGTTTGATAAAATGCTTGTGTGAATTGAATAGTAAAGTCATAACATGTTATTATTAGGTCCCTTTCATGTACAGGCTCATTTATATTAAGTGTTTGACAAAATTTCTAAATGAATGCATTATTAACAAGAAAGTTTATCATGATTTCAAGATTATGCCATGCTTTATTTTCAATGCTATCGAGTCCTGGGGGTATTTAATACCCAAAAATCTAGCTGTTTACCTAGAGCTACAGTAGTTATAGAATAGTGTTGGTACTGTCACGATTAGTAGTACTTAGTCAGTAATAGAACTCAGTTAAAATTAGATAAGTCTAGTTCAGTTTAATAATTAAGTGTCTATTCATTTGGGAGTAGAATTCAACATCGAGAGAACCCAAGGATGGGGGCTCACCTGCCAGTAGAGTATGTACCTCTTAGAAACAGTCCTTGCATTCTATAACTATATAGCCAGCATAGGTTGAGAAATCAACCTACTAGTTGAGGGTTGATATGGTGTTTTACCTGCCTGTTGAGGGTACCACCGTTCTTATTTAGGGAACCTTCCTGATGAGGGTGACTCTTTAGCTTGTCTTTAACTATGGAATGATACTTACACCCTTATCAATGGGGTTACATGTTGGACCCAAATCCATTTAGAGAGGGGCATGTTGTTTAGATTATTACCTCTCATATTTTCAATTTCAGCCTCAGTATAGAACTCAGTTCAATTCTACAGAACCAGGACTGTAAATAGTCACACATTCTTAGTAATTCAGTTATCAATAATCACAGATATCAGTTACTCAGTATTAGAAATCAGTACTCAACTTCAGTAAAAGCTCTGATACAGCATACATGAATATACAAAACATTGCATACTCAGTATTTTACAGTAGTTTTAGTTGTCCATGTGCTTTTATCTAGTTACTTCATATCATTCAGTTAGTTAATGTTCTTACATATGAACCCTTTTATTCAGTCTTACCTAATCTAGCATACCAGTACATTCTACGTACAGATGACATACTCTTTTTTTTGTGTTATAATGTCTCATAACATTAGTTTGGATGCTCAGGTTCCAGACCGTGTTTAGACAAATTTAGTCAATAGTAGCAGATTCAGTAGTGAGTCCTTATCTATCAAGGATATTATTTTATCTTTGTATTATAGTAGCTTCAATATTTTTCTAGTCGGAGTTAGTTAGGGTTTTGTCCTGTCCACTCCACACTCAGACAGTTCATTTTGAGGCTTTTTCAGACTAGACTAGTTTAGACAACATTTATTTTTCAGATGATATTTCAGTATTATATTTATCAGTATTCATATTATGAACCGTATGGCATTTTAGCCTATTTTTTTGCATTATTTCAGTATTATTATTCAGCGCTCACAGAAGGTGCTAGTCATGAATTAGCTTATGGTTCTTTGGGGTCATGAGCACCGTGTGACTTCCGAGGTGCAAACTCAGGCTGTTACAACAATGATCGCCTTGCAATAAATTGACATGTAAGTTGAACGTTATCAAAAATGGCATTGTTGATGGAGAATAATTTGGCGTATTGAGTTAGTTTAGAATTTTAGCTTACTTGCTTTAATTCAAACTTACAAATATTTATTTGTGATTTTCTTTTGTTTGTTGTATTAGGTAAATTTTTATTTTTATTTTCTTTTTATTATGACATCTTGTAGTGAAAATGATTTTGGTGGTTGGAAATCTTATCTTTATGATCCGTGTCCATATTGTGATGGATCCCACTTTTGGTGATATTGCAGATATGTTCTCCGGAAAGAGATGTGTGCAATATGTCGATCCTATTGGGATTATGATTGTTCTTTATGTGGTGATCAATATAGACATTGAGCAATTGTCCAAATGCCTATTTCCACCATTATACTAACCCATTTTCTTGATCTTCTTATGATTTTGATAGGTTTTATGATGAGAAAAAAGAAGAACATACTAAAGACAATGGGATTGAAGCAATGCTTAAACTTATCTTGGATCTGGTGGATAAAATGGGGGACAACGTACATGTCATTCATCAATCCGTGGGGTCATGTAACAAGGAAATCAAAAGGATGGAAGAAATGGGCAATGAAGCCAATCTTTTAAATACCATGAGTATACCCACTCTTCTAAATGAGCTTAACATTGAAGAAGCCTTGGTGATTTCCCTACCAATCGAATTAAGATGGTTGAAGATGCCAAAAATGAAGAAATGGTACTAGAGTTAAAAGATGAAATCAAGAAAACACATTTTGAAGGCTCTAGTCCATTTTGGGGTGAGAATGTTAAGAGGGATGCAACCCTGAAATTAAGAGTTAGACCTCATTCGAACCACTTTTTAACATTATATTTGGTGGATGTGATGAAAGTTGAACCACCCAAGCAAATGATAAACTTTGGAGATGAGGAGCAAAATCCTTATATTTTTGAGTTTGTCATTTCAAAAGGGAAAAATGAAGCCCTCCACTTTAAGGTCAATAAAGGAAAAATATGATGTGTAACAAGTGGATTTTTGATGTTCTCATAAATACCAAACGAGCCTATTCAAAAATTTAATGTGAAGTTGGGTAAGAGATTCAAGTCGTCAAAGTGGTGAGATAAACAAAGGGTATTTGTGTACTTACCTTTGGCCAACATGCCTGTATTAATCAAAAGTTGGGCCGACACTTCAAATCCTCAAAGTGGAGCCATAAATAATAGCCAAAAGATGTCATGCTCAACTTTAACTATGGTTCTTCTTGGGAGGCAACCCAAGAAATATTTTTTGATGTTTTCTAATGTTTTTATTCACATTTTAACTTTTTTTTGGTGTTTATCGGTGACTTCATAAGTTGGGATGTGTGAAGGAAGGTTCAGGAGCTCAAAACTACACCCAAAACAAAACTTTAAGCTAAAATATTACGCCAAAATTAGTAGTACTAGCTTGGACCTGCATGGGACATGCTTTGGCAGTCCAAACGTAGGACAAGAGCACCTAGAATATAGCTAGCAACAGCTAAATTGTTTTAACAAGTGTTCAATATGCTTAAGAAGTCCAGGCGCAGGTCAGCACACTTGGAATGCATATGGCAGCAACAAGGTTGTTTTGACCTGCACTTGACATGCTAAAATAGTCCAGACGCAGGCCCAAAACACCTCGAATGTAGAAGTGCTAGAGCAGGATATTTTTACCTGTGCTAGACATGCTTAAGAAATCCATACGTAGGTCTAACGCACCTAGAACACATCATTGTGTTACATGCGATTCTCTTTATATTTTGTTCGTAATATATTTCTTTCAACCTTAATTAAAACTCCTAATTCCTTATATCAAGAATGAAAACTCGGAATCCTTAAATTGGAATTTCATCTCATCTTTCCCTCTCTCAAGTAAGCTTAAAAAAACATGATCTTTCATAACACTTTTATTGGAATTCTATTTAAAGTTTGAACAGTGATCACATTTCATGATTTTTTTTGGGTTTAAATTTATTTTATTTGAGCTTAATTTAGTAAAATATGGTTGTTGGGATGAATAATTTTGAATGTATGCCTTGTTTTACATGCCTAATTGTAAATTATTGCTTCCATACACTAGTACACACCATGTGTTTGATGAAACACTCACTTGTAGTTGTTTACTTAAAGGAGTGGTGGGTGATTTAATTGGGTTAGTATGATTACAAATGGTTTGTTTGGTGATGAATTGGGGAATTGAGCTTGTTCACATGTGTTGTAATTCTATTTTTCAAGCTTTTACCTTTGATGCGCGCCACATTTTTGTTAATATCGATAAGAGTGGAACACCTTATATGCTTGTAATGGTTAATGTGAACTTTCTTTGGGCATTATGTGATCATTCTCGGAGCATAGTTTTGAGTCTAAGTGGTCTTAAATTTTGGATAACTAGTGGTCTTTGGTTAAGATTGCTAATGAATGTTGAGTCCATGGTTTGATCGATAAATATGCTTATCCTAGCATTCACGAGTGAAGTATGAGTAACCTGAGAGACATAAATGCTTGCCTTACCCTATGATAGATCGGGTGACACTATTCTCAATGGTATAGGTTCATTTGTGTTTATGTTAGGACCATGAATATTTTATGAGCCAAATGGACGATATGTGAAGGAGTTATAATGTCGAGTTTAAAGAGTTGAGTGTTATGACAAAGGAGTTCCATGAGTCCCAATAATGAAGTTACCTTGCATCCACCTTCATTTTTATTTAGTTTTATTTTATTTCTTCATATATTAAAATCTCAAAAACATATTTTATAGTTTCTCTTTTCCTTTGGTTTTGGTATTTTCATTTTTCATACGTATATCTCCAAGGAACATTTGCCATTGGAAGCTAAAAAGGCTCATACTCAGATAAAGGCAAGGTGGAAGATACAACTAAAAAGGAAAAAACATCGACCTCTAAAGTAGTCTAACAAGGCCCAGAAGTGTAACCTTTTATCTCTCAAGATAATGATGAAATTTCTTTGGTAGTGGACCCGACTAGAGGAGCCTAGTCTATAGAGGCCCCTAGTAAGGCGACATGACCATCTATTGACATGGACCCGAGTGCCTAGTGCACCACAGGGACTTTTTACCCTTCTCTACTCTCATTTTATATTTTTATTGGGGATAATGCAATGAATTTTAATAGGGGTAGAGGGTACCTTGCTCTATATTTGATGGTCTATACTTTTTGATTTTATTTCATGGCATTGGTTGTTTCATGCACTCATTAAGAATGTGATACCCTATTATGATTGTCTTGGTATTGATGGTGTATTTTCGATGAAGATATGCACATTGTTTTTGTTGTCTTTTGTATATATGTGTCCAATAAACTCCAAGGGTTTTCTTCAAAACTCGGTTCATTCCTATGGAGAAAATTTTATTTTCGCTTTCTTTTGACTATTTTTTTTATTTTACTTTAGTTTCTTTGTCAAACTGAGTGATAATTCACCTATGATGGATAACAAGGAGACATCCTCAGGTGAAGAATCTAGTCATTTTCTGTTAACTAGGAAGAAGCAAAAATTTGAAAATACTTTCAAAATGTCATTGGAAAGGAATGAAATATTTTTGAGAAAAACCAAAAATATAGTTTTCTTTAAAAGAAAAGAAAAAAAGATCAAGGATGTCTTGAGCTTTCTTCTGAGTGAGACCATTAAATTTCATTTTTTGCTCTTCGGAGTAACCTATTATGCTCAAATTGGTTAGGAGATTAAATTTTTGCTCAATGAGTACGATTCCATGTGTAGTGAGATGTTTGAGTAATTTTTGTACAGATGTGTAATCTAGAACTTACCCCGAGTGTGTTCAAAGAAAAATTCTATACAAGCTTGGTTTGGAGAATGACCCAAGGCCATTTTTGACCCATCACATGACTAAATTCCCACCTTAACATCGTTCCCTAGTTAACCCCTTTGAGCTTTTTTTCCCATTTTTCTTTCTTTTTGTAATGATAACCTTGGTAAAATGCCTAAGCTCATTTAAAATCTTTATTTTGCCACTCAACCTCCTTTGATGTATCAAATGATTCAAGTTAGTGAAATATAGGCAAAAGCATAAGTTTGGGGGATTTGTGTAGTTGGGAGAGTAATGTAAGGGTGGTTCATATTCTAATTTTAAGGGGGGATTAATGTGATGTGCTAAGATGAGCAAAGAAAGGTGAATGTAAGGTGGTCAATTCATGTTCTTAGTAAAAAAGAGACATACTTCATGATAAAGTTGTATAGCCTAGCCCATAGAATGTGAAGAAAAATGAGACAAATGGGGAAGCTAAGAAGAGCTAAATGTTAAACAGTCTCTTGAAAAAGTCAAAGAAAGAAAGAAAGAAAATGGTTTCTTTGAATTGTTTGGTAAATGCTAATAAAAAGGTTTGGAAAAATGGAAAATGATTTACAAGGAGAATAAGGTGGATAGTTTGAAAATTTTGGGGTAGAAAGGGCTGAGAAATTTCATTGAAGGAGGTATTTTAGTCATTTGATCCATAGATATTCCTTCCTACACCTTAATTCATCATCTTGACCCGCAAAACCTTGACGATTCCAAACTAGGTAAGTCTACACTAGTGACAAAAAACACAAAGGGCAAGCCTATAGTTCTGCTCATTTTACTTGAATTTCTTTGCAAGAGTGAGCGTGAATTCCTTCATTATTTAAGCTCCTTTAGAATTTTTCATGTATTTTGTGTGTGTGGAGCTAACTCTTGCTTGTGAGCAGCATAAATACTTTGGGGTAGAGGGTGAAGTCTTACTCTCTATTTGGGTAAATAGGTGAAGTAAGTTCCATTGTGGAGAATAAGATAATTTTTGAAAATTTTATGTTTCCTCTTAAGATGCTTTGTTGATTTGAAAGTTTCATTTGATACAAACTTGCATCCTTGCTTCATAAATATGTGCTTATTGAAAAAAATTGGTTTACTTATTGCCATGACATGTTTAGAAAGTATTTGAAGAGCTTTGTTAGCTTATTCCTTTACTATAGCTTTCTTTTGGGTGGATTTGAGTTAAATGCCCTATCTCTTTGAATTGTTCTTGATTGTTTGAGGAAAATCAATAGTTTAAGTTTAGGGGTGTTGATAAGCCATAATTTGACGACTTTCTTGTACCTTTTAAGCCTAAATTATCATGCATTTTTCATTGATTTCTATTGATTTGATATTTATCTCATACTTAATGCTCATTTGTGTAGGAAAAGTAAAAAGGGAAGATGAGAAAGTCTTTCAAATAAAAAGGAGGTCAAATGTGAAAGTAAAGGGCCATCTGCTTTGCATCCGCTTTCTACCTGCTCTCCATCTGCTTAAGCAGATCAAGAGCAAGGTGAAATTTTTGTAATATTGGGCAAATGTGGAATTGAGGCTTAAATAGGGAATCTTAGCTCATTTTCCCCATCTTTTATCTAGAAACTATCCATCATTAGTTTAGTTAAGGGTTTCTAATCTCTTGGAGCTTCGAGCTTAAATTTGTACTAATTTGAGGCAAAAATTAATTAGAGGAACTCCAAAGTGTAGATTTGGATTCTTCCATTGAAGATTCATTTGAGTTTGAAGTGTGGTTTGTCCTATATTTATTTTTCATGAATAACATTAATGGAAATCTTGATCTATTTGGGTTCGTTATCTATAAGATTTGCTAGATCTACCTCTTGGGGTTATGCTTTACTAGGGTGCAAGTGTGTGTGGGTTATAATTGAAGTTCAAATTCTTAGTTAATGTTGATGTGTTCTACTATTTCTTGATTAAATTGGTTGGGATTTGTTGCAGAAAGATCAAAATACTTAAATGGGTTTGATAGATGAAAATCCCAAGCTCTTGAAAGCTCAAACCATTCTTGAAAGAGGGTTTCGGGTAAACTTTTAGAGACCATTTCATTTTTGAAAGAGTGATGTGGGAACCTAGGTAATAGTAGATAATTTATAGGCACAGTTTGCTAAATTTCACTATCTTATACATAAGGGTGATTTTGAGGTTGTCTATACCTTAGGCATCATCTTAGAAATAAGGATGCCCAATTGAGGTTTTGGGTGAAATTATTGGCAACACCCATGAGGTATTAGAAAGAATCCATGGGTAACATTTTTGATATTTTGTAAAAAAGATAACATCGAAACCCTCTAACCTAGCCTACCTGCTCATGCATTAACTTGAATTGTATGCTACTTTCATGTATCTACACATACTAATTTGCCCTTAGGAAAGTATAACCCCAAGATTCATTCCTTATTAATTACCCTCAATCGACTCAGTCTCGAATTAGTCCCTTAGAAGCCTAAGAATTGCATTCACATTCCAAAAGATTGAAAATCCCCGAAACTATTTTGTACCATAAGTTTGAACATAGCTAGTATCTATTATTTCAAAGTTGCTGAATCGCCACTCACATTGTTCCTCATGGATTTGACCCTAACTTCTAGTTGGGAAAACACATTGACAATGACTTCCTTGCACTAGATTAATGTGTAAATTGGCGTTATCAATAACCCTCAAAGAAGACTATTTTCTCTCACAAATAAAACACTTAGCACGTTAATCTCCTCTCCCATGCTCAAGAATAACTAGGGTTTCTCAGAGGTAAGATTAATTGTAAGGATTCTTCCCTAAAGCTTCTTCTATAGGCATATGGGATGTTAATCCATGGATCCCTTTCATCAATTGATCCCAAAAACCCTCTTTTAATTTAAATTATAAGTTTATTTATGTTCAAGATAAAACAACTCCATGAATCTCTTATTAATTCAATTAGAATTTATTTTTAAAAGTGTTTTCAAGTGGAATGAGTCATATCATGTTTTGAGTGTTTCTATTCCCATGTCATGTTCAATTAATTTTAGGATAAAGTCCCCTCACTACATTTTTAGCCATGTAATCATGTTTTTCTTTCATGTTTAAGACACTTCCATATTCAAGATTATGATTCTCACATTTTTGATGAAAATTTTATGCCTTGGGTGTTTTAACCATGATTCCCATTCTATAGTTTTAAATATTGATATCATTCTTTGTGGTTATTTAGTGATAGCGGTTTATGAACACTCAATACCTATGTGCTTATTTGTATTTTAGATCTTTCAAGTAATGATTTCAGTTAAAGCATAAATATTACTATTTTCTCAATTCTTATGGTCATGATGAGCAATATCAGTTGTTATGTTCTGCCGAAATTAAGTTAGTACCAGTGTCACTTTAGTTGGGAGCAGGATTTAGCACCGAAAAGTCGTTAGTAGTAGTCCCTATATTATAGAACTACGTAGCCAGCATAGAATAGAGGAGTCACCCATCACTTTAGGTTTGAATTTCTCTCAGGGGTCACCCTTCAGTTTAGGCTTGACATCCTAGTGCTTTGGGACACCAGTTTAGTGGATCCACACAGCCAGTGTTAAAACCCGTGGCATGATACTGATACCCTTCCAGCTGGGGTTACAAGTTGGACCTCAATTAACTTAGATTAGGGCATGTCAGTTATATGATACCTCACACAGCCATGTTGATTAAGAAGATGGACTTATCTAGACAAAGTAGTTTAAACTTTTCTCAAGAGGAGAAGCATAAGAAAAGAGAGATAGAACAAGAGG
Organism: Capsicum annuum; assembly: GCF_002878395.1. Classification (NCBI taxonomy): domain Eukaryota; kingdom Viridiplantae; phylum Streptophyta; class Magnoliopsida; order Solanales; family Solanaceae; genus Capsicum; species Capsicum annuum. The sequence goes on along the minus strand of NC_061116.1, from coordinate 85,608,147 downwards.
GTCAAAATAAGTAGTTCTAACTTTTCTTAGCCAAGGTCAAAATATGGTAACCGTTCTCAGTTTTGTTAGAAATTTTTATCCCCAACTCCATCTTTAGCTAGTATTCCAGTGCCTCAGTTTAGGCCAAACAGTCGGGATATAGCGCCAGGCTCTAATTCCTATGGCAGTGTGAACAGTGATCATACTAATCTGCTTTGTTGGAAATATGGTAGAAATTATTAGGGTGAGTGTAAGGATTGTAGTGATGTATGTTATGGATATGGCAAGCTTGGCCACAGGGTCCGAGAGTGTCCGGTAGTTACACAAAGGGGCATGAATGATTGCCAGCAGGGCCATACTACTTCAGCAACCCAGTGAGTCACCCGAATCCGTAGGGTGCCACCTCTTGTGCAACCAGTGGACAGTGTCCAAACATGTTGTATGCACTCCAGACTAGATATGATCAATAAATTTCTCCTGATGTGTTTACAAGTATGTTACAGGTCTCCCATTTTCATGCTTATGCTTTACTAGACCCGCAGGTTCACTTTCTTTTGTAACCCCTTGTATAATCGTCAACTTTGGTATCAGTCTTAATATATTAGAAGAGCCTTTCTCTGTGTCTACCCTAGTGGGTAAGTCTATAATAGCTAGACGGATATACAAAAATTACCCCATCATTATATCTCAGAAAGTCATCTTAATTGATCTTGTGGAGTTAGAGATGACTGATTTTGATGTCATTCTTAGCGTGGATTGGCTCTACTCATGTTATGCCTCAGTTTATTGAAGAAATAGAGTCGTTTAGCTTTAGTTTCCCAATGAACTAGTTATTGAATGAAAGGGTAGTACTTTAGTGTTTAGGGGTCAATTTGTTTCATATCCTAAAGTAAGAAGAATAATATCTAAAGGGTATGTTTACCATCTTTTTAGAGTCAAGGAATCTAGTTCTGAGACTCTAGGTCTCGATTCAGTTTCAGTAGTAAAGGAATTTACATATATGTTCCCTGAAAAATCTTCCCAGAGTTCCTCCCAAAAGGGAAATTGACTTCGAAATAGATCTCCTTCCAAATACCAAGCCTTTCTCTATTCCACCTCATATATTGGCTCTTACAGAACTTAAGGAGTTGAAAGAATAGTTAAAATATCTCTTGTATAAGGGTTTCATCAGGCCCAGTGCTTCTCCATGGGGCGTACTAGTATTGTTCGTGTATAAGAAAGATGGTTCTCTCAGAATGTATATCGATTACTTAGTTGAACATAGTCATAATCTAGAATAAGTATCCACTCCCTAGAATTAATGACTTGTTCGATAAACTTAGGGTTCCAGTTATTTCTCTAAGATAGACCACAGATTCGGCTATCATTAGCTTAGAGTCAGAGAATGTGACATTCTAAAGACAAATTTCAAAACTTGATATGGTCACTTCAATTTCCTAGTTATGTATTTTGGCACTAACGAGTCCCCTTGAAGCCTTCATGGACTTGATGAATAGGGTGCTCAAGTTGTATTTGGACACATTTATCATAGTATTCATTGATGATATCCTCTTTTATTCTTGTAGTGCGAATGATCATGATGACTATTTGAGAATTGTGTGGCAGACTCTTAGAGTTCATCAGTTGTTCTCCAAATTCACTAACTATGAATTTTGGCTATGATCAGTAGCTTTCCTTGGCCATATTATTTTTGATGATGGCATTAGAGTTGACCCTCATAAGATCAAAGTAGTGAGAAACTGGTCCAGACCTATCTCTTCAAATGATATAAAGAATTTCTTGGGTTTGACTGACTATTACAGGTGGTTTGTTAAAGGTTTTTATTTTATTTCATGCCCCATGTCTCAATTAACTCAGAAGAAAGTCAAATTTTAGTAGTCAGATTCTTGTGAGAAGATATTTAGAAGTTAAAGACGACTTACTTCAGCCCTAGTCTTGACTTTGCTTGATTGTTCAGATGGACTTGTGGTTTACTTTAATGCTTTCGGAGTTGGTAATGGTTTTGGATTGATGTAGAAAGGTAAGGTCATACCCTATGACTCTAGATAACTTTAACCCCATGAAAAGAATTATCCTACCCATGACATTGAGTTGGCAACTATTGTATTTGCCTTGAAAATTTAGAGACACTATCTTTATTGTGTTCATGTTGATGTGTTCATTGATCATAATAGTTTGCAGTGTGTGTTTTCACAGAAATATCTGAACCTTCATTAGATAAGGTGGCTAGAATTATTAAAGGATTATGATATGATTGTGTTGTACCATCCGGGAAAGACCAATGTAATGGTAGATTCCCCTTAGCAGGTTGTCTATGGTAGTGTTGCTTATGTTAAAGAGGATGATAAAAAGTTGACTAGTGAGGTTCATCAGCTTGCTGGATTAGGTGTTCGGTTAGTTGATTCGGTTGAAGGTAGTGTATTCGTTTAGAATGGTTTGGAATCTTTATTAGTTGCCAAAGTTAAAGAAAAGCAAGATAGAGATTCTAGTTTGATTAAGTTAAAGGAGGCAGTTAGAAAATAGAAAGGGGAAGTTTTCTCTCAAGATAGAGATGGTGTGCTTCATTGTTAGGGAAGGTTATGTGTTTCGTGTGTTGATTTCTTAGGAAAGTGAATACTTGCATAAGTGCATGATGCGCAATACTCTATCCACCCAGGATCCACTAAGATTTACCGCAACTTATGGTAAATCTATTGGTGGAGTGGTATGAAGAGGACATTACAGAGTTTGTGGCTAAGTGTTCAAATTGTCAACAGGTTAAAGTTGAGCAACAAAGGCCTAGTGGTACATCGAAGGAGTTTAGCATCACCACTCAGAACTAAGAGGTAGTGAACATGGATTTTGTGATAGGATTACCTCGTACGCATTGTCAGCATGATTCAATTTGGGTTATTATTGACAGAATAACCAAGTTAGCCTATTTCTTTATAGTTTATACTTCGTACTCCACTGAGGATTATGTTAGGATTTATATCAGGAAGTTTATTAAGTTGAACCAGATTTCATTATTTATTATATCAAATAGAGGTACTCATTTTACCTTACACTTTTGGAAGGCTTTTTAGAAGGGTCTTGGTACCTAAGTTCATCTCAGCACAACTTTTCATCCTCAGATAGGTGGCCAGGCATAAACGACCATTCAAACCTTAGAGGACATGTTGCGGGCATGTGTTATTGACTTTAAAGGTAGTTGGGATGACCACTTACCTTTGATTGAGTTTGTCTATAACATTAGTTATCATTCCAGTATTCAGATGGCTCTATTTGAGGCTCTTTATGGAAGGACATGTAGATGTCCTATTGGTTGGTTTGACGTTGGTGAAGCTACTTTAGTAGGAAAGATTCAGTATTTGAGGTGATGGAGAAAATTCAATTAATTTGGGAGAGGCTGGAGATAACCAAAGTCATCAAAAATCTAATACAAATGTGAGAAGAAGATATCTTGAGTTTGATGTTTCTGACTTTGTTTACTTGAAGATTTTTCCTATGGAAGGAGTGAAGAGATTTGGTAAGAATGGGAAAGTCAATCCCCACTATGTTGGCCCATATAGAATCTTGAGCAATTTTGGGAAGGTAGCTTATGTGCTAGAGTTGCCAGTAGATTTGGCGTCACTACATTTGGTGTTTCATGTTCCCTTGTGAAAGAATTATATTGGAGATTTAGTTGTGGTCGTTCCTTTGGAGGATATGGACGTTAAGGATAACCTTCCTATGATGAAGTCCAGTTGAGATCCTTGATCGTTATATTTGTAGGCTAAGGAATTAAGAAGTGCCCTTAGTTAAAGTCCTTTGGTGGAATCAGTTTGTTAAGGGAGCCATTTGGGAAGCAGAAGCAGATATGCAAACCAAGTATCCTCATTTTTTCTCTGCAAACTCGGATTTATCTTAAGGTAATAATTTTCCTCAAATTATCTCTTTTCCATTCTTAGTTTCAGATATGTAACCATTCCCATGTAATTTCATGCATTAACGAAACTAGTTCAGTGGATGTATCATTCCTCAGACTCAGTTATGCAATCATGTTCCAAGTCATACATGTTCAGTATATGATCTTAGTTGCCTTAGTATTATCAGTCTAACTAGTCTTATTCGAGGATGAATGTTCCCAAGAGGGAGTTATTGTAATACCCCGTATCTTTTATAGTCTTTGGACAACATACGACTCAGCCTAGGAGTCATGAGCCAGCATACGAGTCATATGTTAGATTCATACCTAAATCAATATAGCGTGGTGAACATTCTATTACAATTATGACTTGAACCTTATGAGTCATCAAGAGGGGTACAAGTCATATAAATCCAGTCATAAGGACATCAATGTAGGTACCTTGAGGTTCTGTTTAGCTTATGAGAGGATGAGTGCTAGTCGAATAACATCTTCAATACGTAAGTATGATCCATATCCCGATTAGTGAAGGATCTAAGAATCAAGCCTCATATTTTGATATCTTTATATGTTACTTGGACATATATTAAGTCCTGAAATAGCTCCTAGCTCATGAACAAGTCAAAACATCCTTTAGAAATTGAGTTCTTATGAAGAATATATATAGTCTTATTCAAATGACCATAACTTTTTTCTACAAAGGATTTATGAGATCAAGACACACCAAAACATAGATAATTGAATTATCTTTCCAGTAATACAAATTTTGCCACAATAAGATATTAGGGTGAAAAGTTATGGCCAAATTATTGAAGCACTATCAAAGCTACCAGTAGGGTACAACTCTAGGTATGGCTCGTACCCAGACCATATGAGTCATACCCAAACACATCAGGAAGGCTCCTAGATAATTTCCAAAAGGTTTTAAAGTTTTTTTTGGTCTTTTTCCTTTTATTCCTCCTACCCATGACTTATAATTCTCAAAGAAGCCTATTTTCTCTAAAACATCAAAAACTGAACATGTTAATCTCCTCTCCCATGATCAAGAGAAATAACTAGCATTTCTTAGAGGCAAGATCAATTACAAGGATTCTTCCTTAAAGCTTCTACTATAGGTATGTGGGATGTTCATCCATGGATCCCTTTCATCCATGGAGCCTGAAAACCCTCTTTTTGTTAAATTATGAGTTTATATATGTTCAAGATGAAATAACTCCATGAATCTCTTATTAATTTAGTTATAAGTTAGGTTTAAAAGTGTTTTCAATTGGAGTAAGTCATATTATGTTTTGAGTTTTGCTATTCCCATGTCATGTTCAGTTAATTTCCGGATAAATTCCCCTCACTATGCTTTTAGCTATGTAATCATGGTTTTCTCTCATGTTTAAGACACTCCCATGTCCAAGATTTTGATTCTCACATGTTTGATGAAAAGTCTATGCCTTAGGTATTCGAACCTTGATTCCCATACTATAGTTTTAAGTATTGATATCGTGCTTTATGGCCATTTAGTACTAGCGGGTTATGAACACCCGATACCTATGTGTTTATTTGTATTTCAGATCTTCCAAGTAATAATTTCAGTTTAACCATAAATATTACTACTTACTCAGTTGTTATGATCATGATGAGCAGTACCAGTTGATATGTTTAGTCCAACATGAGTCAGTACCAGTCTCAGTTCAGTTGGGAGTAGGATTTAGTACCGAGTGAAGGCAGGGATGGAGGAACCCCCGTTATTTTAGGAAGATTCATTAGTAGTAGTCTCTACATTCCAGAACTATGAATCCAACATAGGATATGAGGAGTCACCCATAAGTTTAGGCTTTACTTCCTCTCAGGGGTCACCCGTCAGTTTAGCTTTGAATTTATGGTCCTTTGGGACACCAATTTAATTAATCCACACAGCCAGTGTTAGTACTTGTGGTACGGTACTGACACCTTTCCATCTGGGGTTAAAGGTTGGACCCCGATTAGCTCAGATTGGGGAATGTCAGTTATATGATACCTCCCACAGTCTCAGTACAATATTTTGTATATTTCAGTCCAGGCTTACTTGACCAAGTGTACAGAATATCAGTTATTCGGGTATACTGATCTTAGTCATTTAATTTATGAATTATTTAAGAAACATATTTATACTTGGTTTTTCATTCTCAGATATTACATGTTCATGCATTCATGCCCAGTTACCTCATGCATTTTAGCCATTCCTCATCTCATATAACAATACATTCAAAGTACTGACCGCATAATCTCTTTTGCACTATGATGTCTTATATCATAGGTTTGGAGGCTCAGTTTTTTGACAACAGTTAGACAACCCAGCATTACTCAACAATTGTAGTGGTGAGTCCTCATCCATTAAGAACATATTATCTCTAATTTAGTTATTACAGTATTTTTTTATATTCAGTCGGTCAGAGTCAGAGTTAGTTAGGGATTTATCCCATCAAATCCTCAAATATTTTAGAGGCTTTCAGACAATCAGACAGTTAGTTAGCCAATTTTTATAAGTCTTACCCGTTGTTTAAGCTACACAATTTGGTTTCTAATATTTTTACCAGATGTTTTAGACTTGTGATTGATTTGGTATTTTAGTATTAAAATTTATATTACCTTCTTAGTTATCTTATGCACATGTGTTAAGCTAATATTTTATTCAGTGTTCACAATAGGTATCAGCTCATGGGTTAGCTTATAGTCACTTATGATCATAAGCACCATTATCATGACTAGGGGATAGCCTCGGGTCATGACAGAGGCTCTCTATCAAAGGAGGTGTATATCTCCTATTGGTATGTTTTAAGTCCGTAAGGCTGCTTTAATAGGTCTATATTCAGTGTATGAGGTGATGGAGAAAGTTTAACTAATTTATAAAAGGCTGAAGACGGCCCAGAGTCAATAGAAATCCTATACAGATGTGAGGAAAAAGGATCTTAAGTTTAATGTTAGTGACTTAGTTTATTTAAAAATTTCACCCAAGAAAGGAGTGAGGAGATTCGATAAGAAAGGGAAGCCCAGTCCCAGCTATATTGGCCCATACATTATCTTGAGCTATTTTGGGAAGGTAGCTTAATAGTATGAGTTGCCTGCAGAATTAGCATCAATGCATCCAATGTTTTATGTCCCTTTGCTAAAGCAATGCATTGGTGACTCGGCTTTTGTCATTCCTTTATAGAGTGTGGACGTGCAAAATTTCCTCTCTTACGAAGAAGTCCCAGTTAAGATCCTTGATCGTTAAGTCTATAGGTCTAGGAATAAATAAATCGCCCTAGTTAAAGTCCCATAGAGAATTCAGTCCATTCATGGAGCTACTTGGGAAGCAGAAGTTAATATGTAAGCGAAGTATCCTCATCTTTTCTCTATAAATTAAGATTCAGCTTGAGGTAATGGTTTCCCTTAAGTGATTTTCTCATTTTCAATCTTATTTATATAACCATCCTCATATCAAAGCATGCATTGATGAATTCAGTTCAGTCCATGCATCATGTTTCAAATTCATCTACATAATCATGATTCTACTCGTAAGTATTCAGTACATGATCTTAGTCTTCTTAGTATCTTAGCTTAGACTATTTCATTTAGGGATGAATTATCCTAAGGGGGAATATTATAATATCCCACAAAGTCATAGACTAGTTTTCCACTATTCTTCACATGTCTAAAAGTCACAAAGTCATTATTTCACACTAAGTACAAGTGACATGACCATTTTAACACCCCAAGATTTTTAGAATTTTGTTTTTTGGACTTCCCAAGTTCCATACATTGATTTATGAGTTGAAATATGTTTAGGAATGTTAAAAGGGTTATTCAGGAGAATTTAGGTATATTTGGAAGAGGTTCGGGGTGTGTTTGGACCACAGAGGCAGTAAGCCTCCACGATCTTGACGTGCCATTGAGACTGGACCTCCGTGATTCACAACGTGCCATGAAGGTTAGTCTCCAGAATACACAACGTGTCACAGAGTCTAGCCTCCATGATAACCTCCATGCCCCACTGCATTGTAAATCCCACAACTTCATTAAAGCAGTGAAGGGTATTTTAGTCTTTTCTGCTCTTCTTTAAACACCCAATACATGACCAAAAGCCCTAAATAAATGTAATTTATCACTTTCTCAGTCATTTAACATCATTTATCCCTCTCCCATTCTGAAGAACAAAAATGAGGGTTCTTTTTCAAGAATTCAACCATCTAAGGTCTCAATTCCATATTTCTCCAACAATTCAAGCAAACCCAGGTATGTAGGGTATTCATCAATCGGTTCCTTTCACCCATTGAGACCCAAAAATCCCTAGTTTTCAATCATAAAGCCATTTTCCTTTTTCTTATTAAATTGCAATGTCAAATATGAAATTACTCAATTTTCTCTTAATAGTTTTGAATACTAGTCATGATAATGTGTTTCCCATGTGAATTATATTCTTACACGCTTTATAATTTTAGTCACCCATATTATGTTTAGTTGACACCATCTTAATATATCAATATATGAATTGAACCATGTGAGCATTTTGCCTGCATGAGTTTAACATATTCCCATACTCATAAACATGGATTTCATCAACTTAGTGATATATTCTATGTTTTGGGTCTCTAAATCATGAATTTCCTTATAGTGTTTTGAAGAATGTTATTGTATTCAAAGTATTATTCAATGCTGGAGCGTTATGAACACCTGATACCAATATATTTATGTATGTTTCCAATTTTAAGAAACAAGTCAGTCATATCATGATTTTATCACCATATTCAGATTATCATATTCATGGTGAGCTTATATAAGTTGTGAATCTTGTTAACTTTAATCAGTTCCAGTGTCTATTCAGTTGAGAGTAGGATTTAGCAATGAATGAATTTAGGGGTGAACGATTTCCTGCCAATCAAGGGTAAAACCTTTAGAAGCAGTCCCTAAGTTCCAAAACTACGTAGCTAGCATAGGAATTAAGAAGTATTCCTATCAGTTGAGGGTTTACACTCTCTAGAGGCACCGTCCAGTCGAGGGTGATACCCTAGTCCTCTGGGATATTACCTTTGTTGGATCCACATTATCAACCATGTGATGGTACCCTTAGAAAAGTTCCATCACCCTTCCAACTGGGTTACAAGTTAGACCCTAATCAACTTAGATTAGGGTATGTCGGTTACATGATAGCTCCCATAATTTTATTTTAGTATTCATGTTATATCAACTCAGGTTTGCATGACAAAGTGTTCAGTTTATCAGCTATTCAGTCTATCAATTTTACAAATTATTTTAGTATATGCTTTACATGGTATTGTATACATCTTACATATTCGTGCATTTATCCTCAGTATCTATATGCACTTCAGTTAGTCCTTATCTTACATATCAGCACATTCAATGTATTGATCGCATGCTCTCTTTCTCACTATGTTGTCTTATAACATAGGTTCGGATGCTCAGTTCCCCGATTTCCCTTAGTTCAGTTCCACTCAACAGCAGTTATGGTGAGTTCTCATCCACCAAGGACAAGTTATTTTTAGTTACTTTTGGTACTTTCTTGATTTCAATCAGTCTGAGTTAGTTAGGGGTTTGTTCCATCAATTCTTTATGTTTTAGAGGCTTTTAGATTTTGAGACTTTTTCTCAGTTTTCATTAGTAGTTTTAGAATTTTGGGTATTGTTTCAATATTACATATAAAAAGAATTTTTATCAGTTTAGCTTCTATATATGATGTTTTATTATTACTTTATTCAGCGCTCACAACAGATAATAGATCATGGGTTAACTAGGGGATAATCTTGAGTCATGACAATTACAATGGACTTAGGTAGTGGTGTTGGTTGTTTTGGTTGGTTAGAAATTATCGATTATAGACATACCTTAAATTTTTTGAGTTTATCTTATTTTTTCTTGTTATATTTTAGAAATTTAGTCCCTGTTGTAGGTATTTTTTCCTATTTGTTTAGGAGAAAAGGTGGTCTCCGGTCCTTATTAGACTTAAGATGCCCGTCACAGCTAGGCCCCTAGTTTGGGTCGTAACTTTGTTTTAACAATAAGGTGGCCTTGGGATTCTTCCTTGATCACGAGTTTTCATCACGACTTGTGATGGGGGATAATAAGTCATGATTAGGGACTTGTGATCATAATAGTAGGGTATCGGGATTTTGATCTTCAGGTAACGAGTCTAGGTAACGGCTCATGGTTAGACCTCATGAGTCGTTACCTAATCCGTGATGATTGGGCCTTGATTTTCCTGCATATTTTAATTAAGTTCATTTTGGTCTTTTCCTCCCTTTACACATTACCCACAACTTAAAAAGAAATAAGGGTCCTAATTATCATCAGTTAATCAAATCAAAAATCTTTATTTCTCTCCTTTTTAACTCCCAAAGCAAGAACACTAGGGTTTTACAAAGGATTCAACACCTATGCTCCAATCTTTAGATTTTCTTTAACTTCCTGGATATTTCCGGGATGTCTCTCATCCCTAACTTGAATGTTATGTTGTGACATATGTTTTAATCATTGTTCTTGTGATTTAATTTTTGGGTTTGAAATTGGGTTGAGGGCTTTTGATGATTATCACTTGAATTATATTTCCCATGGTTTAAATGTCTTGTGTATACATAAATTGATGATTTTTGGAACTTAATGGGTGCATTATTGTGGAATTTGGAATAGGGAACATGTGTTTCCCCAAATTGATTGATTTTGGCTTAGTAATGGCATTAACCTCAACCTACCTAGTTGATTTTGGTTTTAAATACGGAATTTTCATGATTTAACTCCCTTTTGAAACTATCTCATTACATTCATGGTTTTGTATTTTTAAAGAAACATAGGAGTCAATTGATTAATTGGAATGGATTGGCATTATTATGTAAGATTGCAAGCATAATTAACATGATGATAACAAGTAGTAAATACCTTAATATAATACTCCTTGATTTATGGTTGGGATTATGTGACAAGTATTTTAAATTAGGGCTTAAAGGGGGTTGTGTAGCTTAACATGAAGGTGGAGGTCCCGGTGGAGGGGGGACAAATTCTAAAAACCATATTTGTCGATGTGGGGGTGTATATGACTGTATGATTGGTTCACAGTTTATAATTTTGGGATAGATGGAACCTTGGTGTCTGTGGATCTCCTTCGAATTTCCCTAGTTCATGTGGCTAACATATACTAAGGCCCTTTCAATAGGAGAAGTTGAAACCCTATAGCCCGTGGATGCCCTTAAGAAGGATAGAGTTACATAGTCCAGGTTAATATTTTATGATCTCATGTTCATGACCCTTGCCCCTATCTCGACATCTTATATATATATATATATGAATTTGTATATATTATTTTTACTAATTTTGGAAATAGCATTACTTTATCACTTTCCCTGAGTTGCATGCCAGTGCTTATCCCACTGACCGTGCTATCTCTGACCCATGGTGGGCTTGATATACCCATCACGACTAGGTTCTGGTTCGGGTCATGATAATATAGTTGTATCACTAATCTTAAATTGACTCAGAGTGAATGTTGAAGGTGTGTAAACTATCAATGGTAGAGCCAAAATTGGAGTGGCATCACTTAATACAGGTTGTTCACTTCCTTCAACAACATTACTAGGCAGCGTATCAGTGTTAGATTCTTAGGTAATTTGTTAGACGTTTGGTAAAAAATTAAAATTAAAATAATAAGTAATGAATAGTCTATATGATAGATAGAAAAACTTAGAATAATAGATATTAGTTTAACTGATACATAGTTGTATAATAGATACATTGATGTGAAATTACCGATTCTAAAAGGTCTATACTAATATAATCAGCTTTATTAGATACATATTATCAAAAATAGAAACATATATCCTACAATTAACCTAAATAATACTACACTTTATTATAAAAGATACATATTAATACAATCCACCAGTTTATAAGATACATATTATCAAAAAGATATACATATCTCATACAATAAAATATTGTTAGAGATATATGTTAACAAAAAGAGATACAAGAAGTTAAAACAACAGATACATCTACAACATAAAAAGCGATACATAATTTATTTACTATGCAAACACAAAGCATGTTATAAGAGATACTCCAAAAACCTTCTAAAAGTGAGGACTATAGCTTTTGGGATTCAGTTCTAGGTTGACATTGATCTATATGCCCTTTCGACTCTCAGATTTAACAGGATGTATAGAATTACCTTATCCAATAGAAGGCTGGTTTCCAATTTAGCTCTCATTTATCTGTTCAACCTAAATTTTGTACATAGAGATTTTATTATTATATATGGAATATGTTCATTATAATTCTGAAATTATTAAAATTAGGTTAGTTTTTATATTATACATGCTTTAATTTAGGTGATTAAAGGAGTCAAATTTGATCAATCAAAACTTGATGTACAAGGGATACCCTTGTCTTGTCTAATTTAGTTGGTCATTCAGAATCACCTCGTCCATCTGAATGATGGTCTGCATGTGGTCTCTCTATCCCAAGATCAACCAAAAAGTTAATATTGTTCCAAATAATTAGAATATAATTGATACGAATCTAATAAATTGAAAATCAAGTTACATTCTCTTTATGAACATGCTTCCTCTTTAATGATTTCATAATCTCCATGTATTGATTAGTTACGAGTGTCTGAAGGTCATTGAATTTTTTATCCACCTTGTAAGAAAAGGTAGAATTTATAAGTGTATGTAGATAAAATTGGTATATTAAATGACCACATTAAATAGAAATTTACATAAGTTTTTATTAATGAATGTATCTCCGACTCAAATGATTCTATGTCTGACTTTAACAATGGTTGATTGGAAGGTTTTTTGGCATATTCGTAACCATTTTTTTTGATTGATATGGTGATTTTCGATGACCTTGTAACTTATCTTCTTAACTATCCAAACCAGTGCAAAAAGTGGGATCATTGAGAGATATAAGTGTCCTATCTAACTGATTTTCTTATGAAGCATATGTATCTGATTCTCCTTCCTTGGGCACCTTTTTGGGGATTGAAAATGATTTTATTTTTTCGTTCAAAGGCATATATGTCGTAACTGATACATGTTGTGAATTCTTCATCATATGATCATGAGGTATCCTCAAAACCATTATGATTTATGTCTATAGGTTCTTCAGTAAATTCCAACTTCGTTTGCCTTTTCATACCGAATGATGTTCATGGTATACTCTCTATTGTGGGATTAAATGAAGCAATACTAACATGAGGCAAGTCTAGTTTATCAAGATCCTCCATAGTAGGAATAATGTTTGAATATGAATCTTGTGAAAAAAACTTTTAACACAAAAAAGAAATAATTAAAACTAATATAATTCATCGCAAAATATAAAATACATACATCTACTCATAATCAATTATTCAACTCAACTGAATTAAAATGTATCTATTATAATAAATATGTATTTCATATCATAATGATTCATGCTATATTATTAACGGATATGCAAAGAAAATTTAAATTTTAATCATCACTACGGTACCTTGCTAAACATGCCTGTCATGAACTAATTTTATTCTGGCCTGACTGTCACAACCTTCCAGTTCAAAATTTCTAGCATTTTATTGCCCTGTCGGACAACAATGAATTTTCAACTTTGAAACACCTTTCAAACATCCACAAATTAAGAATGTAAGGCATTCCACATTACCTATATAACTGTTTTTCAATGAAATACTCCTATCTCAATGAGGTCATCAACTTGAACAAAGCAACTTTGCCCCAAGGAAAAAATTTATACTTGCCTTCCTCAACCATCTTAAAATCTGATAATGGAATAAGTGTATCTTTTAATTGGGAAAATAAGAATGTGTGGATAAACTATAAAATGGCCATCTTGAGAGCATCTTGATTATTGTTAAAATTTCTCATTGAAAAATGTTGTACCAACATTTGCCTATCAATATCATTTATTGATATGGGAAATACTTATGCATCAAAATATTGGAAGATGCATTGTGATATTGGAAATCTTCAATATCGCCGGTGCATTTCAAACCAGTAAGGAAAATTCAAAGATAGAAAATCTAAGAATATTTCCCTTGACAAACACATGCAACTCATCTTGATTTTTTAGCTGAATCCCAAGAATAAGTAAACATTTTGTAATTTTTCCAATGTAATTGAACTGTGGGATCTTGATATAACACCCAAAAATCATCTAAGCTAACAAGTCAAGTACCTCTTATCCGATAACCTCTTTTAAACCTTCTTTGAACCTAGCATTTCCGAAGTTTCCAAATCTTAAAGGATGTAGTGGAATCTCCTTTGTAACGTAGCTCATACCCAAAAGAATGACATACAAAAAATAGTTAAGTTTGAAAAAGATACATACTTCAACTGAAATTACCAAAATTAATACACATAATACTACTCTGTACTTTTATAAGAGATACATAGTTTGATGAAAGATACACGTATTTCCATGACAGATACATTTTAAAAAGCCTGTATGAGATACATATTATATTATACAACCAAATATGTATTTCTTACATTACTAATATGTATCTTTTACATACATATTACAGTTAAATATATCTAACAAGAGATATATAAAATATGATTTTTACATACATAGAGATACAAAATGCAAAAAAAGTATCAAATGTATTTAAACATGTATCTTAGCCTAAATTATTGATTATAAAAAAATATGCAATACCTTTGGAAGGCTGTCTCAAATTGTAACTTCAACAATTCCTCATTTTTTTGCATAAACTACGCCTCCTGAACTGGTAGATCCATTTTTCTTAGAATCTTACTGTAACGCCCCAAGTCTATACCACAAATGCTACACGGTGATCATAACAAGATAACCCATGACTGGTACCTGCTACAATAACTGAATAATAATACTGTATTATGTAGAAATTAGGCAGAAACTTGCCACAATGTTTAAAACTGTAAATAAATTCTGAGTACGGTACATCAATACCAAAACTGAATATCTGTCTATAAATACTCTAATTTGAAAAGCCTCTACTATTTGGACAAGGAGTTGATGGGACAACCTCCAGACTAACTGATACAAGAAAGGCATGGAACACATGAAACATATACCAAAATAGTCCACTAGTTCAAAGAATCGAGGACCACCTTGATGACCACTCTCGAATTTAACAAGCAACCAAAAAAATGAGATAAATAAGGGTGTTTACCAAACCAACCATCCAACCAAATAATGATTAACAACACAAAGAAGAACAAAAAGAAATGAGTTATGGATACAAGACAACACTACACGGTTACAACAACAACAACAAGAATGGGTACAAGAAAGTAAGATAGATAACTTGACATATAATGCATAAACACTTATGAACCAAAATATATATTGAACATTAAGACCCAAAGTCTTCAGACAAATAAAACCAAGTTCTTACGGGACCTTAAGGGAATTGGACTTCCCAAGCAACCACCATTTCCAAGATTGTTATCAACACAAGTGAAGTCCACACTTGCTACAAGGAATCCACCTTGCAAGACACTCTCTTGAGCTATCAAAATATGTCATCTAAAACTTAGAGAAATTACCTAATAAGGTTCTATTTATAAGCTAGGTTAACTTATTACAAAAATACCAAAAGGCCCTTAATGAGTCCAAACAAAAGGGCGGCCTTGTAGTGTACTCTTTGTACGGTTTTGGATTATTGGGACTTGTTATCAATATTTCAAAGGTTTTTCCTTGGATGGGAAGCCCACACACTCGGGTATTCACTCACGTATTTATGTCCTCAAGTGCTAAGATGCCTCTTTGGCCCGTATTATCCTCCTCTCCTTAGAAAGGATTCGGCCTCGAATTTGAACCTTGCAAAATAATAGGACAGATAAGAAAATAAGTTCCTCAAGGTATGAGGGTTAGGATTAGTGTAATCAATCATAGCATCTTGCCAAGGTGGCTCAAACTTCACATACAACCAAATATCCCTCTTACCCGAATACCCTCCCAAGAAAAAATAAATTAGGAAACCCACATGAGTATGACAAGAAATAAGGAACAAGAGTTGCTTATCAAGTGGAAAACTTAGACTCTTCTTTAAACAACAAATAGGCTTGAAAGCCAAGATAGGAAAACCATACATTCCAAACACATTCAAGTCATTCCAAAAGACATCATCACCGTATTTCAAATGATCATCAGGGTCAAATGGGTGGAGTGTCCATGGGAACGGATTGGGGACACACTTCCCTACCCTAATACTACTACAATTACGATAAAATGTTCTCTCTATACTCACATCATCTACAACAAAAACAAATAGAGGGCCATCCTTAGTCAATCGGCCAACATGTTCAACATCACCATTTTTACACACAAGTTGTTCTTCATGACTTCCATACGATAATGTACTATCACTTACCACAATGGCTTCAACACTAGGTGGATCAACTAGTGTATCCATAATTTTAAGTTATACATTATCATCACAAAATGAAGGCACATTCATCTCTCCTAAAGACAAACTATCATTTACACTTAGTTGGTTATTAGACTTATTCGCTAGAGTGCAAGAGTTAGTTTGATTACCTAGTAGTAGATCATGTGGAGCTTGGCCACTCACCAGAATTGGATTAGGAAAGCTTGGATGCTCTATCAAGTTATCCAACTTCTTGAAAATAGAGCTCTCCGTCCTTTCTATTCGTCCTTCCACTTATCCGCTATTCTTTTTATTCTTTCCATTTGTCCTTCCATTCTCTAAATTTTTCCTTCAAAAGATCCCAAGCATCTATCTATCACATCAAGCTTTTAAACGATGGATTTAAACCAACTAGGCACTTCTCTTTCATCCGCCATTGTACTATCAAGAACTACTAAACAAAAAATACAAAAACAACAAACACAATAAAGGTTAGCAAAAATCAGTTCATAATTCATCTCAAAATAGTCCGCAATCTCTCAATCTCACACTTTTGAAGTATTCACTCTATTGGCCTCACAAGTGTTGATAACTCGCTTATACTCCAATGAGGTTACTTGGACCATAGAAAATACTATGACTTAAAAATGAGAAAAGCACACAATACAACGCTTAACACAAAAGAAAACGTACTCAAAAACTAATCTACAACCTAGTAGGTATTTACTAGTTTGCTAATTAGCATGAGAATCAACAAAATTGAAACTAACGGAAACAAGAAAGTGAAACTATAATATCCAATGCTCTTGAGCTCTTTGATGTTATGGCACTTAACTATTGGACATTGGAATTTGGTTGAAGTTGAAAAATTTTTGTTTCAAGAAACTAGTTGTTCAATTTCATGTATGGAAGAGGAGAATTTTGGACATGGTATGGGACAAACAAGGTCTAGACTCCACTTTAAAAACTCATAAAGTCTTTCACCTACTTTCACCAAAATGGTAAGACAACCTTTAGTGGTCTTGTCCCCCTTTCCTCTTTTGGCTTGTCTAGAAAAAATAAATTTACTCTCTTTTAATAAGAAGAATTTTAGGTCTTTTGTTCTTTTTACCCTTTGGTAATGCCTTGAAAGTTGTTACAAGACTAACAAGAACCCACACTCTCTTCCCTTTGAATTAGGATTAAACAACAACCTTTTACAAGATTTCTTCAACACAACACAAGAACTCTAACAACAACAACAACAAAACCGTCCACTTAACACCACCACACACTTGAACTTAGCTCAAGAAATTAGACCTTATACTCAATATGTGTTGAGGAGAAATAAAAACAACACAAGTAACAAACCAAGACAACAAAATACACCTATTTCGGCCAAACACAATAAAAACACCAAATCCATTTTTTTCACTCTGAAGCCCAAGGTTGATCTTATTAGAACAAAATAAAAAATGTCTTTGATACCAAATGATACACTAAGGGAAAGGAACACATGGAACATACACCAAAATAGTCCACTAGTTTAAAGAACCGAGGACCACCTTGATGACCACTCTCGGTTTAACAAGTAACCAACAAAATGAGATAAATAAGGGTGTTTACCATAACAACCAGCCAATAAAACTATGATTAACAAAACAAAGAAGAAACATAACCAATGAGTTAAGGATACAAGACAACATTACACGGTTACAATAATAACAAGAATGGGTACAAGAAAGTAAGATAGATAACTTGACATATAATGCATAAACACTTATGAGCCAAAATGTATATTAAACATTAAGATCCAAATTCTTCGCACAAATAATACAAAGTTCTTACGCGACCTCAAGGGAATTGGACTTTCCAAGCAACCACCTTTTTCAAGATTGTTATCAACACAAGTGATGTCCACACTTGATACGAGGAATCCACCTTGAAAGACACTCTCTTGTTCTATAAAAATATGTCATATAAGTCTTAGATAAATAACCTAATGAGGTTCTAGTTATAAGATAGGTTAACTTATTACAAAAAGACCAAAAGGCCCTTGATGAGCCCAAATAAAGGGGCGGCCTTGTAGTGTACTCCTTGGATGGTTTTGGAGTGTTGGGACTTGTTCTCAACACATCAAAGATTGTTCCTTAGATGGGAAACCCCACAAGCTCGGGTATTCTTTCATGTCTTCATGTCCTTGAGTGCTAAGATGCCTTTTTGACCCGTATCACTAACTCTAACTACTGAAAATTGTACTAATAAAATAAAATACTAAAAAAAATAATCATGTCCTTGAAATATAAGGACTCACCACTAACTCTGACTACTAAAGATCTAAAATGCTAAGGCTGCTTGGGAGCCCGTACGTCTAAGCCTATGATATAAGACATCGGAGCATAAGAGAAAAATTACGTCAGTAATTTGAATGTATTGGTATGCTAAGTGAGGTAGGCTAAAATGAATGGATTCATACGTATAAACAATACTGACTGAATAACATGAGTATAGCTGGATGAGAATACATGCATAAATACATAACCTATAACTGAGATCATGATAACACTGGCTACTGAGTTCTGAATACTGATTAACTGATATCTGAGTTTACTGATAATGTACAATTGATAATTGAGTGATTATATCTGACATTCCTAATTCTATGGAACAGTGCTAAGTTTTGTACTGAACTGAGTGATTGTGTCTAACAATCCTGATTCTATAGAACTAAACTGAGTTTTATACTAAGATTGGAACTAAAATTGAGAATGTAGGAGGTAATCATCTAACTGATATACCCCTTTTGAATGGATTAGGGTCCAACCTGTACCCCAGTTAGAAGCGTGTAAGTACCCTGCCATGGGTAGAGTTAAATTGTAAGTTAACCCTCTTTGATAAAAAGCTCTTTCGTCAACCCTCGTAAAACTCATATGAGATGTATCAACCCTAATCTGGCATAAAGATATATCAACCTAAGCTGTCTATGTAGTTCTGTAATACAGGGATTGCTACTAAGGGTCAAACCCTCTGCTGACACGAATGCCCCATCCCTAGGTTAGCTCGATGCTAAATCCTACTCCAAACTGAATAGATACTAAAATGATTTCCTAGTTCATACTAGGCTTCACTGAACTATTTCTGAGTTTACTAAGTTTCGTTGACTGATGAAATACGACTAAATTCTATCAGCTGACTAAGTTTACTAAGTTTTGAACTAAATACTGAACTAGACAGGACTAATACTGAGTCTATTGAGATTTTTCTGAGTCTTGTAACTGATTGAGAGTACTACTGATCATCACATGACTGAGATTATTCTGTAACTAAAACTAGCTCTAGGTAAATAACTAAATTATCGGGTATTAAATATCTCCAGGGCTCAATATCATGAAAAGTAAAGCATCACATGACCTTGCATAGCATAAAAATGCACAATTATTCATATTTCATCTATAGAGGCATTTTATCAAACACTTGCATGGCATGAACTTGTATACATACTATCATGATATAATCTCATTATTATATTCACATTAGCAGTTCATCAAACACTTGGATGGCATAGTATATGCATATAATACTAAACAACATGTGAGCATTATGATTCAATTCCAAATTCAAAATTCCATGGGTTTCAACATGAACATGATAAATCACACATATCAATTAACTCTACCTTAATATTTTAATAAATCATGAAATAAAAAACCCTATTAAAATAATACTCATGAATACATTTTAATTCCAAATGATGGAAATAATAAAATCAATCTACTTGAAGTTTAAAATAGTTTATTGGACTCCAAGGGTGGAAGGAACCCTTGGATGAACACTTTACATACCTTGGTTTCTAAATTCTTAAAGAACAATGGCGAAATCTTGAGTCTTAGCTTTGAAATTAAATCACCTAGGGTTCTCATTCTTGAGCAATTTGAGAGAAAGTGAGTGTATTTTGCTTAATGAGAGCTGAATCTCATAATTTAGGGCTCAATAAGGATAGAAAAAAGACCCAAATACACCCAAGGATGCGTCTTTTTAATAACTAAAAACTGGACTATCAATGTATAGATCGATGCACTGTGTCATTGGCATCGATGTGATGGCCAATGCACCGTATTAAGTCTGCATCGGTTCACTAGAATTTGCACTGAGTTGAGGGAAAAACTATCAGTCTATGCAATGGACGATGTGATGCATAGAGATCGCATTGATGCACTATTTTGGTCACTCGAACATGGTCTAAACAAGGTCCTAAAAATTTAAAACTTGTCTGGGAACACCTACAGACATTCCTGATCATGAATCAATCTAAAGATCGATACTTTTAAGGTCATAAGTGTCATGAAATAGAGTTTCCTACTTACGAAGGCCAAAATAATACTAAGTCTAAATACTTAGCTAGAATTTTTTCTAAGTCTGGGAACCCTTAACAAGATTTAAGGGATAGAGTTAAGCTTAGGATTTTGCGGGCTCTTACAATATCTCCCCCTTGGGAATATTTTTCCTCGAATGAGATTGATTAAATTGAGAATATTGATAGACTAGATTTAGACACCGAACATGCACAACTAAAGCATGATTTCATGACTGAAATTACTGATATACTGAATTATCATACTACATATGCATATATGATACATGAGTACATATATGAACATAATTTATAAATACATGACTGGGATTACTGAAAAGCTGAGTTTATATACTGAACATTCCTGTATGATTCATGAATACATGACGACTAATTCATGAATGCATGACTAAGTATGCAACGTTAATTGATACAAAGTTGGTACCTATTTCTGAACATGAGACTGAGTAAATTCAAAGAAAATCATTACCTTGAGCTGAGTCTGAGTTTGTGGAGAAGAGGTGAGGATATTTGGTCTGCATATCAGCTTATGCTTCCTAAGTAGCTCCCTCAACAAACTAATTTTGCCAAAAAACTTTGACAAGAGGGACTTATTTCTTCCCCAACCTGCGAATCTAAAAATCAAAGATTTCGACTAGGATCTCTTCATTAGAGAGGTTGTTTTGAATATCTATGCCCTTTATAGGGACTACGGCTGCTAGATCACCTATGCATTTCTTAAGCAAGGAGACATGGAACACTGGATGCACTGAGCTAAGTCTGAAGGTAACTCAAGATTGTAAGCTACCTTTTTGAAATGACTGAGAATTTGGTAAGGACCAACATATCGAGGACTTAGCTTTCCCTTCTTGTCAAACCTCTTCACTCCTTTCATAGGAGAGATTTTTAAGAATACAAAATCACCAATATGTAACTCAAGATTATTTATTCAATATGCATGAACGGGAACATGAGAACATAAATAAACCTAAAACATGACACAAGAACTGAATATCGTGAACAAAACTGATTCCCTGAATACATGGCTTACGACTGAGATTGAAACTTGAGGGTCCACCTATGAGTACCCACCGCTCCAAACTGGATTCATTACATGAAGAGAAGATGGAAGGTTTAGGTCATGAAAGCTCAGGGATTATAGTGCATATCTCCCTTGGGATATTATATCCCCTGAAAAATGTTGATTTGGCTGAGATATTGAAGAAAATCTGAGATAATGCATAGGGAACCTACGAATTGAATCGTGGCTGCATATCAGAGTTTGAAAACTGAGGTATGATACCTTAACTGAGCTAAACTCAGAACCACATGGTTACTCGATCTTGGAATAGTTACATTTATGAGACTTTGGATAGTGCGACTAGATGGAAGGATGGGAAACCTAACCATGTGAACATTGTCCACCTAACTGCCAAACTTAATTGCTTGTTTTGCAGACTAACTTATGCTAAAAAACTTATATTTTGATTGGAGCCTTTATTTTACACTCTTTATATAGAGTTCTAGTGGCTTTAGGGAGAAAGGAGTCTTGGCATGGCTGAATAAAATAGCTGAATAAAAAAATCATATCCTGGCTAAAATTCAGTAATATGAGTTGAGTCCTACGAAACATCATCTAAGAATAAGTGATTAAGCCTTATGCACTACGACTACAAATTTTCAAGTTTAGACTTATCGCTTGAATACTCTCTAAACTTACTCTCCACCTTAGAACAATACATTACCTTAGACTACTGAAAATATTCACATGGGTGTTGAGCACGAGTGTATAAACTTACTAACTTATCTGATTATCTAAATGGCTAATAGCTGAATACTTGGTCATGTAATATTGAGTTGTACTTAGTTTGAATAAATAGAATGGAACTGTAGAGTATCATACATATAAGGTGAGGACAAACTGGGTAACATGAGATAATTGAGCATGAATTCATGCAAACTGTATTATTTGAAAAGGCAAGACCAAGCGTATAACATAACTCTAAAATAGTCTGTAAATTGAGGTAATGAAATACTATAATTGAATAATGGATAATTGTTCACTATGGTCAAGCATATTTGAAACTAAACTGAGTTATTAATTTGATTACTAGACTAGGACTGTGACTGAGACTGTAACTAAGACTACAATTGAGACTGTACTAAAATTGAATACTCAGTTTTGATAACTCTACCTACTGAAGTTTGATCTGGACTGAATTCTCCCACTATGTTCAAGCCTACTCAAATCTCTGAAATACATGTAGCCACTTACACATCAACATGACATTCAATCGTATCTTCATAACTATAGCCTCATGTAAAACAGGCATCCAATAATAATTTCTTAACATGAAACATTTGCTTTCTCCCTTCTAAGCAACTGATCATCACTATGTTTTTGTAAAAAGAGTTCATTGAAGGGTTAAAACATGAGGACCTGATGTATGCATGAATGCTATACCAAACTGGACACTTAACTGAGGTGTGAGAAATAGAATATCAACACCATGGATTTATCAAAAGACCTAAACTGAGGATATGCATGAGGAAATTTAAATTTAGCCGATCACTAGAAGTATAGCATGGGTTATGGGAACTGAGCATATTGCATAGCACGCCATGGGTACCTGAGTCATGAGCTGTATGACCTGAGTCTGGAGTTTCTGTATTCATGGAACAGGATTCATAACACTGAGTGAACGTGAACTCCTTATACTAGGAACTGTATGCATGCATGATTTCTAACGTGCACGAGTATGGGCTATGATCATAGAGCTGACATCTAAGACATGAATAAATATCATGATGAATGATGGGTTTTAAGAGTCTGGAATACAATTCTGAGATGATCTGTGTGATTATTCTTACTACGGGAATAGACAAGAATGACATCTATGAAGACTATGATGACATATCCAAGTATTGCTTGAATACATGATTCATCAAGTCCATGAAAGTTGCTGGGGCATTAGTAAAACTAAATGACATGACTAAGAATTTAAAGTGACCATACCGAGTTCTGAAAGCTATTTTTAGAATGTTCCATTCCCTGACTCTAAGCTAATGATAGCCTGATTTAAGGTCTATCTTAGGGAAGTAACTGGCACCTTAAAGTTGGTCAAACAAGTCATTGATTCTGGGTAGTGGATACTTGTTTCTTGATTGTAACTTTATTTAGCTGATGGTAGTCTATACACATCCTAAGAAAACCATCCTTCTTATGCACAAATAGAATTGGTTCATCCTATGGGGACACATCTTTGTTTGTGTTTATTCATGAGAATTTAGGATGTAGATAAAGTATTGCAGACCAATTTTAAGCCTTTGAGGTAGGTTATGGATAAAATTATTTCATACTCGGCTAGGTAGTTAATTTTTATACAAAAACATGTTAAGGATGTGGGAAATAATCATGAAAAAGGGCTATCTTTTTGTGTTGTGCATATGTAGGGGCCTATATATGTTGTAGATGGTAGATTTGGTATTTCATGTGTTTTGTGTGACTGTGTAGGATCTTATATAATGTTGATATCCTGTGTACATGAGAATAATTATGTTTTGGTTGATGAAAAAGCATGTATTTGTACTTCATTGGCTTATGGATCTTATGGAAATTCATGAATGGTTGGAAATTTGGCTTACGTGATGGTATATTGATTGGTTGTGGAAATACTCATTGTGGTTTATTATGTACATACTCTTTGTGGTTGTTTGCGAGCGTTACATCATCATACTCATTTATGTAATAATAGTACCACCATAGAAATATTGAGAAACACCAATAACACCTTTTTATGACTAAAAATATGATATCTTATAAAACCCTTCTCGAGGGATGTGTCGGAGAGAAGATATGATATATGGATTATATATGAATTAATGAATGCTCCATGGGTCCTACATCATAAATCTTTAGCTATGTTGGTGTATACAGAGACTATGGGATAGTCATGGTGGTTATGTAATGACCTCGTGCATAACATTATCATCATCATTATTATTCTTATTATTTTTACTTTATTATACTTTTGATGTGATTGTATATTCTATTGACTTGTTACCTATCTATTGTTCTATCTTTCCTTAATTGTACTTGATATTATCATATATTTTGTTCCCCTTTTTTGTCCTTATATGTGGTATAAATGTATACTTATATTCCTTTTCTGGTGCTTTGTTATATTATATATGGATATTATAGAACCGTTAGTACAAGTGGTGTGAGCTACCGTTCTGGGATATTTTCTTATTACAGGTGATGTGCCCTTAGTATGCATTTTGTAAGCTTTATTTTCTACTTTCTTAGTTGGACTATAATACCTAGTGAGTACAAGTGGACCACACTCATCCCTACTGTGCCCTTTAGGTGTAGATTTTAGTGCAAGTACATCTCATGTGTCTTAATTTTAGGCACTTTAACAGTTGTTTAATGTAAAAATTAGACTTTCATATGTCTAGGGTCTACTTCTATCTTTCTATATTAATTTATGTTTTATTAGTAATTAGAGATAAATGTTGTTCATGTTAGATATTCTGATGTATTTGACTTATGGATTGTGTTAGTAGTACTTACACTATTGACTCCAGGTTTTGGGAGTTTGGTATACTATTTTTGGTTTTATGTTTCATTTCATATTACAATTGTATCATTTGGCTTTATTCTAGCAGGCTTGCCTGAGGATATTTCTATTTTTTCCCTCTTTTTGTATCAGTTTAGGTGATAGACTTACTTTTTAAGGTTCACCGTGACAAGTGCTATTATGACCTTTGTTTTTCGATCATGACAAATTGGTATCAGAGCATCCAGATTCATTGATCGCAATGGTGTGAGAACGAGTTGTATAAAAAGTCTCATAGATTGATACATAGAAGCCTTTATCTATCCAAGAGAGGCTATCGAATGTCTTCAAGAAATTTCCCTTATTTTGTTCCTTATCATGGAAATTTCCTTCACACCTTGTGTTTTGAGTTATTTTTCACTCTTTTTATACAGATAGTGTTGACTAGGTCCTGCAAGACCGGAGAAATATAGCCTCTATCTAGAGGGTGAGCCTCAAGTTGTGGATAGGCCCAATGGGGTGGATGGGCTCCTGGATTTATGCTATCTTAGAGTAGTGCTAGAGGACTTTCCCCCAAGCCTTATGTTGAGCATGTTAGAAGTGTAAGTCCTACTTTAGTTCCACTGAGTTCTTTTTCCCCAGTTTTGAAGGAGTTGTTGGTTTATTTGTTGACTCATTTAGAGGGTTTTTCTTTGGTTATACTGGGTGTTCCTTCAGTTTTGAGTGTGGATCCTCCCGCCATACCTGATTCTATTTTTAGTATTCCTCAAACCCTGATTATTGTTTCTCCATCAGCACCGACATCTGAGTATGGCATTTTGAGATCAAGGGTTCAACCTTCATCTATGTATTCCCTGGATAAGATCTCAACCCACTAGATTTACCATGCCTCCTCTTGTTGTGAGTACATTTATGTCTTCTAAGGATCAAAAAAAGTTCGAGAGATTTACTTATTTAGGTCCTCCTAGATTTAGTAGTGTTTGGGAGTAGGATGTCTATGGGTTCTTGATTGATGTTTGAGAGAATTTGCATCCTTTGGGTTCACTTAAGTTGCATAGAGTTGCTTAGACTGCTTATTAGTTTAGAGATACTGCGAGAGATTAGTGGAGGTCGCTTGTTGGTCGTAGACTTCTTGATTTTCTTAAGATAACTTGGGATTAGTTTACTGATGCCTTTTTGGAGAGGTTGGTGCCTTAAAATCTAAGGGATTAGATGAGAAATGGGTTTGATCAGTTGGAGCAGGGCTCCATGACTATTGCAGAGTATGAGGCATGCTTTCTTGCCTTGTCCAGATATTCTTATGCCAGTATTTCTACCAAGTTTAAGAAGATTTAAAAGTTTATGAATGGTTTGGATGTCTCTCTTAAGTTGGATATAGCTCAGATAGTTGTATTTGGAGTGTTCTTTTAGAGTATAATAGATTATATTAAGATGACTGAGGGTATTCTACAAGCATCTCAGGGAGGCGAAAAGAAGGTTCATCATTTTTTGGTGAGTTCAGAGGTCAGTATTCTCGAGGCAAATATTTTTGAGGTTCCTATGGGTATTATGGTAGACCAGTATAGGCAGCCTTATAGAGTTTAGATAGCAGGTCTTTCGGTATAGAGGTTCAGGATAGCTGTCCAAGCCTGGTGGTACCTTCTCTTATTAAGTCAGGCCATAGAGGATGTTGTATGTGTGATGAGACTGGCCATTTACCCAATGACTGTCACTACCATGTGATTAGAGCTACTCCTATTATAGCTATGAAAAGTAGAGGTTCTACTAGAGGTGCAAGAAGCAGAGTAAGTAGAGCCCGTGATGGTGGTCGTGGAGCTACTCATCCATTTGGTGGTTGTGGACAGTGCTATGCTATATATTTTATAACACAAATTGAGATTTCTGATGTTGGGGTCACAAGTATCATTTGCATTTATTTTAGATATGCATTTGTTTTATTTGACCTAGGATTGACTTTTTTCTATGTGTCTGCATATTTAGCTTTGGGTTTTGATTTTTTTAGTGAGCCTCTTTCCATGCCTATTTGTGTATCTACCCTAGTAGGAGATTCTTTAGCGGTGGATAAGGTGTACCAATCTTGTTTTGTGATATTCTTTGAATGTGAGACTTAGGTAGATTTTTTTGTGTTAGATATGGTTGATTTCAATGTTATTTTGGGTATGCTTTGGTTGGATCCTTATTATGCTATCCTATATATTTTTCTAAGACCATGACTTTAGTTTCACTAGATATGCCAAGGATAGCTTAGAATGGTGCATTTTATTCAGGTCCATAGTGTGTTATATCTTCTGCTTAGTCTCATAGATTTGTTGAGATGGGATGTTTATTTTTTTTGATCATATTCTTGATACTTGTGCTATTTTACCTAATTCTTAGGATTCTGTTCGTGTTGTCTGTGAGTTCATGGATGTGTTCTTTATGAATTTTCTTGATATACCTTTGGATTGTGATATTGATTTTTCTATTGATGTTGAGCCAGTCACCAAGACCATTTCTGTTCCTCCTTATGGGACGGCCCTAGTAGAGTTAAATGAATTGAAGGAACAGTGGCAGGAGTTATTGTATAAGGGATTTATACAACCTAATGTGTCGCCTTGGGGTACTTTTGTCTTGTTTATAAAGAAGAAGGATGGGTCTATGCGTATGTGTATTGATTATCACCAGTTGAATAAGGTGATGATTAAGAATAAGTATCCTCTTCTTTGTATTGATGATTAAGTTGATCAACTTCAGGTTTTTGTAATGTTTTTAAAGATTGATTTGAGATCAGTTATCACCAGTTGAGGATTAGAGCTTTGATATTCCAAAGACATCGTTTCAAACTAAATATTGTCTTTATATAACACCCTGTGTTTTGACACTTAGAAAATTTCCTGGAATGTTGGTCTCTTGGCCCAATATGACTCATGGGTACATGCCGCATAATGGGGTACAAATGGTATGGTCCTGTCGTATGCTGACCAGTGTTGGTTGGTGGGATGGATTTTGGTTATTGGAATGGATAAGACTTACGGGTATGAGTCGTCTTAGTTGGTACGGATCATTTGGTTCCTTAACTTAATCTTAGACTTGGTTATGTAGGTTTGATCTGAGTACAAGTGGCTCACCGTGAGCCATAAGTTAGGGTACGAGTCGTACCCAGGACTCTTATGGTGGACAGTATCTAAATCTTCTTTAGGTTTAATTTGCTAGGGGTATAGGTGAAGGGTACATATTATATGCTTTGGATATGACTTGGTTGGATGAGTCATATGATGAACAGTATAGGATCCAAAGGTTGAGGCTAGGATACGAGGGGAGGGTATGACTCGTGAGGGTCAGTCGTACCTTGTGACGGGATTTTGTGCAACTTAAGTTGGGGTATTTTGAACATTTCCCAACTTATACTAATAAGGTCCCGCGACTTCTAACCTACATGGGAGGTTATTTACCCAATTATTCCAGTCATTAAAGCTTAGAAACTCTTCTAAAACACTCTATAGTTCTCTTAAAAGCTTTTGGGCAAGGGAAGCTAAGGTTTCAGCTAGAGGATTAGTTTGCGGCTTATATTTGTGATCTCTTTCCATCATCATCTTTGTTTAAATTATGTTCTCTTCCCTCTAAGTTAATTCTAACTAGATCCATGGTTTTTATGAATGTTTTCATAACTTCATTCATTGTATGATTTTAGTTTTGAAATATGAATTGGGGGTTTGATAATAAATGGTTTGTTATGATTTTCCATGGTTTTAATTATGCTTTATGTGCATTAATGGTTATTTTGGATAATTGGATAGCATAAGAATGGTTTAATGGTAATTGGAATTAGTTTTGGTTATATTTGCCCCCAGTGTGTTTGCCAAAATGCCTATAATAATGTTTTCATTGAATTGAGTATTTTTAATGGAACTCTTGCTTGTTTTAAAACTTGTAAAGGAATTATGCATGGTTTAAATGGCTTGGAATGGTAAATGGCTAAATAGTTATGCTTGTGGGGTACATCGATTCACCCAAGTGTTTTAATATGTAAATCGAAGGGCACTTAGATATCCCCTTACACTATATAGTTGGATATGGATAGTACTTGCAAGTATGGTGCCTATGACGATACCACCGCTAAATGTCCTTGGTTAATAAATGGTAAATGGATTGGTTGGTTGCTTGATAATGGTTTTAATTGGGCAATAATGGTGGAATGTATAGCAAAGCCATGGAAGGTAGAGGCCGCCCTGGGGGGACCAAAACTGGTAACTAATATTTGTAATGGTTTTGAGGGATGTACTAGTCATCCCAGGTTTTCTTCCTTGGTAGTGTAGCTACACACACTGGGGCCATTAAAGCAAGGGGAGCTGAACCCATATAGCCCATGGGTGGTTTAGTACGGCAAAGCTATACAACCTAGGTAAAGGTTTTAGATGTATGCTAAACCTGGTACCCTTTCTCGGCATGATTGTATATATATATGTATGGTTGTGTGAATATGGATGGTTTTACTCTGATTTATAAATGGCATTATTTTATCCTTATCCTGAGATCATGCTAGCATTTACCCATTAATCTGTCTACTGGCGGCTGTATACCCACGCTATGCAGGAATCGACCGTTCTACTCCTCCTATATAGTGATTGACTCAGGGATTAACAATTGGACTTAAGTGGTAAGCTTCCATCCTTTCAGAAGGCTCTATTTATGTTATGGATATTTCTAGATGTTTGGCTTTTTTTTGGGTATTGGTTTTGGCTATGGTTGAGGGCATGTCCCAATCGAATTTTATTACTCTTTTGGTTAGAAACTTTGTGGTACTGTTATAGGTTGGAATATGCGGGATCAGTATTGGTGTCTACCTTAGTATTGGTATTGACATTTGGGCTGACACTTGTCGATGGGATTGTTGGTTGTTCCATCAAATTTTATTTTGGGATTAATTATATTAGGTTTTGACACTTATTTTATTATGGCTCAGTTTATGGCCTTTGGAATAGTTTGGTACGGTTGGGAGTTTGGTGTGGGATAATTGGACTTGGTTGGTCTAGTCACGATTGTGATCCTATCCCAGAGTGTTCATGTGAGGTGTTATATTAAATTGTTATATGATAAAAATTTAGCCAACTTAGAGCAGGCGGCTGGAGGTTGGGTTAGGTAACGGGAGTGGTATCTAGTCCTTGTGGGACTTAGGATGCACATTACAACAAGGCTACTAGTTGTGTCGTGTCTAGTTTGTATCAGAGCCTAGGTTCATGGTCAATTGGGAGTTCACAAAGCCATGTCAAGTAGAGTCTCTTTTAGGGGTGTGTAGCGCATCACACTCATAAGGGAGAGTTTACAAGGCATTTAGGAAGGTTTTCCTTTCTTGGTATTCAATTTTCAAGCTTGGTGTCTCAATCCTAGAATCTTCTATGATCTGGAACACAAGGAAATTCTTCTATCCAATATGGGGGTAATGCTTAAAGGGTGCACCCTACTTCTGGGGTTCATCTTTGATCTCATAGTCCTATCCCTGATAGTTTTAGAGTTCCACTAATTTCTACTAGTCCTCCCCTAGACAAGGTGATAAATGTGGAATTCCACCAGTCTATTCAGATTATTACTCATATGGTCACTGCTTAGGCTGAGCAGGGTGCGACTGGTGCTTTGTTTTCTGAGGCCACAAGGGTTGGTCAATTTATAAAGATGGATCTCCCCTACTTTTTCTGGAGTGAAGGTTGATGTGGAGTGTATTTATACACTCTAGTGTTATGATTCTAGCATTTTTATCCTATCTTTGAGGATAATTCATGTTCATTATGTGTTAATATGATGGAAGCAAACATATAAGTGTTCAAGGATGTGATTATAGTGGTTCAAAGTGTTTTCCAAACAAGTTTGTACTTAATTGAGTCATTTACTGTTCAATCGAGAAAACTAGTTTTACTAGCTTGAGCCAGTTGTGTATCTAGTTGGTTTTGTGGGATTCTAATGTGTTAAATGAGTTTCAAATGGGTTGTGTGTAATTATATATGGAACAATTTTTTGGTAATGTGCAAAGTTCAATTTGATAAAGTTAAGGGTCGGAACATATAGTTGAAGATTATGGAAACTAGACTAGTCTTAGCTCTTGTTTTGATTCATCGTTGAGGATATTGTGTTGTTATTGTCTCTAATTCGTGGTGTGTGATTATTTAGGAAGCTTTGTGAGCTGAACATGGTGATATATTGATGATATAAAGGCTGAAAATTCAATGGAAATACACTACAAAAGGCCTGGGACAAAAGGGAAAGGCGATTAACACTTCTAATTTATTTTGGAGTTTAATTCTAGTTGACTAAAGCGATATAGACATGAGACAAAACTTTACCAACGTGATAACCAACACCATGTATTGGATATTCCATGAAATAAGTAATGGCTCTTGTTGGATACTCCATGAAATTACCAACGTGTTGCATTGGGTAGTTCATACACGGCTAAAAATTGCATCACATACTATTTCTACATGGTTAGGTAGTAGTCCACTATAAAGATATTACATTGGTATAACCTTTTTAGATAGGTTCTTTCCTTTAGGTTTGAAGTAAGCTAAGATGTAGGAGTTCATTAATTTGAAACAGGGTAACATGAGTATGAGGGAGTATTCACTTAAGTTTACCCAGTTGGCCAGGTATTCTCCTTTGATGGTGGCTGATAATCAATCTAGGATGATTAATTTTGTCTCTGGTGTAGCTGATAGTGTGGTCAAGGAGTGTAGGACCACAATATTGATTAAAGAGATGGACTTTTCTAGGCTTGTGGTCCATGCTCAGCAGATTGAGGAGCAGAAGGTTAAGAAGTAAGAAAGAGAGAATAAGAAGGCTAGGACAGATAGCTTTAACTTTGCTTATCCAAGGTCGGAGGGTGGTAACCATCCTTGATTCCATTAAAATCTTTATCCCCATATCCATCTTTATCTAGTGCTCTAGTGCAAAAGTTTAGATATGATAATCAGGATAGAACACTAGGCTCTAAGTCCTAGGGCAGTGTTGACAACAGTTGCACTAATCCCCTTTGCAAAAAATATGGTAGAAATCATCATGGTATGTGTAGAGCCAGCAGTGATGTGTTCTTTGGGTGTGGAAATCTTGGTCAAAGAGTTAGGGATTGCCCAAAGAATGGTAAACAAGGTCAGTCCAGCTGTCCCCCAGTTCCATCCGATCGCCCAACTCAGTAGGATGCCACTTCTAGCGCAACCAGTGGTCAACGCCCGAACAGACTTTATGCACTCTAGTCCTGACAGGATCAGGAAAGTTTTCTTGATATGGTTACGGGTACGTTACAGGTCTTCCATTTACATGTTTATTCTTTGTTAGATCCTGAAGCTTCACTTTCTTTTGTAACCCCTTACATAGCTATTAATTTTAGTGTCAGTCTCAAAAATTTAGTAGAGCTTTATTAGTGTCTACCCTAGTGGGTAAATCTATTCTAGCCTGACGGGCATACAGAAACCTCCCAATTATATTATCTCAGAAAGTCACTTCAGTAGACCTTGTAGAGTTAGATATGACTGATTTTGATGTCATTCTCAGCCTAGATTGGCTCCACTCATGCTATGCTTCAGTATATGGTAAAAATAGAGCTGGTTATTTTAGTTTCTGAATGAACCAATCCTTGAATGAAGGGGTAGTAGTTCAACACTTGGGGGTCAGCTTATTTCGTACCTAAGAGAGAGAAAAATAATATCCAAGGGATGTGTTTACCATCTTATTCAAGTCGAGGAATCTAATTCTAAGACTCCCAATCGTGAGTCTATTTTTGTAGTAAGTGAATTTTCAGATATGTTCCCTGAAGATCTTCCCGGAATTCCTCCAATAAGAAAAATTGACTTCGGAATAGACCATCTTCCAGATACCCAACCTATCTTTATTCCGCCCTATAGAATTGCTCTAGCTGAGCTTAGGGAGTTGAAAGAATAGTTGAAAGACCTCTTAGATAAGTGATTTATCAAGCCCAGTGTTTTCCCATAGAGGGCTTCAATCATTTTTGTGAGAAAGAAAGACGGTTCTCTTAGAATGTGTATTGATTACCATCACTTGAACAATGTTATAGTCAAGACTAAGTACCCACTTCCTAAAATTGATGATTTGTTCGACCAACTTTAAGGTGCAATTTATTTCTCAAAGATAGACCTCAGATCCAGCTACCATCATCTCAAAGTCAGAGAATGTGATATTCTAAAAATAGCTTTCAAAACTCGATATGGTCACTTTGAGTTTCTAGTTAATTCTTTTTGACTAACGAATGCCTCAGCATCCTTCATGGACTTGATGAACCTAGTGTTTGAGTAGTACTTGGACATTTTCATCATAGTCTTCATTGATGATATTCTTGTCTATTCCTGTAACAAAAATAATCTTGCAGACCACCTTAGAATTTTATTATAGACTCCTATATCCCATTTGTTATTCATAAACTTCAGTAAGTGGTAATTTTGGCTAAGATCCATAGCTTTTCTTGGACATATTATTTTTGATGATAGCATTAGAGTTGACCCTCAAAAGACTAAGGTAGTGAGAAACTGGGTTAAAATTATATCTCCATCAGATATTAGAAGTTTTTTGGGTTTGGCTGGCTATTATCGATGGTTTGTTGAAGGGTTTTCATTAAGTGAATCCCTCATATATAGATTGACTCAGAAAAAAGTTAAGTTTTAGTTGTCAGATTCTTATGGGAAGAGTTTTCAGGAGTTGAAGACTTGACTCATCTCAACCCTAGTTTTGACTCTGCAGATTGTACAAATGGGTTTGTTATTTACTGTGATGCTTCCAGAGTTGGTTTGGGTTGTGTGTTCATATAGAGAGGTAAGGTCCTAGCCTACACCTCTAGCATCTTAAACCCTATGAAAGAATTACACTACCCATGATCTTAAGTTGGTAGCTATGGTGTTTGCCTTAAAAATTTGGAGGCATTATTATTACGGGGTTCATGTTGATGTGTTCACAAATAACAAAAGTTTACAGTATGTGTTTTCGTAGAAAGATTTAAATCTCCATTAGAGAAGGTGGTTAGAATTGTTGGATGACTATGATATGAGTGTTTTGTATAATCCAAGAAAGGCCAATATAATAGGAGATGCCCTTAGTAGATTATCTATGGGTAGTGTTTCTCAAGTAGAGGATGAAAAAAAGCAGTTAGTTATGGAGGTTCATCAACTTACTAGATTAGGTGTGCAGTTGGTGGAATCAGCTGAGGGTAATGTATGGGTTCAGAATAGTTCTGCATCTTTTTTTGTTGCTGAAGTTAAGGAGAACCAAGATAGGGATTCCAACTGGTTAAGTTAGAGATTAAAAGGTAGAGGTTTTCTCCTATAGGGGAGATGGTGTGTTGTAATATTAGGGTAGGCTCTGATTACTGAGTGTAGATGGTTTGTGATGGAGAATCCTTGCTGAAGTACATAGTGTATGTTATTCTATTTATCTAGGAGCCATAATGATGTACTGTGATTTGTAGGAAATCTATTAGTGGAGTGGTATGAAGAAGGATATTGCAAAGTTTGTTGCTAAGTGTCCTAATTGTCAGCAGGTTAAGGTTGAGCACCAGAGGCCTAGTGGCATAGTGAAAGAGTTCAATAATCCTACTTAGAAGTGGGAAGAGGTGAACATGGATTTTATGATAGGGTTTCCCTATTCGCATCATCAACATGATTCAATATGGGTTATTATAGACAGGATGACCATATCAACCCATTTCTTACTAGTTCATACTTCCTATACAGTGGAGGACTATGCCAAGCTCTATATTAGAGAGATGGTTAGATAGTATGGAGTCCCATTGTCTATCATTTCAGATAGAGGTACTCAATCTACCTTTCACTTTTGGAAAGCTTTTCAGAAGGGTCTTGGTACCCAAGTTCATATCAGTACAACCTTTCACCCTCAGACAGATGGTCAAGCATAGAGGAAAATCAGACCCTAAAGGACATGTTGAGAGCATGTGTTATCTACTTAAGGGTATTTGGGATGGTCACTTGCCTTTGATTGAGTTTTCATACAACAACAATTATCATTCCAGTATTCAAATGTCTCCATTTCAGGCTCTTTAGAGGAGAAGATGTTAATAAACTATTGGGTTGTTTAAGGTAGGTAAGACTGCATTGATAGGGCCAGATTCAGTATTTTATAAAATTGAGAAAGTTGAGCTAATCCGATAGAGGATTAAGACATCCCAAATTTTCCATAAATCCTATGCAGATTTTAGAAGAAGAGATCTTGGGTTTGAGGTTGGTGACTTAGTCTACTTGAAAATTTCTCCCATGAAAGAAGTTAAAGGTTTGGCAATAAGGGGAAGTTCAGTACCCAATATGTTGGCCCTTACAGGATCTTGAGCCGCTTTGGAAAGGTAGCTTATAAGATTGAGTTACCTGTAGAGTTTGCATCAGTGCATCTAGCGTTCTCTGTCGCTTTGTTAAAGAAGTGTATTGACGACCGATCTGTATTAGTCCCTTTAGAAAGTATGGATGTTCAGGGCAACCTTTCTTATGAAGAAATCCTAGTTGAAATCCTTGATGGTCAGATTTGTAGACTGAGTAACAAAGATGTTCCCTTGGTCAAATTTCTTAGGCAAAATCAATCCGTTAAGGTAGCCACTTTGGAACCAGAAATAGACATCCGCAACAAGTAGCCTCATCTTTTCTTTGCAAACTCATACTTAGTTTAAGGTAAAAATTTTCCTTAGTTTATCTCTTTTCCATTCTCAGTTCCAGCTATATAATCATCTTCCTGTCATTGCATGCATTCACGAATCAGTTTTGTCATGTATCATGTTTTAGACTTAGTCATGTACCATGTTTTCAATTATGCATGTTCAGTATGTGATTTTAGTTCCCTTTGTATTCTCAGCTTAATTAGTCTTATTCGCAGATGAATGTTCCCAAGGGAGAGATATTGTAATACCCCATATTAGTCTTAGCTCAGTTCAGCTCATAGTGCATGCATAAGAGGCTTAGAACCTGAAAATTTGGCTAAGTGTTGGAGACTTAGTTTTATTTTTGTCCTCTTAACTTCGATGATTTTTAAAGTGACCTTCCCGATTCTGAGATGTAAGTTTTTGAGTTAATTCATGTTCAGGAGTGTGAGGAGTATTTCTCAGGGATGTTTTGGATTTTTTGAATGAAGATTGAAGCACGTTTGGATTTCATTTCCATAACCTCACTGTGATTGTATTGCGTCACAGTAGGTATAAAAATTAGGGGTTTATCGCATCATAGTGAGGCACAGTTCGATGTTCCAGTTATGAATTTAAATCCCAGAGGGGTAGTCTTGTGTTTTCCCGTAGCCCAAATTCTTAAAAAACACGGGTTTAACCTTCAGTGAAGGCATTATATGCCTAAATTCCTCAATTTCTCTCTAAATTAAACTTTAACCTTTCTCCAAGTTCATCAAGTTCAAGTATATTACCTTCAAGAAAACCAAGAAATTGTGCATCGTAATCCAAGAACGTTCAAGACAAGTTAATTCTTTTTTAAGATTAAAGTTTTAAGGTATGTATGATGTGCATCCATGGGTCCTTTCATGGTATCCAAGAGTCCAATTTTAAGTCTGAAATTACTGTTTTTACATGTTATAAATTATATCCATGAAGCTCATATGAACTTTTGATTTTGAATCATGTTTACCATGCATTTTCATTGCAATTCACCCTTTACACATTTGAATGATCATTATTTAGTATGTTAACTCCTTAATCCATTATTTTAATGTTACAATTATGTTATTTTCACATATTTTAATGATTCCCATGATTTAATTCATGACCCCTATGTGTTTGATGAAATGTCTAAGAGATGAATTTTGAACAATGATCCCTATTATGATTTTTAAATCTATATATGTCCTTATTGATCCTTCTATTCAGTGATGGGGATTATGAATATAGAAAACTTAGCTGTTTACGTAGTCTTAGGATTTTTTAGAATGGTTTCAGATATATATAAGCATTATTCATTCATTCAGTTATCATAAATAGTTAAACTTATACTAGTTCAGTAATCTGAGTCAGTTCAGTTGGGAGTAGGATTTAAAATCGAGCGATCCCTGGGATGGAGGATCACCCGCCAATAGAGGGTTTGACTCTGAGTAGCAATCTCTGCATTCTAGAACTACGTATCCATCATAGATTTAAGATGTTAACTCGCTAGTTGAGGATTAGCATACATCTCACCAAGGCACCTGCTAGTAGAGGGTGACTCTTTAGTTTTTCAGGATTTCACTTCAGTGGACCCACACAACCATTGTTAGTACCCATGTCATGGTACTAACATCTTTCGAAATAGGGTCACAGGTTCGACCCCAATTAGCTCAGATTGGGGCATGTCGGTTAGATGATAGCTACCAAAGTCTTAGTTTAGTGTTTAGTATATAATTTAGTTTTAGGTCTGTTTGACCATAGAATATAGTTATTAGCTATTCAACTATCAGTATTTCAAAACTTTATTTTACAGACTATTTTAGAACATATTTTATGCTTGGTCATGCATTCTCAAATTTTACATTTTTCATGTATTTATATTCAGTTATCTTATGCTATTCATTAAGTCAATTATTATTCACGCACATGAACCTATGCATATCAGCCTAACCTCATCTCTTATACCATTTCATTCAAAGTACTAATCGCATACTTTTTTCTTACACTATGATGTTTAATATCGTAGGTTCGTACATTCAGGCTGTTAATCGCATGTAGATGGTTCAACCTATCAGTAGTAGTAGTCGTGGTGAGTCCTCATCTATCGAGGACATAGTGGCTTATTTAAATTTACTTTAGTATTTCAGTATTTTCTTTCAGTTGTCTTTTGGAGTTATTTAGGGCTTATCCTATCAACTCTTTTCAGTCAGTTTTAGAGTCTTTCAGATAATCAATTGGTTTGATAATATTTTTAATCAAATTTTTAGTATGTTTATTTATATTCTGAACTTGAGAATTTCATTGTATTAATCTCAGTACTAAAAACCTTTGGTATTAATTAGTTATTTTTGCATTTATGTATCTTATTATCATATTATTCAGTGCTCATAGTAGGTACCAGTTCATGGGTTAGCTTTTGATCTTTCGAGACCATTAGCACCATTGTTGCGACTAAGGGGTAGCCTTGGGTTGTGACATTACTGATGCTATTAGCAGGTTATCCATAGTGATTTTGGCCCATGTGGAAGAAGGGAAGTAGGAATTGGTGAAAGATATTCACCGCTTGGCTAATCTTGAAGTTTGCATTATGGACTAAAAGGATGGTGGTGTAATGGTGCAAGAAGTGTTTTGATCATCTCTTGGTACAGAGATTGAGGAGAAGCAAGTGTTGGATCCTATCTTAATAAAAATCAAGAGTGATATTGGTGGGCAAAAGGTAGTGGTGTTTAGATCAGTGGTGATGGTACTTTATGGTACCAACAGAGGTTGTGTGTTGTTGATGTTAACGTGTTACAATAAAGGATTTTGGTTGAGGCACATGAGTCACACTTTGTGGTTCATGTTGGATCAACTAAGATATGTCATGATCTCTAGGAGATCTATTGGTGGAATGGCATGAAAAAAGTAGTTGCTAATTTTATGGCTAAATGCATGGTGTGTCAACCGGTTAATGTTGAGCTCATGAGGCCACGAGGGTTATATCAAGAAATTGATTTTCCCGAATAAAAATGGTAAGTGATCAATATATGCTTTTTTTATTAGTCTTCCTCGGTCACAGAATAAATATGATTCGATTTGGGTCATCGTGGATAGGATGAATAAGTCTGTCTATTTATTACCAATGTGGACTACCTTCTTAGAAGAATATTATGTAAAAATATATCTTTAGGAGATTGTGAATTTGCATGGGGTCCTTATTTTGATTATTTCTGATCTTGGTACATAGTTTACATCTCACTTCGAGTGATCTTTCTAAAAAGAATTAGGGACTAAGGTGACTCTGAGTATTGCTTTTCATCCACAGCCAGATGGAAAAGTAGAGAGAACTATTACAAACAGTGACGGATATGCTTCAAACTTGTGTGATTTATTATGATGGAAATTGGGTTGAGCATCTACCTTTGGTGGAGTTTGCTTACAATAATAGCTATCATTTTAGTATTGGTATGACCCCTTTTGAGGCATTGTATGGTAGGAGGTGTAGATCTCCTATTGGTTGTTTCAAGCTTGGTGATGAGAATATGTTTGGTCCCGACTTGGTTTACCAGGCTATGGATAAAGTAAAGGTGATTTGAGATAGGCTTAAGGCTGCTCAAAGTCGCCAAAAGTCCTATATAGATGTTAGGCATAGAGACTTGGATTTTGTGGTAAGGGATAAGGTTTTCCTTAAGGTATCTCCCATGAAGGGAGTAATGCAGTTTGATAAGAAGGGAAAGATCAGTCCTCGGTATGTTAGTCCATATGAGATTTTGTGGAGAGTTGGTAATGTTTTTTATGAGCTGTAGTTTCCTTCTAGCTTGAGCTTGGTTCATCTTGTCTTTCATATTTCTATGTTGAGGAAGTGCATTAGTGATCTTTTTTCTGTTGTTCTATTGGAAGGATTGGATATCACAGATTCTCTATCTTAGAAGAAAATCCCAGTTGAGATCTTGGATAGGAAGGTTCACTGGTTATGGACCAAGTATGTGGCCTCAGTTAAGCTTCTA
Source organism: Capsicum annuum (assembly GCF_002878395.1). Classification (NCBI taxonomy): domain Eukaryota; kingdom Viridiplantae; phylum Streptophyta; class Magnoliopsida; order Solanales; family Solanaceae; genus Capsicum; species Capsicum annuum. The sequence continues at coordinate 85,568,422 of NC_061116.1, read as the reverse complement.
TGGCTGAACCACAAGGTAGAAGAGGCTACTTGGGAAGTGGAGGAGAACATAAAGTCCAAGTATCCATTTTTTTTCTTCTCCTTGGATTCATGCGGAAGTTATGTGGCTTTAACACATCTTTATTTTCAGAGTTTGTTAAAGGAACGATTAATATCTTTGCCTCTTTGTTTTCAAACTTTGTTAAAGATTGGGAATATATTTAATATGATAATTCAAATAACTCGTACATGTGTTTACTGATACCTTGTTCGTCGTTCGGGGATGAATATTCCTAGTGGGGAGACAAAACACCTTGTGTTTTGACCCTTAGAAAATTTCCTGAATTCTAGTATTTAGACCCAATATGACTCATGAATATAAGCCGCATGATGGGGCATAAATGGTATGGTCTTTTCATATGCTAACCAGTGTTGGTTGGTGGGATGGATTTTGGTTACTGGAATTGATTCGACTTAGGAGTACGAGTCATATTGGTGGGTACGGATTATTTGATTTCTTAACTTAATCCTAGACTTGGGTACTTAGGTTGGATCTGAGTACAAGTGGCTTACTGTGAGCCATAAGCCTGGATATGAGTCGTACCCAAGACTCTTATGGTAGACTGTGTCTAAATCTTTCATGGGTTTAATTTGCCAGGGTACGGATGAAGGGTATGAATTGTATGCTTTGGATACGACTTGGTTGGATGAGTCGTATACATGATAAAATTGGATCTAAAGGTTGAGGCTAGGATATGAGTGGAGGGTACCAATTGTATTGAAGGGTATGACTCGTAAGGGTAAGTCGTACCCTTGTGACCAGATTTTGTACCACTTAAGTGGGGGTATTCTGGACATTTCCCCAATTATCCTAATAAGGTCCCATGACTTTTAACCTACTTGGGAGGTTATTTACCCTATTATTCCATTCATTAACATTTAGAAACTCTTCTAAAATGCTCTATAATTCTCTCAGAAGTTTTTGGGCAAGGGAAGCTAGGGTTTCAACTAGAGGATTAATTTGGGGCTTGTCTTGGTGATCTCTTTCCATCATCATCTTAGTTTAAGGCATGTTCTCTTCACTCATTGTTAATTCTAACTATAAACATGGTCTTTATGAATTTTTTGATGACATTATTGATTGTATGATTTTGGTTTTCAAATATGATTTGGGGGTTTTGATATTAAATGGTTGGTCATGATTTTCCATGGTTTTAATTTTGCCTTATGTGCATTAATGGTGGTTTTGGATAATTGTATTGGATGGGAATGGTTTAATGGTAATTGGAATTGGTTTTTTGTTTTTGTATGCCCCAAATGTGTTTGCCAAAATGCCTATAATAATGTTTTTATTGCATTGAGTATTTTTAAAGAACTCTTGTTTTTTTAAAACATAGTAAAGGAATTATGTATGGCTTATATGGCTTGGAAAGGTAATGGATAAATGGTTATGCTTATAGGGGACATGGAATCCCCCAAGTGGTTTAATATGTAAAATGGAAGGGCACTTAGAAGTCCCTTTAAACCTATATATGGTTGGCTATGGATAGTACTTGCAAGTATGGTTGGTATGATAATACCGCCACTAAATGAACTTGGTTAATAAATGGTAAATGGATTGGTTGGTTGCTTGCTAATGGTTTTAATTACAGAATAATGACGGGATATGTAGCAAAGCTGTGGAAGGTGGAGGTCCCGAGGGGACCAAAATTGGAAACTCATATTTACCGATGTGAGGTTGATCTTAGTGACCGTGTGCATAATGTCATGCAATATTTTGGGGGATGTACTAGTTATCCCAGATTTTCTTCTCTAGTCATGTGGCTATATGCACTAGGGCCTTTTAGCAGGGGGAGATGAGCCTATATAGCCAGTGGATGGTTTAGGACGACAAAGCTACACAACCCAGGTAAATATTTTAGATACATGCTAAACCTGGTCCCTTTCCCGGCATGGTTATATATATATGTATGGTTGTGTGCATATGTATGGTTTTACTTAGCTTTATAAATGGCATTATTTTATCCTTTTCCAGAGACCGTGCTAGCGTTCACCCTCTAACTCATCTACTGGTGGTTGTATACCCACACTATAAAGGAACAACCAGTTCTACTCCTCCTACATTGTGATTGACTCAATGGTCAATATTTGGACTAAAGTGGTGAGCTTTTATCCTTTTGGAAGGCTCTATTTCATATTATGGATATTTTTAGACAATTTAGATTTATTTGGGATATTGGTTTTGGCCATGATTGGGGGCATATCCCAACCAAATTTTATTACTCTTTTGGTTAAAGATTTTTTGGTACTTCTATAATTTGGAATGGGCGGGATAGATATTGATATCAGCCTTAGTATTAGTATTGATATTGGGGATGACACCAATTGATGGGATTATTGGTTGTTCTATCTTTTTTTTTTATTTTTGGAATAATTATATTATGTTTTGGTACTTATTTTATTATGGGCTGGTTTAGGGCCTTTGGAATGATTTGGTATGATTTGGCGGTTGGTGTAGGATGGTTAGACTCGGTTCGGCCAATCACGGTTATGACCTATCCCATATTCTTTATATGAGCTATTACACTATATTTTTATATGCTCAAACTTCACCTAACTCAGGGTAGGTGATTGGAGGTTGGGTTGAATAGTGGGGGAGGGGGGTCTCCGATCCTGGTATGACTTGGGATGCCCATTAAAATAAGCCCCTCAGTCGGGTCGTGCCACATTATAAGTTCTTGGTCATGTCCTTTGGGTTGACTAATGCCCCAGCCGCATTCATGGAGTTAATGAATTGGGTATTTTGACTGTATCTTGAGTCTTTTATTATTGTATTTATAGATGATATCTTGGTTTATTCCTAGAGTAAGAATGATCATGAGGAGCATTTACGAATTGTACTTCAAAGATTGAGAAATAAGAGGTTGTATGCCAAGTTCTCCAAGTGTGATTTTTTGTTGGAGTTTGTTTCTTTCTTTGGTCATATGGTGTCTAATAAGGGTATTATGGTTAATCCATCCAAGATTACAATTGTTCATTTTTGGTTTAGGCCTACTTCACCCAACGAGATTCGAAGTTTTATAGGCTTGGCAGGTTATTATTGTTCTTTTGTTGAGAGTTTCTTATCCATTGTAGCTCCGTTGATTAAGTTAACTCAGTAGAAGATTTCCTTTCAGTGGTTTAATGCTTGTGAAGCGATTTTCCAAAAACTCAAGAATATGTTGACTTCAACACCTATCCTAACTTTTCCCAAGGATGGCATGGTTTTACCAACTTTTGTGATGCTTTTGGTATTATATTAGGTGCTACGTTGATGTAGGAGGGTAAGGTGATTGCTTATGCTTCTCTCTAGGTAAATCCCCATGAAAAGAATTACCCTACCGATGATTGGAGTTTTGCATAATTTTTTTGCTCTAAATTTGTGGGGAACTACTTGTATAGAGTACGCTATGAGATTTTCTCTAATTATCATATCCTTTAGTACACCCAACAGGATCTTAATATGAGAAAACGTAATTGGCTTGAGTATCTTAAGGATTATGACTTGACTATTCTCTATTATTCAAGCAAGGCTAACATGGTTATTGATGCCTTGAGTTAGAGGTTGACTAGCATGGGTATCTTGGTGCATCTTTTGACCCAAGAGTGGACTTTTGCCTTAGAGGTTCAGTCTTTAGCTAACCAGATAGTTAGGCTTGATATTTCCACACCTGGGCGTATTTTTGCATTTGTGGAGGTTAGGTTTTCTTTGATGGAGCAGATTCAAGCTCATCAGTTTAATGATGTCGGGTTGAGGTTGATTCGGGATATGTTGAGTGGCGAGTGTAAGAAATCCTCACTTAATTATGATGGTATTGTAAGGATTAGGGGCAGAGTTTGTATGCTAAGAGTAGGTGATATGATTAGATTGATATTGGAGAAATCCCATTGTTCCAGGTATTCCATCCATTCGAGAGTGACTAAAATGTATCGTGATTTGAGGAAACATTAATGGTTGGGTGGTATAAGGAAGGATGAAGTAGATATTGTAGCTCATTTTCTATGTTGCCTGTAGGTGAAGGCCGAGCATTTGAGACCTGGGGACTGCTTTCGAGATTACCCATTCTTGAGTGGAAGTGGGAACAAATCACTATAGACTTTATGACTAGGTTTTCTAGCACTTTCCATAGATCTGATAGTTTTTTTGGTAATCATAGATCAATTGACCAAGTCTACTTATTTCATTCTTATGCAGGTCTCATTCAGTGTAGAGAGGTTGGCCCATATCTACATTCGGGAGATTGTGCAATATGAATGCATATTTTACCGTTGTCTGTCATTTTAGATTGGGGTGCTATGTTCACTTCTCACTTTTGGAAGACTTTTCAGGATGAGTTGGGTACATGGGTTGACCTTAGCACAATATTTCACCCCTAGACTGATGGCCAGTTAGAGCGGTCTATCTAGGTTTTAGAGGATATGCTCTGCCCTTGAGGGATGATTTTGGTGGCTAGTGGGAGTATCATTTAGCCTTGGCAGAGTTTGCACATAACAACATCTACCATTCTAATATCAATATAGCTCCTTTTGAGGCTTTGTATGGTTGGCATTGTCTCTCTCTAATAGGTTGGTTTGATGTTTTTGAGGTTATACCTTGAGTTACATACATTTTTTATGAGTTTTTGGATATAGTATGGATTATTTAGGATAGACTTCGAGCAGCTCAGAGTAGGTAAAAGTGTTATGCTGATCGTAGACTTTGTACTTTGAGATTTAGTGTTGGTGATTGTATTTTTCCTTGAGTTTTACCCAGAAGGGTGTAATGAGGTTTGGGAAGAGGGGCAAGCTTAGCCCCAGGTATATTGGTCCATTTTAGATTCTTCAAACTGTTGGTGCCATGTTTTATGATTTAGCTTTGCCCCTAATTTTATCAGCTATTCATCTAGTTTTTCATGTTTCTATGCTTCTCCGTTACATTTCTAATGAGTCTCATATCATTCATTGGAAGTCAGTTTAGTTAGATAAGAGGTTGTCTTTTATTGAGAAGGTGATCTCCATTTTTTCTAGGGATGTTAAACATTTGAGCTCTAGAGTAATCTCTGTGGTTAAGGTTCAGTGGAGACATTGACTATACATGAGGCCATTTTGAAAATCTAGTCTGCTATGCATAGTTCTTATCCCCATCTATTTGTTGATTTAGGTATTTCTCTTGCCTTTGTTTGAGGACGAACTAGATTTTTAGTGCTGGATGATGTAACAACCTAAATTTTGATGAAATAAGTGAAATTTGTATTTTTATGTAATTTTACCATTTTACCCCTCCCCGTGGTTGTGTTATGGTATTTTTGTAGTGTGGGGATGATTGGTATAGTTCCTGATGTACTTTGGTGCCATTTATCTAATGTTGTGATTCTTTGCGTCTTTAAGAGCCTTATAATTGATTTCAGTTTATATATTTTGATACGTACAACATATGACAAACCGAATAGTGCCAACAGATCCAGAATGTTGATTTTACGATGGTAACATGGTTGGTGTAGTTTTATGGCTTTTAAATATCATTTCAACACTAGATTTGGATAGTTATGATTTTGTATTTCACGGGTCAACTTTTGAAAACAACATCTTTTCAAAAGCGTGTATCGCTATTGAGTCTGAAGCATCGAATTTGATAGGGTAGCATAGTTTATATTCATTCATGGTATTTTGGATGAATCCCGAGGGGACCGCGGAGACTTGGAAAAATTACCATGTCACCCGTTGGTAAACCCATTTTCTAGTGCACCCGTGATCGCGAGCCTTGGACCGCGATTGCAATTGGGGCAGTAGGGCAGCTATTGTTATTGCAACCCTTGTCCTCCATCACTATACATTTATTAGGCAAGGTACCATGATTGCGATCCTGGTCTGCGATCGCGAGTACTAGGTATATATACTCGTGTTTTTGCCAATTTCACCATTTTTTAGACATAGAGCTTAGAGTTTTGTGTTTTTTTGCAACTTTCTGCATTTCTAAGCTTGGATATGTTCCATTATACTAATTTCAACTAATTTCTTCCATCTTTAACATTAAATTCTTATTTTAAACATGGATTAAGTATGAAATTTGGAGATTATAGCCCGTAAGGCCTAAAAAGTGTATTTCACCAACTTAAACCCCAATTTCACTCCCTTTTCACTAAAATGAGTTTCTAGTCCTATAATTATCTATGTTCACTTAATTGCATCTTCAAAACAACTTCAATTCTTGATTTTTAAATGGATTTCAAAGATTTTAACAGATAATATTTAAATTTAATTTTTCTTTGATTTGGACCTCATTTTTTACTCATTTTCTCTTGGATTTTCAGCTGTAGACTCATAAAAGTATGGGGAACATTTTTTTGAATCAAAATTATGATATTGCCCTTCTTTTTTGGAAACCCATTTTGGGGGTTCATTTTGATCCCAACTTGAAAATAGGAAATATGGGAATCGTTGGCTTTCTTTTGATGGTTAGATTTTATATTTTGATATTTTAGTTGATTATGGGTTCATTCGTGCAACACCTTGGTTTTGGTCCATGAAAATTATTTAATCTTTGAGGTCGATGCCTTGATTATCACAGACTATACGAGCTATAATGTCACTATACGGGTCGTATGACCTAAACCGTAGCCTAACCAGTAGAGGTTGCCTTTGTTTCTTCCTTGGTTATGACTTGATCTTAATAAGTCATCAAGACTCCATACGAGTCATATAGTGTAAGTCGTAGCCAAACTAGTATAGGTGCCAAACTTTATACCTTGATCACGATAGACTAAATGAGTTGTAATAACTCTATACGAGTTGTATGGTACCAATTATAGGGTGAACGGTGTGATTACTGATGATAGGCGAAATTACGCGCCTATATCAATATATTTTGCCCATATTTTAGCCTAGTTTCGAGAACTAATTATCTATTTCGTACACTTTTAGTCCTTTTTCCTGTAAATGAGCTAACAAATGTGATTAGGAAAGTTTCAGGTATAAATGATGCAAAATACAGCAATTTATGGCTTACTTGACGCAAAAGAAAGCTCACAAACGAGATGGAAAGGAGCTGGACGCATAAAGGACTAAATCTGCTGCATGGAAAATCTGTCCCGGGCTAAAACAGCATTTCTGAAGACTTTGGGACTTACAGACACAAAGCTGGATTTTTGCCATAATACATTAACCTAGTGCAATTAGGTTATGTGTTTCATCATTCTATTTGGATTATAATTTTGTAACCTTACCCTAGTACAATTGGGTCAAGGATTTCATTAGTATATTAGGATTTGGTTATTTATTTTATTAGTTTAGTAGGAGTAGGATAGGAGTATTATAAATACCCTATCATGTTAGAGATTTTAAAGGAAGAAGGGAGACATTCTGACAATTCATTCATCTCCTTACAATTAAGACATCTTCCTACAACCCATTCTCAATTCTTCATTCTTCTACTCTTAAAATTCCACAACAAGAGAATCGTTACTTGCTACGGAATCACTAAAACCACACGCCAAACACCTACTATTCACGCCATCCACCATGCAAAACGTGATATCCTTCGCATTCATGGGTAACTAAATCTCTTAGTTGGGGTTATGGAAGCCGAATGAGTTACTATCTATAGCTATGAGTTTGTGAGTTCAAGACAAGTATATTGCTTATATCATTATTCTCTTCATCTTAAATCTACATTCTTTGCGGTTCAAACACAAGAACACGCCATTCTAACATCTAACCTGTTCGAGAGAAAGGTTATTTGTCTAGAAAAGAAGACGCATAGACCAACGCCAGTCTAACATCTGACTTGTTCGAGAGAAAAGTTATTTGTCTGGAAAAGAGATAATGTCAAGGTAGTAGGACACCCTTTCCTATTAAAAAGCTAGTGCCGTACCTGGACTAACTTCTTGGAGAATTCGTACCGTTAGTCACGCTTTAAGCTCGAGAGAGTTAAAGTGAAATAGTCCTTGTTTAGGTCGAGAGACGCTTGGATTTACCATCGACTACAATTCTCTATAAGCAATTACATGTCAAGACTCTACACACTCATAGCCAATAGAGACGTATACCTCAGAAGGTGGACATAACCCCAACGCCTCAATTCTCATTGTTTACAACACACGTGACAATCTCTCTTTATTTTGCTATTTTCAGTTCTTACATTCTTGTTTTGGTTACATACTACAATCCCCCCTTTCCTACGAGACTTGCACTAAAAGTCTAGTAATTTCTCTTGCTTGTTGGCCAAGCTATTCTCTGTGGGATCGATACCCAACCCAGGTTGGGTTCTATATTTGCTAACGACCGCTTTACACTCCCACGAGAGCTGTAGATTGAGCGTTATCAATTACCTAACTATTCTATCATAAGTATGACTAGGACTCTAAGAGTCATGTTATGAGCCTCGTAAGGTCAACAATGTGGGTTCCCGACGACATTATCTTGACTATGACTCGTGGTGATCAGTCATAATGTCTTAACAATTTATCGTGAGACCTGTAACGACTCGGCAACAACTTTTACCATATTTAAGTAGAGGTATTTTGCCAATTCCCTCCTTCCCCACTTAGATCCTACATCTATAAAACACAAAAAGGGTTATTTTCATCCATTAACAAATAAAACACTCTCAAACTCTCTCAAATCCCTAAGGACAGAATAAGCTAGGGTTTCAAGAAATTAGCATCTAGATATTACAAGGTGTTGATTTCTTTATGTGAATCTTGATATCTGGAGCATGTTACTCTACCCGAAGTATTATTTTGTTAAAATATGTGTTCTTAAATTATCATTCATGTGGTTTTGGAACATGGGTTGAGGGTTTTGTATGATTGTCTTCTTAAATGATGTTCCCATGGTTTACATATACTTGTTCATGTATTATTGATGGTTTTCAACTTGTGGGGAGCATGGGCATGGTGAATAAACTAGGGACTTATAAATTTCCCTAATTTTGTGAGTGTTGACAATTGAATTGTAATAACCTCAACCCGGTATTATGAAATTGATTTTGAACATGAAATTATGCATATTGAACTATTCTTTAACGATTGCATGACATAAAAGGCCTATAGAAACATAAATGGGTTTGAGTCCTAATTGAGTAAACAGATTTGAGTCCCAATTAGCTAAATATTTTGAAGTCCTATTAGCTGATACGCTAGAATCTCATTTAGTTAAATGTATTGGAGTCTGGTTGGCTATTGGGTTAGAGTTCCAAATGTCTAAATGGGTTGGATTCACATAGGCTGAGGCGTTAAAGTCCCCGTTGGCTAAGTGGTTTAGTTTTGCAAAATGATAAGCTTGCAAGAGTAAGGTTATGATGATACCTATGATATGCCTAAACGAAAGAATCCTTGCTTAAGGAATGGAAATATGTGTAAATATTTAATTGGGCTTAAAGGAGGTTAGGTAGCAAAGCCGTGAAGGTAGAGGTCCTGAGGGACTAATACCATAAATTATATTTCCCAGTGCAAGAGTCTAAATAACCAGGTGGTTTGAGTCCATCTTATTACATGATTGGGTGATCAAGTTGCACTTAGTAAATGACTGGGTGGTTTGATTCTACCATGCATATATATTGTGCTTATTCTCTGATTTGTAAGGCTACATATATTGAGGTCCAACTAGGGGGTGAGAACTAGGGCCCATATAGCCCGTGGGTACTATTATGATGGTTAAGCTAGACATCCAGGCGAATGTATACTCTTATGTTAAGCCTTGTTCCTTATCTTGACAGGACACACACACACACATATATATAAATAAATGTGTACGTTGATTTAAATGATTTGAACTGTTAATCATGTCATTATCTCATCCCCACCATGAGTTACATGCTAGTGCTCAACCTGCTAACCATCTCTAGATGATATATCATGATTTAATACAGGACACAAAGTCTCTTCCACTTTTCCTATGCAGTGATAGGATTTTTGGGTTGTCAGTAGTCAGCTTGAAGTGGCGAGCCTCATTCTTCTGGAAGGCCGTTACTTTTTAAGTTGTCTATTAACATAGACTTTTCTTTGGACTTATTTTTTGCTTTAATTGGGTGCATGTCCCGACTTAGATTGACTTTCAATTCGGTTTAGTTTAGAGGCTTTGTGGATTACTATGGACTGGGTATTGGTTGTTGATGTATCTTATACTTCTTGAGCTTATCCTTATCTGTCTTGTTATATATTTAAAATTTAGGCATTGTTAGTGTATTATGTTCTGTTTGACTAGGTAAAGGGGTTGGTTTACGGTCCATAATGAACTTGAGATACCCGTCACATCCATGCCCTGATTTGGGTTGCGACAGTTCATAATTAGTAAGGTTATGGATAGAAGTGTTAGGGAACGGTTTCAGCCTTCATGGTAGGTTATGGCTTAACTTTTTTCAGAATGGGTTGGATAGTTAATTTGTATACAAAAGCATGTTAAGGATGTGGGAACTATTCATGAAAATGGCTATCTAATTGTGTTGTGCCTGTGTGGGAGACTATATAATGTAATTAATGGATTTGGTATTTCATGTGCTATGTGTATTCATGTGGGTTCCTATGCGATGTTGATAGCCTGTGTATATGAGAATAATTGTGTTTTGTTTGATAAAAATCATATTGTGGTACCATATATGTATTGTGATGTATTCATACTCTATTGCATATTAATTATATGGAAATTCATGAATGGTTGGAAATAATGAATGGATATTTATCTTATGTGATGTTATATTGATTGGTTATGGAAAATACGCATTGTGGTTGGTTGTGGACATACTCTTTGTGGTTGTTTCTGAGCATTACATCATCCAACTCATTCATGAAACAATGGTACCACTGTGGAAATATTGAGAAACACTAACAACACCTTTTTATGATAGAAACTATGACATCTTATAAAACCCTTCTCAAGGGATGTTTCAGGGAGGAGATATGATATATGGATTGTATATGCGTTGACAAACCCCCTATGGGTCCTACATTGAGAAGCTTTAGCTCCGTAGGTGTATATGGAGACTATGCGACAGTCTTGGAGATTATGCGATAACCTTGTGTATCATATCACCATCACCGTTATCATTATCATCATTATTCTTATGTGTTTATCTTAATATCCTTGTGATGTGATTGTATAATTTATTGACTTGTTACTTATCCATCGTTCTATCTTCCCTTGTTTGTATTTGATGTTCTCATATATGTTGTTCCCCTTTACTTTTCTTATATGTTGTATAAATGTATACTTGTATTCTTTTTCTGGTGTTTTGTTGTATTATACTGGGATATTATAGAACTGTTAGTACAAGCAGTGTGGGCTACCGTTGTGAGACATTTTTTGATTGCAGGTGATGTTTTCTTAGTATGTATTTTTTATGCTTTCTTTTTCTACTTTGATTAGCTGACCTATTATACCTACTGAGTACAAGTTGATCGTACTCACCACTTCTATGGTCTTTCAATGCAAATTCTGGTGCGGGTGCACCTCACGTAGCTTGATTTTGGGCGTCTTTAGAGTTGCTCAAGGTAGTGGTTGGACATTCATGCATCTGCGGTCCACTTCTATCTTTTTGTATTATTTTATGTCTTTACTATTATTCGGAGACCGATGTTGTTCCTATTGGATATTCTTATGTATTTGACTCATGGATTGTATTAGTAGTTCTTACACTATTGACACCAGGTTTTGGATGTTTAGTATAATATCTTTGATTTTATGTTCCGTTTTCATATTATAACTGTATGGTTTGACTTCATTCTAGAACCCTTGCCTTGGTGGTATTTCTGTTGTTTCCCCCTTGTGTATCAATTTGAGTGGTGATAGACTTACTTGTCAAGGTTCAACGTGACAAGTGGCATCATGACCCTTATATTTGGATCATGACACACGTTTAACTAAAGTAGTCTCTCGTACAAGAAGATGGATCATTTATTCTACATTCCAACATATAGTTTTCTATAAGAAAATTCAAATCCAAAAAACTCAAGCAAATCATTATTTTTTTCACCCCCAAAAAATTGTTAATTTAAGGCCATCCAACAATCCTTTATGGTGATTATCAAACCTTAATACATCTACTGCTGCTAAAATAATTTCTTTTTGTTTCTCCTAAAAATAAAATATTGAGTATTTTTCATAAGATATTATTATCAAAGGAAATATCCTTAAGATTGTTGTATATCTTGTGGAAAATATCCTTAATACACTGGGTATGTTGTTGTTGATGATGATGGACACTTGTAGAGGATTCTTCAATGCTTGATGCATGTCAGACACTTCCCTAAAATAATTTACTCGGTATAGGTGTGTCTTTTAGGATTCAAAAGGATCTTCTAATATTCAACTATATGTCAGAAACTAACAAAGATTAATAAAAGTAAGCCTAACATAAGAGACGAGAACCAAAAGAATATATCTTGATCTACTCCCAACAATGAGAAATAGACGAAGAAGAATATATAGGCAGAAAATATTTTTGTTCGACCTTCTAATAGCAACATCTCTTATGAGGATGATAAAGGACTTAAAGATCATAAAGGACATTAAGTCTAAAAGATGTTATTTGTAGTGGTAATTAAAGAAAATTAAATACGATAACGTTAATGGAATAAAAGGTAAGTTTTAAGGACAACATAATTATCCATTTAAGGCTATTCAAATGTCAGATCTTTTAGTCAAAAAAGTTGTAAAATTTTGAAAATACTCAAAAAAGATTATTTACTTTTTGAAATATCCAACCGTCCCTATTTAAGGAGCATTCTTTGTGAACTAAACATACAAAAGCAAATATACTTTCTTTCATCAACTAGCTTTCACCAATTCTCTCATTATCTCAAATTGCCATTTTTACGTTCTTTGTGTATTTTCAGGAAATAGTATTTGTACAACTCTAAAATTTCAACCAAAAGTGTAGATGTTTAGAAGAGCGGTGGAACCTTGCGGTGTGACCAACCTTAACGATTTGCAACAAATGTGGCCAAAATCGCTAACGAATTGCACCAAAGTGGCCAAAATTACTTTCAAGGCAGTGTCTTGCTATGACATAATATTTGTGATAATTAGGTTACTATTTTTATTTTTAGTTCTTTATCAATATTATAGAATTTTCTTCCTCATAGGACACGTGCATCTCATTTGCCATTTTATTGTGACCCTTAGAGTCATGTTAAGAAAGTATATTTCTAGCCCCAAATACACAAAAAAATTTATTAGACATGATAATACCAGCCCTTATGCATTTATGTAGAAGCTACGAAAATAATTTTTGCTTACTATAGTTGTTTACTTCATTAATCCTTCACCCAATGAGCAATATCCTGAATTTTGTTTCTCTCCTTTTTTTGTCAGTTTGATGATGATAGAATCTCCTTGGTGACTTTACTTGACTCATGTAGTTTTCTTCTTTGATTGGTTCAATGCCTTTAATTTTGTGTCCTCTAGGTAATAACATTCCTTTGTATCGTCTAGGTAAGAGCATAGTAGGCACTTATCATGCATTTTGTTGCCCGAAAAGAAGAGGGAAAATGCAATGACCCTCTAGGTCATTTTCTTCATTTTCATGTTTATCTACATTTAGATCTTCCTTATAGATGCTCCAAATCAATTATGGATTGTTGGGACTCACAGTTTGATTATCGAGCACTTCGTTTGGTTTTTAGAGCAATTTTCCTATTTAGGAGCTTTTGAAGTTAATAAATGGGTACCGGGATAAATCCATAGGTAAATAACCTCTGATACCATTTCTAACAGTCTTAAAAGCTCTGGAACATTAATTTTAGGCTGGAAGGACCCTTGGTTCGGGTCTCGAGGCTTTCAAACTCATTTTGGACCATTGAGTAGAATTTGGCCAAAATGGCTCCTTAGGGTGTGCGCCCCACTTTTTACCAAAATGGACTTGATTAGAAATTTCGATGGCGCTGTTGAGTCCAAAATACCAAATTTTGTAGGCTACCATAGTTCATTTGTATTCACGGAATTTCGAATGAATCTTGAGGGCCCGATCGGAGTTTTGTAACTTGGTGGAATTGCCAGTGCATCAGCACTTAATGCAAGCCCATTTCCTTCATTGCGATAGTAATAACTACCCCCGATATTACGAGAGGCCATAATCTTATTCATCATGATAGCTAGTATTTAAGGATCACGTCTACGATAAAGAAGGTCATCGAGTGGGCAACTTATTCATTGTGATCGCGTGGCTAGGCCACCATAATCGCGATGGTCACATGAGCTGGGTGTCACGACCGTGATGAGAAAACCCCTGACACTATATAATTTTTCTTATTCATTTTTCTTTCATAATTTTTAAGTCCCAAACACCATTAAAGACACATTGAGCTCTACAATTATGGGATAATTATATTGTTGAGTTGGGAACAACTTTAGATCTTGTGTGTGGGTCCTGTATCATCGATAATCGATAACTTCCCTATTAATTTTCCATATAATTATCGATTTTAAATATTTGTTTTGTGATTGTTTTTAGGACTGATTTAGGTCTTCTGAGCTTGAATTTAGCTGGATTTCTTATGGCAGCTAATCCTTGAGTGGTGTGGGACGCTATAATGGTTTTAATTTCATGATTCTAAAAGTGGGACCCACATGAAATCTTTAGTATGATTTCTTATTCAAAGTATTTATAGGCAATATGGTTATTATTTTTCTTATCTTGATGCTTAGACTATTATTTTGATAGCTTGGCAGCTCTCGAAGGCCTCTTAAAAGGAAAAATCTTCGATTTAGAGGATTCAAAGAGTATTCAGCGTCATCAAGGTAGGCTAGGCTTATCCTATCTTTAGATTGAGCTTATTTATGGTATTAGTGTACTATTTGTTTAGTTTTAGGTAGGTAGTTTTAGCCTAATTATTGATTTAGTATTTTACATCTTATTTAGCTTGTTAGGGCCCCATTTTGTAGATTTCAAGCCTGTTATTGATAATGCTCAAATTACACTCTTGTATGGGTGTAAGCAATCATTGTCAATATAATAACCCAACTTAGATTAGGATAGAATCCACAAGGAGTGAAAACACAAAATTCAAAACCTAAGAGTGTTGATAGGTAACAAGAAGTTAACTTGCAATGTGAATAAAACAACCATAAATATAATATTGGGGGTTTAATTGGACTGTTTTTATAATGACAATTTTCTTGCTTTTAGGATACTATTTTGAGTTGAAAGTGCTAAGAGTGAAATTAAGTAGAGAGAGACCTTTGGGTTATGCAATTCTAGGTGTGAGTTCATGCATGAATAATTGATAATTTATCAAAGTTTAGCTAGGAGTATGGGTAGGCTAGATTCAAAGGCATTGATGTCAATCTTTCAATTACAATACCAAATATACACAAATGGGTTCTTTTGAACACCTCATTAGTGTTTCGAATTTCCCCAATCCAATGCCTCAATTAACATCCTGCTTTCTAATAGATATCATTAAATGAAATACTTCAAGTTGTTTGTTGCATTTTGTAATACACCACAAAATTCATAGCTCTTTCGTCTCTTAGTTACATGTTTAAGGGGTTCAAGGCTTTAAAATTTCACTAAGTGTTAGGACTTAGTATTTTCCAAGACCCCTAAACTTTGATGATTTTATTTGTGAACTTTTCGACCTCAGGAGGTCGATTTTTGAGTTGATTTATGATTGGGGTAGTTAAAAGTACATCTCGGGTGAGTTTTGGAATTTTTGGACTAACGTAAGGGCATGATTGGAGAACCAGGGCAGTAGCACCACCAGGATTAGCCCACGCTGCACTTCCTAGTTCACTACTCTAGAGCCTGCGCCGCACTCTCTAGTACACCACTCCGGAGCCCGCACCGCCCACTCTAGTCTGGTGCTCCAGAGCCTGGGTCGCCCCCTCCCTTTTTTGTCCAGTTTTTGTTCCTCATCATTTAAGGGAACTTGGGTCATTTACCCTTCACCCAACTTATCCATAACATAAAATTTAGATTCCCAAAGAGAATTATTTTCTTTTTTTATTGTAAATTCTCTCAAAAGAAGCACCCCTTTCCTAAAAACAAACCCTAACTCTTTCATAATAAGTCAAGGAATTCAAGCTTTAAAGCTCAAGAAATTCCCAAGAATCTTCTCAAATTCATCCAGTGAGGTATATGTGATGTTCATCCATGGGTTTCTTTCACCCATGGAGTCCTGTTGGTGATTTAAATTATAAGTTTTAAATGTTTAAGTTGAACTAATTCCATGAATCTCTTGTTAATTCAATTACAAGTTATAGTTACAAGTATTTTCAAGTAGAATGAACTATATCATGTTTGAGTATTGGAATTTCAATTTCATGTTCAATTGGTTTTAGGATGAATCATCAAGTCAAGAGTTTAGCCATACAATCCTATTGTTTCCTCATGTTTAAGATATATTCATGTTTAAGTGTATGATTTTCACATGTTTTAATAACATGCCATGTTTGAGTCTTTGAACCATAATCACGTATTATTGTATTTGGAGTTTGATATTTCATACTCATGTTCATTCAGTGCTGGTGGGTTATGAACACCCGATACCTATGTGTTTTACATGAATTCAACTTTTTATGTACTCAGACAGTTAATCCATGACTCTTATTAGTATACTTACATGTTTATAATTATGATGAGCACTTCAGTTATGTAATAGTGTTCAGTCTAGTTTAGTCCATTCCAGTATCAGTGTCAGTTAAGTTGGGAGTAAGATTTAGCACCGAGTGAACTCAGGGATGAGGGTTCACCTGACAGTAGAGGGTGTGACCCTTAGTAGGAATCCTCGAGTTATAGAACTACATAGCCAACGTAGGTTATAGATGTCTACCTACCATTTGAGGGTTGAATAATTATCTACCTACTAGTTAAGGGGAACACATATCTCTTTAGAGCACCTGCCAGTTGAGGGTGACTCCTTAGACCTTTGGGATACCGATTTAGTGGATCCACACAGCCAGTGTTAGTACTTGTGGCACAGCACTGACACCCTTCCAACTAGGGTTATAGGTTGGACCCCGATCAGCTCATATTAGGGCATGTTGGTTATATGATACCTCCCACAGTCTTAATATAATATTCAATATAGTTTCAGTTCATGTTTGCCAGACCAAAGCATATAGATTCTCAGTTATTCAATTATCATATTTCAGTCTTTCATTTTACAAATTATTTTAAATATATATTTATGCTTGTTCTTGCACTCTGATAAGATACAGTTTTCATGCATTCATGTTTAGTTATTTCATACAATTTAGTTTGTCCTTCTTTGATATGAACAGTAACCCATGTACATCAACCTAACTACATCTCATATACTAGTACAATCAAAGTACTGACCGCATACTCTTCTTTGTGATATAATATCTTATATCATAGGTTCGAACGCATAGTTTCCCAACCGGAGTTAGATAACTCAGCATAATCCAGCAGTCGTAGTGGTCAGTCCTTATCCATCGAGGATATATTTTGTTTATTCAGTTATTTCAATACTTTACCTTATTTATTTAGTCAGAGTTAGTTGGGGGTCTATCCAATAGACTTCTCAGCCAGTTTAGAGGCTTTCAGACGTTCAGATAGTTAGTTACTTTTAGTTTTTATCAGATGTTTTAAACTTATGATTTATTAGGTATTTCGTTATTCATATTTATATTTTCCTTCTGAGTTTATCTTCTACACGGGTGTTATGTTCATATTTATTCAGTGCTTACAATAGGTACTAGCTCATGGGTTAGCTTGTGGTCACCTATGGTCGTAAGCACCATTATTTTGACTAGGAGGTAGCCCTGGGTCATGAAAAAACTTGGTATGAGAGCCCAGATTTTTATAGTGCCTAGAGAGTCTGAAAGCCTCATTAAGTAAAGTCTTATGCATGGGTGTGAAGCACACCACACTTATGGAAAAGAGGCTATAAGATGTTTTAGGAAAATTTTCCCTTTATTCAGTATTTATGCCGTGCGAAAGAGCATGAACTCTACTTAAACTCTATTTCTAACTCATCATTCATTCCTTTTACAGACAATGCCTCCCAAAAAAACAATGGAAGAAGGAACAAGAATTAGACTGCACCACCGTATGTTCAAGAAAATCCCCTGAATGAATATGTCTCTCACGCCGAGTTTAGAGTTACTTTTACTACCTTAACTCATTCAATATCTGCTCAGAACCATCAATGAGCTCCTACCCTATCCAATCCAATGGAAAATACAGATGTGGTCAAGATTTAAGATTTCATGTGGATGAATCCCCCTTTGTTTTTGGGATCCAAATCTAAGGAGGATCCGAAAGAGTTTTTTGATATGGTTTTGAAAGTGACAGATTTTATAGGGGTCACGTCGAGTGATAGTGAAAAGTTGGCTGCATATCGATTGCAAGATGTAGCTCACACCTAGTATAAGCAGTGAAAGAAGTATAGGGGTGCTGAGGAAGGTCCTATAGAAAGGGAGGAGTTTTCCATAACTTTTCTAGATAGGTTCTTTTCTTTAGAGATTAAGGAGTTTATTAACTTAAAGCAGGGTAGTATAAGTATGAAGGAATATTCACTTAAGTTTACTCAGTAGGCGATGTATGCTCCTTTGATGGTGGATGATAATAGGTCTAGAATGATTAAGTTTATATCTAATGTATTTGATAATGTGGTCAAGGAGTGTAGGACTGCAATGTTGATTAAGGATATGGATTTATCTAAACTTATGATTCCTGCTCAGCAGATTAAGGAAGAAAAACTTAAGGAAAAAAGAGAGAGAGAATAAGAGGGCCTGAACGGGTAGTTTTAACTTTTCTCATCCAAGGTCAGAGGGTGGTAAGCATTCTCAGTTCTATCAGATGTCTTTATTCCCAACCCCATGATCATCTAGTGCGCTAGTTCCCAAGTTTAGGAAAGATAATCATGATAGAGCACTAGGCTCCAAGTCCCAAGGTAGTATGAATAGTATTGGTACTAATTGACTTTATGGGAAGTATGGCATACATGATCGGGTATGTGTAGAGATTGCAGTGATATGTGTTTTGGATGTCGCAAGCCAGGCCACAGAGTTAGAGATTGCCCAAATGCCGATCAGCAGGGTTAGTCTAATCGTTCTCTAGTTCCAGCTGGTCGCACGAATCAATAGGGTGCTGCTTCTACAGCAACCAGTGGGTCACATCAAAACAGTTTGTATGCCCTCCAGAATCGACAAGATCAAGAGAGTTCTCCTGATGCGGTTATGGGTACGTTACAAGTCTCTTTCATCTCCATATTTTTTATTTGTTAGATCTAGAGCTCCACTATCTTTTGTAACTTGTTACATAGTAGTCAATTTCGGTTTCAGTCCTGTATCTTTAGCAGAACCTTTCCTAGTGTCTACTCCTGTTAGTAGCTTCATTATAGCCAGACGGGTATACATGAACTACCCAATTACAGTGTCCCTTAGAGTTACCTAAGCGGATCTTGTAGAGTTAGAGATGACTAATTTTTATGTCATTTAAGGAATATATTGGCTCCACTTATGTTATGCCTCCACTGATTGCAAATATAGAGTCATTCAGTTTCAGTTTCCTAATGAACCAGTCATTGAATGAAGGGGTAGCAGTTCCATACTGAGGGGTCAAATCATTTCCTATCTTAAGGAAAGAAAAATAATTTCTAAGGGGTGTGTTTATCATCTTGTTCGAGTCAAAGACTCTAGGTCTAAGAATCCAACTCTCGAGTCAGTTTTAGTAGTGAGGGAATTTCCTGAGGTGTTCCCTGAAGACCTTCTCAGAGTTCCTCCTGAAAGGGAAATTGACTTAGGAATTGATTTTCTTCTAGATATCCAGCCTATCTTTATTCCACGATATAGAATGGCTCCAGCTAAACTTACAGAGTTGAAAAAGCAGTTAAAAGATCTCTTAGATAAGGGTTTCTGTAACGCCCTGAAATATCATCTCAAGACGCCACACGGTGCCCAAGGCTACACGTAGCCTCAAGCTAACCCTTTAAGCCAAAACACTACCCTTAGGTTCCAACACAACAACATACATGCTACGCTAAGGATATATATATAAGTAGATATCATATCACATCGCACATGGCATGGAATATAATTAGACTAGTCTGACATAGCCTCTATACAGAAAAATCAATGAGCCATTGGGAAAAAACCCCAACTGACTCAACAGACCAAAGGGATCACAAAAAAATAGCACCAAAACTAGCAACTTGGTCCTCAAACCATGAGGACTCACCACTGAAGAAATGTAGATGCGGCACTCGGATATCACTATCGCGGCTGCGGCTGAGTACCTAAACCTACATCATAGTATGAATGTAGCCCGTAGATAAATATGTGAGTCAACACAAGATACGTAATAAGTATGTGGGGGTGCATGCAAAATACAAATAATATCATAAATTTCATAAAAACATACATATGGACCATAATGACACACCTGGCTTGAGTGACATTGAATCATGCAACTCATAACATCTCAGACAGGAAATGTAGGAGAAAAACCTCATAAATCATTATAGATCATCATAGGCAACTTGACTTACCACATCAAAACTCGGAGTGACTCGATATTTCAATAAACATGACTCTTATGGACAGGAGAGTTTCTTATAACCGACAATCCCACGTGAGCTATGTGGAATACAAAAATTTGAAACCCCCGTTGGTGGGAGCATCATACTCTTTGCCATGGAGTATGACCTTAAAACTGCAATAATCACAATCGGACTTTCTTGCCAATAGTATCATCATCAAACAACCCTATGGTGGCACATAGGTTTGGGGAAATACCAAATTTCTCTCTTGGTGCTAAGTACTACTCCTCGACAAGCTCAAAAGGCGTTAGGAACTCCACCACAACATCACAAGGGTCTATCATAAAAACCAAATCAAATCTCTTTATCATTTATCAAATCATATCAATTTGTGGATTCCTAACTCAACACATTTTAGCTCAAAACATTTGAATCTTCCTCAGCATCAACAAGGTATCAATGCATTGAACCATAATCGACTTGACATTTGGAAAAGGATATAAAGACTCAATACATAATATTTTCAACAATTTAACTCATCAAAACCCTCCGAAAAATACAAAGACTCATTGCAACTTCAATATCAAGATTTCTCAATTTGCCATCCAACTCTCATTTAAGGTACTTGACGCATCAACCCATAGTAGGAATATAAAATTTTTAGTATCAATTATAAATACATAATAAGGAAATAGTGGAATGATAGTATAAATCAAGGCTTAAAAAATTAAATCATCATACTCTCATAATCAAATACTTTTTGGACATAATTCCATCTCAACATCATACACATATCGGATGACATAATGCCATAGCTCATGGACAATAATATAAGATATAAAACCATATTTCCAATTCATAGTAAAACATGTAAAATCTCATGTCAATGTAATTCAACAAAAAATACCGGCCACAAGATCGAAAGGATAATCTTGGTCAAAGCCCCATATACCTAAAAATGGAAGATGAATATGAACTTCCGACTCCGGAACTTTATTAACAAAAATAAAGGGTGCTTCTCGAAGCCCTTAACATGATCAACTTGAATCTAAAATCAATTTGAAATTTCTACGGTTCAATCAAGAGACATAGAAGGATGAAATTTGGAGTAGTAGGGTTGGGGTTTGAGCCTTAGGAAATTTTGGAGAAAAATAAGCTATTGAATGCTCTTAATGGTCTTAAATCCATGGTTTACCCGGATGGATTGGAGTGGGAATGACCAAAATACCCTTAAAAATCAAATAATGTCAAATATGTCCTTTGGTGGACTGTTTTGATCGGCTGAAGTAGATCGACCATAAACTTTTGCTCTAATGGCCAAATTGAATGAAACTTATTTCATTGGAAAGAGGACTTTCAGAGCTTTCTGTTGATATATAGTAGCTCATCCAGATCATTATGTACAAGGAGTTATGATCATTTGAAGTTGACCCTAAAATTCGCATGGCCTCAGTATTTATTTCCTGCACATTTACTATTCACCACTATTCACAATTAGATCGAAATGATCATAACTCATCGCTCGAGTGTCCGTTTTGGATGATCCACATATAGTTGGAAAGCTTATTCGATGCTCTACGTGATGACGGGTCGCACATCTAGAAATTCCACATAAAAAATTATTAATCACAATAAAAAATAGAATTCAACATATTTTTGTCCGAGATCTTAACGGAAAATTTTTTTGGGGCATCACATCATCTCCCCCTTGGAAATATTCATCCTCTAATGTTGATAGGTAGGTCAAGAATACTATGAAAATTAGTATATAGAGAAAAATCATCTTGCCCAAGCATATGCTCCATTCTAGTTTTTTTTGGATATATTAGAAAACACACAAGCAAAGATAAACATAGCAATAAGGATTAAATCAAAAGAGAACGATACCCTTGACATGCTCAGGATTCCTAGGAAAAAGGTGGGGATTTTTGACGCCTATATCCGCTTTGGCTTTGCAAGTAGCACTCTCCACGAATTGATTTTGCTAAAGCACTTTAACCAAAGGAACTTCCTTGTTTCTTAGCCTACGAACTTGAAAGTCAAAAACCTCAAGCGGAATCTCTTCATATGAAAGACTATCTTGAATACCCGAGCTTTCGGAAGGATCAATCACAATAGAATCACCAATAGACTTCTTAAGCATAGAAACACGAAAAACCGGATGGACGTTAGATAACTCCGTGGTTAATTCAACCTTATATGCTACCTTCCCAATGTAATCCAAAATCTTATAGGGACCAATGTAACGGGGACTTAGTTTTCCTTTCTTCCCAAATATCTTCACCCCTTTCATGGGTGAAACTTTCAAGTACACTAAATCACCAACATCAAATTTAAGGTCTTTCCTCCTTACATCTACGTATGATTTTTGACGACTTTGGGTGGTTTTCATCCATTCCCAAATTATCTTAACCTTCTCCATGGCCTCGAACACCGTATTTGGTCAAGTCGCGGAAGCCTTACCAACTTCAAACCAACCAATGGGTGATCTACACCTTCTACCATACAAAGCTTCAAATGGGGCGATTCCAATAGTAGCAAGAAAACTGTTATTGTAAGAAAACTCAATTAATGCTAAGTGCTCATCCCAACTACCTTTACAATCAAGTACACAATCCCTCAATATATCTTTAAAAGTCTGAATGGTTCTCTCAGCCTGACCATCAGTTTATAGATGGAAAGTAGAACTTAAATGAATTTAGGTACCGAGACCCTTCTGGAAAGATTTCCAAAACTGAGATGTAAACTGAGTACCTCTGTCAGAAATAATAGCCAAAGGGATTCCATAAAGTCTGATGAGTTCCCAAATATATATTCTAGCATAATCTTCAGTTGTATGCGATGAAAGCACAGGCAAGAAATGGGCTGATTTCGTCATCCGATCTATGACAACCCAAATTGAATCATGATGGCGACGAGAAGGAGGTAAACCAACTATGAAGTCCATATTCACTTCTTCCCACTTTCAAGTAGGAATGCTAAACTCTTGCATCACTCCACTGGGCCTTTGATGCTCTATTTTAACCTATTGACACGTGGAACACTTCGCCACAAATTATTCTATGTTCCTCTTCATACCATTCCAGCAATAGATTTCCCATAAATCATGGTACATCTTGGTAGCACCAGGATGGATGGAGTATCACGTACCATATGCTTTCTCCATAATCCTCTACTTCAAGTTATTAACATTAGGAACACATAATATTTCTCGGAGTCTCAAAACGCCATCTCCCCCTTGGGAGAAAACCTCCACCTTTTGGTCTTTAATTGACTCTTTTAACCTAACAAAGGTAGGATCCCTCTCTTGCTTCTCCTTCACTTTCGAAACTAAAGAAGATTCGGAATAGATTTGCACTCCTATACCACCCTCAGCATTACCAAACAACATAACCCCCAATCTAGCCAAATGATGTAACTCATGGGCTAACTTCTTCTTACCAATCTCCACATGTGCTACGCTACCCATGCACTTCCGACTAAGGGCATCTGTTACTACATTGGCCTTGCCTGGATGATATAGCACGCTCATATCATAATCTTTCAATAGTTCTAACCATCGTCTCTGCCTAAGATTCAACTCCTTTTGGGTGAATATATACTGCAAGCTCTTATGGTCCGTGAAGACGTCAACATAGACACCATACAAATAATGTCTTTAGATTTTCAAAGCAAAAAACACGATAGCTAATTCAAGGTCATAGGTAGGATAATTCTTCTCGTGAGGCTTTAGGTGACTGTAAGCATAAGATATACCTTTGACCTTTTGCATCAATACATAACCCAAACCGACTCTGGAAGCATCGCAATACACAACAAAACCATCAACACTATCAGGCAAAGTCAACACAAGGGCTGAAGTGAGTCGAGTCTTCAACTCCTGAAAACTCTTCTCACAAGATTAAGCCCACAGGAACTTCACTTTCTTTTGGGTCAAACGGGTCATAGGAGACGCAATAGATGAAAACTCTTCAACAAAACGACCATAATAACTAGCTAGACCCAAGAAAATTTAGATATCAGAAGGAGAAATAGGTCTAGGCCAACTCTTTATAGCCTCTATCTTTTGATGATCAACTCTAATACCTTTGAAAGAAAAAACATGACCCAAGAAGGCTACAGAGTTCATCAAGAACTTACACTTACTGAACTTAACATACAACTGATGAGTTCGAAGAGTTTCAAAAATGATTCGGGGATGATCCGCATGATCACCCTCACTTCGGGAGTAAATGAGAATATCATCAAGGAACACAATTACAAATAAATCCAGATATGGCTGGAATACATGGTTCATAAGATCCATGAAATCCATTGGAGCATTAGTTAACCCGAAAGACATCACTAGAAATTCAAAATTATCATAACGAGTTCAGAAGGCTATCTTGGAGATATCACATTCCCTAACCTTAAGTTGGTGATAACCGGATCTGAGGTCTATCTTAAAAGTAGCTCGCACCTTGCGATTGATCAAATAAATCATTAATTCGAGGAAGCGGATATTTATTATTGATAGTAACCCTATTAAGCTGCTGGTAAACAATACACATCTGCAAAGAACCATCTTCCTTATGCACAAATAGGACAGGTGTACCCCATGGGGACACACTAGGTCTGATAAAGCTTTTGTCTAAAAGATCTTTCAATTGCTCTTTTAACTCTTTAATTTTCACGAGATCCATGAGATAGAGAGAAATGAAAATAGGCTGAGTATCGGAAAGAAGGTCAACCTTGAACTTTATCTCTATTAAGAGGTACTCCAGGGAGATCTTCTGGAAAGATATCAAGAAACTCATTAACAACATTAATTGACTGAATGGTCGGGTATTCAGACTTAGTGTCTTTAACCCAAACCAAATGGTGGATAACTTCCTAGATTTGAGATAGGATATGAAATGACCCTTAGGAATCACAAAACTCTCGGACCATTCGAGGATAGGTTCATTAGGAAACTGAAACTTGACCACACAGGCATGGCAATCAATAGATGCATAGCATGAGTAAAGCCAATCCATACCCAGAATGATATCAAAGTCAACCACATCTAGCTCAATCAAATCAGCACACATAACTCGATGAAAGACAGTAATGGAACATTTCTTATACACCCGCTTAGCAATGACAGACTCTCCTACCGGAGTAGAAACCAAAATAAGCTCAAAAATTAGTTCTGGATATATTTTAAAATTTACAACAACCAGAGGTGTCACATAAGAAAAGCTCAAATCGGGGTCCATCAACACATGACATTAATATAGAAAACACAGAGCATACTAGTGATAACATCGGAAGAGTCCTCCTACTCCTGATGAGGTGGCGTAGCATAGAAATGATTCTGGCATTGACTGTAAGCAGTACTAAATGAATCACCCTGAGGAGGAACTACACGGGCTGCAGAAGGTAAGGCACTGGTAACCTGACTATGGGGACGGGTATAATGACTCTACTGTCTAGTATACGAGCAGTCTCTAAGTATGTGGCCCATTTTTCCATAACCAAAATAGCCCTGTTGCCCTATATAACACTCCCCAAAATGGTTTTTACTATACTTAGCACACGAAGGAGGATGAGGCCGGTTGCTTACACTGTCCTAAGACCTGGAAGGTACCAACCTATTCCCGAGCTCCTGCCTGCCCCGATATATAAGAGCACTAGCTGAGGAAGGCACAGGTATAAATGGACATCTCTAAAACGATGGCGACTTCCTCTAGAGAATCTAGTCTGACTAGACCCCTGTTGGTCCGATCTAACTCTCTTAATCCCTCTTACTCTTTCTCTTTCCATTATCTTGTCTGACTCAATCTGTTGGGTGTGAATCATTAACCTAGGAAGATCAATCTCCCTGTTGATCATAGCAAATCTATATTCTTTCACCACATAACTCTACACCCCAGTTAGAAACTTGCTCATACTAGTCCTCGAGTCAGCCATTATATTGGGAGAGTACTTCGATAGCTAATTAAACTTAAGACAATAATCCTTAACTGACATGGAGCCTTGTATTAAATTCATAAACTCCTTTATATTAGCTTCCCGTAACTTAAGAAGAAAGAATCTATCCAAGAAAGCATCTTGGAATAATTGCCAAGTCACCGGAGCGGTATCTTCCTCTCTACCCTTATTCCACATCTGCACCCAGTCATAGGCAACATCCTTCAACCGATAAGAAGTCAGCTCCATACTTTCTTCCTCAGTTACGTGCATAATCTATGTAATTTTCTTTATTTCATCAACATATATTTGTGGTTCCTCACCTGCTCTCGACCCATGAAACTCTGGCGGATTCATCCGCATAAAGTCACGAATTCGTGCTGCTGCCAAATTATTTTCCAACGGAGGTGGAGCATTGGCCTGAGTATTGGCGGTAACTACTTGGGCTAGTGTCTGAAAAGCTACCCAAAATTCGGCATGGGATACCGTCTCATGTAACGGATCAACGGGTTGAGGTTGGTTGTTATTTCCGTGAGCTCGACGTGGAGGCATTTTCTGTCATAAGAACTCATGAATTAATAGCAGAAGGAAATAGTTGTAAGCATGATAGACTCTTATAGAAAGAAAGAAATAACTTTTCCTAGAAAGCGTTGCAGCCTCTTGATCATACGTATGGTGCGCTACACACTGATGTTCAAGACTCTATGTAACGCAACTTGTTAGACTCCCTAGGACTCTTCACAACCTTAGGCTCTCCAAAATATCATCCCGAGATGCCACACGGTGCCTAAGGCTACACGTAGCCTCAAGCTGACTCTTTAAGCCAAAATACTACCCTTGGCTACACAACAATATACACACTACGCTAAGGATATATGTAAGTACATATAATAGCACATCACACATGGCATGGAATATCGTCAGATTGTACATATATGGAATGTCTATACACAAACCAACCTAACAATACACTAGTCTGATAAAGCCTCTATACAGCAAAATCAATAAGCCATTGGGACAAACCCTCGACTGACTCCACAGACCAAAGGGATCACAAAACAATAACACCAAAAATAGCAACTTGGTCCTCGAACCATGAGGACTCATCACTAAAGGAATGTAGATACGACACTTGGATATCCCTATCGCGGCTGCGGCTGAGTACCTAAACGTACATCATGGTAAGAATGTATCCCATAGAAAAATATGTGGGTCAGCATAAGATACGTACTGAGTTTGTGGGGGCACATGAAAAATATAAATAATATCATAAATTTCATAAAAAGGTACATACTGACCATAATGACACACCTGGCTTGAGTGACATTGAATTATGCAACTCATAACATCTTAGATAGGAAATGTAGGAGAAAAACCTCATAAATCATTATAGATCATCATAGGCAACTTGACTTACCACATAAAAACTCGGAGTGACTTGGTATTTCAAAAAACATGACTCTTATGGACCACGGAGTTTCCTATCACCGACAACCCTACGTGAGCTACGTGGAATACCAACGTTTGAAACCCCCGTTGGTGGGAGCATTATACTCTTTGCCAGGGAGTACGACCTTAAAATTGTAATACTTACAATCGGGCTCTCTGGCCAATAATATCATCATAAAACAACCCTACGGTGGAACATAGATTTGGGGAAATACCAAATTTCCCTCTCAGTGCTAAGTACTACTCCCCAACAAGCTCAAAACACATTAGGAAATCCACCACAATATCACAAGGGTCTACCATAAAGACCAAATCAAATCTTTTTCTCATTTATCAAATCAGATCAATTTGTGGATTCCTAACTCAACACATTTTAGCTCAAAACATTTTAATATTCCTCAACATCAATAAGGTATCAATGCATTGAACCATAACCGACTTAATATTTGGACAAGGATAAGAAGACTCAATACATATTTTCAACAATTTAACTCATCAAAACCATCCGGAAAATACCAAGACTCATTGCTACTTCAATATCAACATTTCTTAATTTACCATTTAACTCTCATTTAAAGGTACTTGAGACATCAACTCATAGTAGGGATATAGAATTTTCAATATCAATTATAAATTTATAATAAGGAAATAGTGGAATGATAGTATAAATCAATGCTTAACAAATTAAATCATCATACTCTCATAATCAAATACTTTTTGGACATAATTCCATCTCAACATCATACACATATCGGATAACATAATTCCATAGCTCATGAACAATAATATAAGATATAAAACCATATTTTCAATTCATGGTAAAACATGTAAAATCTCATGTCAATGTAATTCAACAAAAAATACCGGTTACAAGATCAAAAGGATAATCTGGTTTAAAGGCCCACACACCTAAAAATGGAAGATGAATATGAACTTTCGACTCCGGAACTTTATTCACAAAAATAAAGGGTGCTTCTCAAAGCCCTTAACATGATCAACTCTAATCCCAAATCAATTTGAAATTCCTATGGTTCAATCAAGAGACATAGAAGGATGAAATTTTGAATAGTAGGGTTGGGGTTTGAGGCTTAGCAAATTTTGGATAAAAATAAGCTATTGAATGCTCTTAATGGGATTATATCTATGGGTTACCCGGATGGATTGGAGTAGGAATGACCAAATTACCCTTAAAAATTAAATAATGTCAAATCTATCCTTTGGTGGACTGTGTTGATACGCTTAAGTAGATCAACCATAAATTTTTGCTCCGATGGGCAAATTGGATGAAACCAATTTCATTGGAAAGATGACTTTCAGAGCTTTCTATTGACATATAGTAGCTCACCCAGATTATTATGTACGAGGAGTTATAATCATTTAAATTTGACCCTAAAATTCGCCTGGCCTTAGTATTTTTTTCCTGGACATTTACTGTTCACCACTATTCATGGTTAGATCGTAATGATCATAACTCATTACTCAAGTATCTGTTTTGGATGATCCGCATATCATTGGAAAGATTATTCGCTGCTCTACGCTATGACAGGTTGCATATACATAAATTCCACACAAAAAAATTATTAATCATGATAAAGAATAGAATTGAACACATTTTTGTCTGGTTTCTTAATGGAAAAATTTTTTGGGGCATCATAGTTTCATCGGGCCTAGTGTATTCCCATTACAAGCTCCAATATTATTCGTGTGTAAGAAAGATGGTTTTCTTAGAATGTGCACTGATTGTCGTCAATTGAATAAAGTCACAATCAAGAATAAGTATCCACTCCCCAGAATTGATGAGTTGTTCGACCAACTTCAGGGTGCTAGTTATTTCTCTAAGATAGACCTCAGATTTGGCTATCATCAGCTTAGAGTTAGAGAATGTTACATTCAAAAACAACCTTTGAACTCGGTATGGTCACTTTGAATTCTTAGTTATGTCCTTTCGACTAATGAATGCCTCTATAGCTTTCATGTACTTGATGAACAGAATGTTCAAGTAGTACTTGAACATGTTTATTATAGTATTGATTCATTATATTCTTGTATATTCTCATAGTGAGAATGATTATGCAAACCATCTAAGAATTATGTTGTAGACTCTTAGAGCTCATCAGTTGTTTGAAAAATTTAGTAATTGTAAATTTTGGATAAGATCAATGCCTTTCCTTGGCCATACTATTTTTGGTGATTGCATTAGAGTTGACGCTCAAAAGACTGAAGCAGTGAGAAACTGGCCTAGACCCATCTCTCCATCAAATATTAGTAGTTTCTTAGGCTTGGCTGGCTATTATAAAAGGTTTATTAAAGGGTTTTGTTTTATTGCATCCCCTATCTCTCAATTGACTCAGAAAAAAGTCAAATTCAAGTGGTCAGATTCTTACGAGAAGAGTTTTCAGGAGTTGAAAACTCATCTCACTTTAGCCCCAGTTTTGACTTTTCCAGATAGTTCAGATGGATTTGTGGTTTACTTTGATACTTCCCGAGTTGGTCTTGGTTGTGTATTGATGCAGAGAGGTAAGGTCATAGCCTATTCCTCTAGACAATTTAAGCCTCATGAAAATAATTATCCTACCCATGATCTTGAGTTGGTAACAGTTGTATTTTCTTTGAAAATATGGAGACATTACCTTTATGGGGTTCTTATAGGTGTGTTCACTTACCAAAAGAGTTTGTGGAACATTTTATTATAGTATATGTCCTTAGAATTTTGTTTATGGGTAGTGTTGCTTATGTTGAGGTGGATAAGAAGAAGTTAGTCAGTAAGGTTCATCAGTTTATTAGATTAGGTGTCTAGTTGGTTGATTCAGCAGAAGGTAGTGTATGGGTTCTGAATGGTTCAAAATCTTCCTTGGTTGCCGGAGTAAAAGAAAATCAAGATAGAGATCCTTGTTTGGTTAAGTTGAAGAAGGAGGTTAGAGATCAAAAGGTTGAGGTTTTCTTCCAAGGAGGAGATGGTGTACTTTTTTTTCAGGGCCCATTATGTGTTTCATGTGTTGATGAATTGAGACAACAAATACATATAGAAGCACGTGGTACTCGATGCTATATCCATCCAGGAGCCACTAAGATGTATCGTGACTTATGGGAAATCTATTGTTTGAGTTGTATGAAGATGGATATTGCAGTATTTGTAGATAAGTGCTCTAATTTTTAGTAGATTAAGGTTTAAAACCAAAGGCCTAGTGGCACTTTACAGGATTTTAGTATCCCCACATGGAAGTGGGAGGTGGTAAATATGGATTTTTTGATAGAGTTGGCTTACATGAGTTGTCAGCATGATTTGATATGAGTCATTGTAGGCAAAATAACCAAATCAACTTATTTCCTGCCAGTTCATACTTCTTACACAGATGAGGATTATGCTAGGCTCTATCATAAGGAGTTTGTTAGGTTTCTTGGGATTTTAATTTCTATCATATCAGATAGAGGTACTCAGTTTACCTCTCACTTTTGGAAGTCTTTTCCGAAGGGTCTTTGTACCCAAGTTCATCTCAGTACAACTTTTCATCCTTAGATAGATGGTCAGACAGAGAGGACCATTTACACCTTAGAGGACATCTTGAGAGAATCACTTACCTTTGGTTGAGTTTGCCTATAAGAACAGTTATTACTCCAGTATTCAGATAGCGCTATTTAAGGCTCTTTATGGAAGAAGATGTAAATCTCCTATTAGTTGGTTTGAGGTTGGTGAAGCTGCTTTGATAGGGCCAGATTCAGGGTTTGAGGTCATAGAAAAAGTTTAGTCAATTAGGGAGAGGCTAAAGATAGCCCAAAAGCATAAAAAATCTTACATAAAGGTGAGGAGAAAAAATCTTGAGTTTGAGGTTGGTGATTTGGTTTATTGGAAAATCTCACCCATGAAGGGAGTGAATAGATTTGGAAAAAAGGGGAAACTCAGTCCTAAGTATGTTGGCCTATATAAGATCTTGAGTTATTTTTGCAAGGTCACTTATCAGCTAGAGTTGCTTGCAGATTTAGTATCAGTACAACCAGTGTTCCATGTTTCCCAATTGAATAAGTGTATTAGTGATTTAACTATTGTTGTCCAATTAGAAAACATGGATGTTCAGGATAACCTTTCTTAAGAAGAAGACCTAGTTGAGATCCATGATTTTTAGGTTCGTAGAGTAAGGAAAAATAAAGTTCCCTTGGTCAAAGTTCTTTGGCAAAATTAGTCTGTTAAGGGAGCCATTTGGGAAACAGAAGTAGATATCCAAACCAAGAACCATCACCTTTCTCGGTGATCTCAGATTCAGCTTGAGGTAATGATTTTCTTCTGATTGAATCTCTTTCATTCTCAGTTTTAGCTATGTAATCCATTTCTTGTCATTGCATACATTCATTTCAGTTCATGTATCATGTTTCCATTCATTCATATTTAGTGTATAATCACAGGTACTTCAGTACTCTCAGCTAAACCAGTCTCATTTGAGGATGAATATTCCCAAAGGGGGAGATATTGTAAGACCCCTTAAAGCTCTTAGCTTATTTCAGCTCTCAGTTAAAGGTTTAAGGGTTCAAAGACTTGAATACTTCACCAAATGTTGGGACTTAGTCTTTTCCAAGACTCCTAAGCTTTGAAGATTTTATTTGTGACCTTCCCGACCTCAGGACATCGATTTTTGAGTTGATTCATAATTGGGGTAGTTAAAAGTACATCTTGGGTGAGCTTCAGATTTTTTGGATGAGCATAAGCTCATGTTTGGAGATCCAAGGCAGTAGCACCATTGGTATTAGCCCACATCATGTCCCCTCGTGCACCGTTGTAGAGCTTGGGCCGCCCTCTCCAGTCTGATGCTCCAGAGCCTGCATCGTCCCTCCCCTTTTTGTCAAGCTTTTATTCTTCATCTTTTAAGGGCATTTGAGTCATTTCCCCTTCACCCAAATCATCCATAACACGAAATTTAGGTTTCGAAAGAGCATTATTTTCTCATTTTATCACAAATTCTCTCAAAAGAAGTAACAATCAAGGAATTAAAGCTTCACACCTCAAGAAATTCCCAAAAATCTTTACGAATTTATCCAGTGAGGTATACATGATGTTCATCCATAGGTTCCTTTCACCCATGGTGTCAAGTTTCTCAACTTGAACAAGAAGTAAATTTATCTCCAAAAATATTACAAAAGAAAATACTATGAGGATAAAAATTAGGTATGCTCTTTGTAGAAACTTTTGGATAACTTGAATTGAGAATATACAAATATTTTTGCTATCTACCAAGCATCTAGGACTCTTCACTGATAATCCCTCTAACATGAAACATGTGTTAGGGGTGAAAAGAATATATTTCTTTAGTTGTTTATACAGAACCCTTTTGGGTGTTTTAAAAGTTTAAGTTGAACTAATTTTACAAATCTCTTGTTAGTTCAATTACAAGTTATAGTTATAAGTATTTTCAAGTAGAATAAACTGTATCATGTTTGAGTATTGGAATTTCTATGTCATGTTCAATTGGTTTCAGGATGAATTTTCAAGATACAAGTTTAGCCATAAAATCCTATTATATCCTAATGTTTAAGATATATTCGTGTTTAAGTGTATGATTTTCATATGTTTTAATGCAATCCCATGTTTGGGTTTTTGAACCATAATCACGTACTACTATATTTCAAGTTTGATATCGTATACTCATGTTCATTCAATGCTGGTAGGTTAGGAACACCTGATACTTATGTGTTTTAAATGAATTCCTATTTTTGAGTGCTCGAATAGTTAATCCATGACTTTTATCAGTGTACTAAGATGTTTATGATTATGATGATCACTATCAGTCATGTAATAATATTCAGTCTACTTCGGTCCATTCCAATATTAGTGTTAGTTCAGTAGGGAATACGATTTAGCACTAAGCAAACTCAGGGATGAGGGATGACCTTAAAGTAGAGGGTATGACCCTTAGTACCAATCCTCGAGTTACAAAACTACATTACTATCCAGTTAAGGGTTTACTAAGTGTCTACTTGCCAGTTGAGGGTGACACATATCACTTTAGAGTACCTACTAGTTCAGGATGACTCCTTAGTCTTTCGGGACACGAGTTTAGTGAATCTATACAACCAATGTTAGTACCCATGGCACGATACTTACATCCTTCCAACTAGGGTTAAAGGTTGGACCCCGATTAGCTGAGATTAGGGCAAGTCAGTTATATGATACCTCTCTCAATCTCAGTACAGTATTCAGTATAGTTTCAATTTAGCTTTTTCTGACCAAAGCATGCAGATTCTCAGTTATTCTGCTATCAAATTTTAGTCTTTTAGTTTATAGATTATTTCAGATATATGTTTATTCTTGGTCTTGCATTCTTAGAATTTATAATTTTCATGTATTCATTTTTAGTTATGTTATGCTATTTAGTAAGTCCTTATTTCATATGAACAGCACCCCATATATATCAACCTAACCTCATATTTTATACGAGTACATTCAAAGTACTGACCGCATACTTTTCTTTGCGCTATAATGTCTTATATCATAGGTTCGGGCACACAGTTTTGTAACCATAGTTAGATAGCTCATCATAATCTAGAAGTCGTAATGGTTCATCCTCATCCATTAAGGACAGATTATGTTTATTTAGTTATTTTATATTTCACCTTATTCAATCCATCGAAGTTAGATGGGGTTCTATCCCTTTAACTTCTCAGTTAGTTTAGAGGTTTTCAGACATTTAGATAGTCAGTTAGACAGTCAGTCAGTTACTTTAAGTTTTTATCAGATGTTTCATACATATGATTGATTTGATATTTCAGTGTTTAAATTTATATTTTCTTCTTAGTTTATCTTCCACACAAGTGTTATGTTCATATTTATTCATTGCTCACAGCAGGTACCAGCTCATGGGTTATCTTGTAGTCGCCTATGATCATAAGCACCATTGTTGCAACTAGGGGTATCCTCGAGTCGTGAAACATTTCATTATCAACCATGTCTCCTCTTTTAAGGATGACGTGGGTTCAAGGTAATTGGGATTTGCAACCCCTAGTTTATAATTAAATCATAGACTAAATACAACGACCATCATAAATAATTAATTAAGAAAATAAATCAACAACACCCATGCATTAATTAGAACCTATTCAAAAATATCCCCAAGATTTAGATTTAGCTACTCATAGAGATAAAGAAGAAAGATATACAAAAATTGGCATTAAATTCTTCCATAAAGGGTAAAAGAAATGCATTTTCAATATTTAAATCTCAAAAAATATGCATTGAAATAACTGAATCCTCACTTGGAAATCACTCAAATGTGTTTTTCTTGCAAAAATAATTCAACAATGTCCTAACCTTCGAAACTGGAAATCAGCTCCTAGAAAACTTAGGGGTTGTCCCTTTTATGTTTTGGTATAGAGCCATGTAAAATTCCATCATTTATCTCAAGAATTTCCCATCAAACACGATTGTAACTCTTTTTTCCGCGGTTGTGACTTTTGCTGCTATTTGGGATTTTTTGATTACGGTACATCATCTCACGATCACAGCACCATCTCCTTTCAGGATCATCCACAATCGTGATGCATTTTCTTGTGATCGCATCATATTCACCTAGAATTAAATACAGTATGGTTTTGATACCAGTTTTGTAGTAAAGATTAGCTATTGATGGAATCACTGGTTTTTTATTACAATTTGGTCACCATGAGTTTTGATTTGTGTATGGAATTAGGTTATGATATGATTAGGGTGTTCTAGAGTTGATTATGATTGTTCTGGGAATATTGATAGTGGTACTGAGTTTTGTTGTACATGATTTATGTGGCCTCTTATACTACCCATTATTTTTGGTTCGAACTTGGTGTATGGCCCCTTATTATTATCAATTATTTTTATTTGAACCCGATATCTGGCCTATTATTATTACAGCTTGTATCAGTTTAAGAATGGTGCTTACCTGGATAGTTTTATCATGGATTTGGGATTAGATGGCTACACTTATGCTTTCTACTTAAGTTACCTCTTGTATGCACTCTCTGATTTACGGGGGCTCGGTACGATTAAGTGCCTTATTCTACATGCCTTCTAAGCTTATGGGGGCCACTTATGTTATAGTTAGCTTATTTTTCTTACCAATTAGTAGTTTATATCCTTCTTTTCCCTTATTTATTTTCTTTATTTCCCTTGTATAGCTCAGTAGGTATTTATATTTCTACCTCTATTCTGCTAGCTTAGATTATATACTCACATTATATTTATCATTTTACTATATTGATCTTAGTTGACCAATGATGCTTATTG
The DNA here is from genome assembly GCF_002878395.1 of Capsicum annuum. NCBI lineage: Eukaryota > Viridiplantae > Streptophyta > Magnoliopsida > Solanales > Solanaceae > Capsicum > Capsicum annuum. Next base: position 85,532,363 of record NC_061116.1, on the reverse strand, counting down.
AGTACCCGTTGATTTAGTACTCATACTACACTTCTGTATCTTTTTACTGATGTAGATTTGAGTATGAGCAGTCGTTGATGCTATCTTCGAGCCTTGTTATTGATCCAAAGATGAGGTGAGCTTTCTAGAGTCTGAGGTTGATCCTCCTCCATGTTTTCCGTTTGTAGTCCTTTTCATTTTGAGACTACTATATAAACATGTGTATTTTGGATCTATCTATTACTCTGATTTTAGGTAGTGACTTTAGTACCGACCTTACTAGGTCTTGAGAGGGCTTAATTTTGTTATTTTATCCTCTTCCCAACACGTACAGTATGCTATGTATCTATTTAAATTTCTCTACTTCTGCTTACTTTGTTATCACACTAATTTCTTTCCTATTTCTCTTATTTTTTTTACTGTTATCCCATTATTTATGGTTTCGGGCTATGGTTTGGTTTACCTATTGGTGGGCTATAGTAGTTACCATCATAAATTTAGAAATTGTATTGTGAAATAAAAAGAACTAGTTTGGGCCTTATACTTATCAAAACCGTTATTTTGACAAAAACACATGAGCATGTGCGGACACAAGTCACAATGAACCTCAAATGGATGATACACTTTGAGGGACTATTTAAAGAAGAAAAAGATGAGGTGTAAGCATAGGTGATGATCCACAAGAGCATATGGTCTGTATACGCTAGTGCAGGTCAAGGCCACCATTTATATTGTTTATGAAAGTGGCATGTAGGCGTATGTGGCCATCTGTAGCCACAAATGGGGTCTACAGGTGTGCATCGATCTAAAACAACACATTTTTTCATAAACTAATGCTTTATTTCCAAAGCACCTCCTTGGGTCTATAAATTCCTAATTTGTCTTTGAGGGGAAAAGTTTTTTTTCTTCTTAAAAATATAAGTGTGATTTGCACACCATTGAGTGAGTTCGTAGTTATAGAGTTTGAGGTATTAATATTATATTGAAGTGATCTATTTATCCTAGAAGGATATATTCTATAACCTTGGGTACTTTAGGGTAATAATTTCTTTAAGAATATCGTGTGAATTCGGTGGACTTGAATCCTCCAATCTTCATCTCTTTCTAAATATTTGAGTTTTTCTATTTTTCAGAAAATATTTTGAACTTCATTTTAGTTGTTCATAATTTTGGCTTTTATTGTTAAAGTACAAAGTTGTGAATACAAAGCTACAACTTTATTTGATGGTTCATACTTTAGTTTGAGCATGTATTTGAAGTTCTTGTTGAAAAATATAGATTTTACTAAACCTAGAAAACAATAATCTTAAAAAAATTATTAAGTACCTAGTTAATCTATATTAAGTCTGAGTTTGTGTAGACTAAATTCTTTGATTTCTTATGAAAATATAAAAAGTTTGCCGAAATATTAGATTGAAAATTCAATTTATGGAATATAAAAACTTCCCCGAATTAGCGAATTTTCTATACTAGTTTCCATAGTTTAAAAAGTGGGTTTCTACTTTGTTAGAGTTTTATTCTTATTTGAAGAACATAAAAACTTCGTCATATTTTAAAGTTTATTTGTTTGATGATTTGAAGCCATAAAACTTCACCGATAACTAGAAATAAGTTGGTTAAAGATTAAGTCTCCATTGTTAGTATTTTGAAAGACTAAATTAATTTTTAAATCTTGATAGGAAATTATGAATAAAACTGAAAAACAAATTGATTTGGTTATAAATGGTGTTATCCTAACGGCAACCAATGTTGTGTCTTTATGTCGTTCAAATATTACTCTACTAATGTCAATGAAAGATAAATAAAAAAAATTTGGAGTGAACTTCAAAAAATAGAAGCGAATGATGTTCTTTTGTCTGACCAAAGTTCAAATGCAAAGGTTCACAGGTAGAGATCCTCATGCTCTTGAATAAAGAATGTTTGAAAATCAATGTCTAGTTTGAAAGATCTTGTAATTTATCTCAGGATTGAAGAGGATATTAAATTGTATGAGAAATCAATAATGATGTGCGCAAATCATTTAAAGATAATGCTACACTTAATAAGAAAAGAAAGAGTTCTTGTGGACAAGAAAAAAGTAGAAAAAGAAAAGGTTCAAAGGCAAGAGCTATAATTATAGTTTAATTGGACACAAAGCTCTAAATTTTCACATTCTGAACAAGAACAAAAAAATCAAATAAATATGTTGGAAGCTAATGAAGAGATTGAAAATATGTGTGCTTTGATCACTGAAGGCAATCTTCATGGGAAATATTGCAACATCCAAGGTTGAAGGAAATGGGAAGATATTCCTACAAATGAATTCCAGCAAAGTGCTGACTTTCAACAATCTTCTCTATATTCCTACTATTAGGAAAATATTAGTGTAAACAATACTTCTCATTAAAAATGGGTTTTGAGTGTGTGTTGGTTTTCGAAAAAATTGTAATAAGAAAGAATGAAATGTATGTAAGAAAGGGCTACCTCTATGAGGAACTTTTAAAACTTGATGTAGTGGCTATTGAAATAAATAAAGTTGAGGCCTCTTCTTAATTTCCCGAGCCAAATGAATTATGACATGAATGTTTAGGACATGTGAATTACAAAACCGTGCAAAAACTGATTAGTTTGGAAGTTTTTGAACTTTGAGAGAAGTAAATCAAAGTGTCAAACATGTGTTGAATCAAAGTATGCAAAGCTTCCATATAAGTCTATTGAAAGAAATTCCAATCTCTTAGCAATAAATAACACATACATTTGTGATATAAAGTCAACACCACCTCATGGTGAGAAAAAATATTTCATAATTTTATTGATGACTGCACTAGATATTGTTATGTTTATTTTGTTGAATAGTAAAAATGATGTAATAAAAGAACTTAGGAATTGTAAAATTGAAGTTGAAATTAGTTGGATAAGAAAATTTAAATGATAAGTGATAAAAGTGGAGAGTATGAATCTCCTTTTGTAGAGATATATTTGGAAAATAGAATTATACATCAAACTACAGCCTAATATTCACCTCAATCAAATGGGATTGCGGAAACAAAAAAACAAACGTTGAAACAAATGATGAATACCTTACTTATAAGTTCATGTTTACCCAAAACTTATATGGGGAAGCTATCCTTAAGCTAAATGAGTACTCAATAGAGTGCCCCATAGTAAGATACAATCTATTATATAAAATAAAAAGGAAGAAAATCAAACGAAAAATATTTTAGTTTGCAAATAGTGATCACGATGCTCAGTAATGATAGCTACATCCGGATGCCTAGTATGGGTATAATAGACCTCTATTTCCTAATTTGGCTAATTTTTCATCCATTTCTTGAGAATAAAAACCCCAAAGAGTGAGTTATCTGATGTCGCCTAAACTACCCTCCTTAGAAGTATAAAGTTGTCACTAGAAAATATAGTAACCCAACAAGGTTGGAGTCGAACCCACAAGGAAAACGTTGAACAGTCTATCAAACTTGTCAGAATTCATGGGAAATGTAGAAAACTAAATGGGGAGAATTTGAATTCAAAAGTAACAAGTTATAGAGCTTGAATTCTTGAGTGTGTAAACAATACAAGACAAACATTAGGACTGTGTTCCCCCTGGCTTCTTAACTACATAAGATTCTCGTACTCAATTCACATATCCTCCTACTCTGTATACAAAGTTTACAAGCTATGTACTACCAATCATCTTGTGAATGTATTGATAGATTTCACCCTTTACCTTGTGAGTCTCAGGATGTCACCTTGTTGTCCCTGACTGTAACCTCAGTACAAATCTCACCTTTTGAGTCTCGATTTGATTAGACAATGGTTGGTAGTCTTAAATCACTATTGTAATATTCTTTTCCCAATCTTGAACTCCCTTGTGAGGACATTCTCAAATACAGGTAGTTCCCAAGGTTTTTCAGCATTTGGGGTGAAATAAATATGAATAAGATTGCAATACATGCAATGATAGTCGAATAGATGAATCTCCTACTTCCCTTATGTATCTAGTCTGCCAGGGTTCCCACAACTCTATTCAAGGAAATTAGCCGCCCATTTTCATGCAATAATCCATTATTGTCAATAAATGGTACATGTAATTAATTGCACAATAATGAAAGAGAGAAAATCCAAAGTCTCCAATTTAATAAAAACCGAAAACCTCAAGAACAAAATATCAATGATCAAAGTATGATACAAGTATCAAGAGTAATGTAAAAGTACATAACCTAATAAAGTAATAACCCTAAAGTATTTATAGTATCTCAAAATAATAAACAAAATCCTAATAGAAACAAAGTAGGAAAAGTAAGTCGGCACTCGTTACTACTCGTGTCGTCTACTCGTAAGGTCTCTATATGGACCATACAATGCTAATCATAGGCATTCTTATGACGCCCTGAATCTGGTACTCGAAATACGCACGGTGCTCATGACCCCAAAGGACCACAAGCTAACTCATCACGGATATCTGTAATTGAGGATTGTATAATATACTATATAAATACATAATAAAAGGATGAAAGGCCATAAGGTTCAAATATCTAATTAAACATAACATCTAGAGATACGGTATATCAATACCAAAACAACTGAAATAACTGTCTGAACATATAGTTTGAAAACCTCTAAACTATCTGAATAAGGAGTTGATGGGACATGTCCCCAACTAACTCCAACTGCTAAAATAAACTAAGTACAAAAAAAAATAAATAATTAGATAATAACATCCTTAAATAATGAGGACTTACTGCTAGTCTATCTGCTAAAAGACTAATCTACTAAGGATGCTCTAGATCTCAAACTTCTGAACCTATGGTATAAAACACCATAGCATAAAATAAAAGTATGTGTTAGTATAATTGAATATACTGGTATGCAAGTGACGTAATTTGTATGCAAAGGTTCATATGCATGAACTATAACTGATTGACATTAATATAAACATGACTACGTGATAATACATACATGAATACTGAAATCATGATAATACTGAATCTGAATACTGATAACATGAGTTTAGTATTAACTGAGTGACGGTATCTGACAGTCCTAATTCTAATGGAACTAGCTGAGTTCTATGCTGAACTGGGTAACTATATCTGACAATCCTGAATCTAAAGAACTATCTGAGTTCTTTTACTAAGATTGAGACTGAGACTGTGGGAGATAGTCATCTAACCGACATGCCCCTAATAAGATATTATAGTTGAAACTATCTAACAGACATGCCCCTAATAAGATATTATAGTTGAGTTGGGGTCCAATCTGTAACCCCAATTATAAGGGTGTCAATATCGTACCACTGGTAAGGATAAGCTGTGAGGGACCCTCACCTTGAACTGCCTCCAAAGGAGAATGGTGGGACCCTTGTCCAGAAGTTTTGATCTACCTCATCAACCCTCAACTGACAGTATTGATTTCTCATCCTATGCTGGCTACATAGTTTTGGAATGCAAGGATTGCTTCTAAGGGTCACACCCTCTACTGTCAATATATGCCATCATCCTTGGGTTTGCTAGGTGATGAATCCTACTCTAAACTGAGTAGACACTAAGCTGATTATACTGAGACTAACTAGACTTAGTTTATTGAGTTCCGTGGACTGACGGAATGTTATTAAATTCTGTTAACTAATTGAGTTCATGAGATTACTGAGTTTTCCTGAGTCATGTAACTGACTAAACTCTACTAATCATGGCGTGACTGAGATTATTATAAAACTAACACTGGCTCTAGACACACAACTAAATTATCGGGTATAAATACCCCCAGGACTCAATAACATAAAAGTAATTCATGGCACACATTCGTAAGCACAGTAATGCCTACATATATATCCATAATTTATTGACTAAGACATTTCATAAAACACTTGAAATGCATTAACTTGTACATAAATGGAGATTTCATACAACCATACTATCATGGCACTTTGTTCTTCACATAGGCATTTAATAAAACATATGGGGATCGCATTTTGGTTATACCATCATCAATGCATCTAATTATCATGGTTGCATAAATAAATTTGCAATTTGAAGGGTTTATCATTAATATTATGCAAATCATAACATACTAGGATCAATTATTGGAACATGTAATTTAAAACATGAATCAAAACTAAAAAACAACATGGACATGAATTTTAATTCAACTAAATCATCAGCATTTATAAATACACAAATCTTTAGAATTTGAAAAGAGATTCTTGAGTTTCATGGGTGAAAAGAACCCATTAATCAACACTTGAAATACCTTGATTTTGAGTTTCTTGAAGTTCTTGGACTTGAAGAACTTGAATTTCTTAGTTTCTTGAAGAAGGGTTGGGATCTTTTTCTTGGGGATTGATCAATGAGAGAAACCCTAATTTGGTTTTGTAGATGAATATTAAAGTTATGAGCCCTGATCTGGTATAATTAGGTCTTAAAAAGGGTGGAAAAGACCCAAACACCCTTGTGAAAATAGCTTTAAATTGCTGAACAAAATAAGCGATGGCTTGGATGATGGTCCATCGCTGGCTCGATGGACCGTTGACCTTCCAATCTTACTAGGCCATAATGTGATCTTTCTACCTTGGTTGTAACAGTTTGGGTGATGGTCCATTGCTAGATCGATATTCTGTCAGCCCTTCTGTCTCACCTGGCCAGAAGGTTGACTCACTGCCTCCGTTGTGACGGTTTGGATGATGGCCCGTTGCTGGATCGATGGTCCGTCGGCCCTTTCTATTGCACGTGGGCAGTTTAGACTACTTTTTGTATTTTAGCCATAACTTTCTACCCCAATACCAGATTTAGGAGAATTTGGTATCGATGGAAAGCTTATTCAACTTCCCACACACACAAAAGTCAAAATCTTGAAAATTCCACATATATAAAAGTGGATTCATCCTTTAAAGAAAGTCTTTAACATTCTTAGGATGATTTTTAAGCTAGGTAGAAGTAAGGGTTATTACAATTCTGATTATTGATCTCAAAAGATTAAAGATTTTATTGTCCTTACGATTTATCAACATGAGTCATAGTTGGTCCTTACGAATCATTTTATTCACTCATCATTACTTAAGCCTTAGACGTTTAGGGTTTTGAAGACTAGTCTCTTGACGACTTCTCATTACGCGTTGTAATCAGATCTTATGACTCATGATCTTCTATTAATTCCTCATTAAATGTTAGCTTTGGATTTTTCTCTATTGAAGACTTCTCATCATGACTCGTAGTAACTCTTTACGAGTCGTGATCTTCCTTCACTTAGCTTCTTTAGCTTGACTTTTGCTACTGTTTTGTTCACAAGTAAGGCTATGAGTCATATGATGCCTTTGCCACTTATAGGTAGACTAGTAAGTTGATCTGACTTTAATTTATTCAGAGATTTTTTTATTTTTTCATTCCAAAACATTTCCTTTCTAAATTCAATGTACTCAAGCAACAAACACATCACATCTCTAAGAATAACCTAAGTCCACGCATAAATTCTTTATTTAAAGCATCTAACATGTCGTGTTTACACGGTGCATCAACACCCTCAACTTAGAATGTTTGAGTGTCCTCAGGCCAAATAAAATCAAAGACACACAAACACGATGCTTAAACAAGAAGATATTTAGCTACCTTTGGCAGTAAATTTTCAACTTTTAGTTCACAACCTATTACTCCCCCTCATATTTTTAACCTTTTCAATAGCCCAACTGTGTATATTGATTTGGTACATGATGTGAAAGAAAGGAATCCAATGAGGGTATTTTATTAGGAATAAACAATTAGGCATGAATATACATTACATTAACCAAATAGTATAGCAATCTAACAACACAACCCTTGTACTCTCATTATCAATGAGATCTCGTTCACTCAGATAGATCAAGAAATTTAATTAGGGACAGTCATAAGATAATCTCACTCCTAAAGAATTTTCGACCGGTGTACACAGAATGCCAAAGGCTTGCAAAGATGTTCTTTTCCTGAGTTTTTGGACAGTCGAGATAGGATCACTACAGGACTTTATTAAGATTGTACCGTAGGATTGGGGGCTGGCATGCTATTTTTTTTTGGAATTTTCCAGTGACTAATCCTCCTTGACACTATGATCACTTTGGGGTCCACTTATTTTTCAAATTTGTATTTATATTCCACCCTTATTTCTCTCATTTTTTATTTGTTCAGACTTGGTGTGGTTTCTTATTCTTTTTATTTTTCTCATTTTTCACAATTTTCTTTTTTTTGATCTTTTTCTATTTTTCTATTTTTTTTTAAAATTTTTCTACCACACCCAACCCTCTTTTCTATTCACACCCTTCTTGATGCGCAGTATCGAAGGAGGACCAGGTCCAGAAAAGGTTCACTGTAGTTTAAACGGGAAGTTGAATCAGTGTAAACAAAATATTAGGTCTATTATAGATCAAACATTAGGATCAAGGGACTCACATATTATTTGATAATGCAATTTAGGATAAATTAGACATAAGCAAAAGATTTCCTATGATCATCTACTAACCAACCACCCTAGACCCTAGGCAAGAGCAACCAAGCAAGTTTTGGATTCCATACACATCGAGAATTAGGTAATGCCTCACACACACATTGTACAAGGTCACATTGCTAGTTACTACTTATCCAGTTATAAAATTATCTGATACAGTTATTTGTCCCTAATTCTAATGCCATTAACAAATGCACAGTCGTTCTTTACGCATACACATATCACATAATTAGCAAAAATTTAGGTGGGGTACCAATTTTTCAACACACTTTCAAAAATTTCAGCACATTTATTTGGAATATTTCTACAATATCAAGTAAAAATTTTCTTCTTACTTTAGCATCACACAACAAAATACAAAAATAACACAAACATTCAAAATATGTCGGTTGAAAATTTTTAGATTGTGGCCTACAAGTTTTGAAAAGTGCTATTTCATGGTTAAAGAAGGTATTGTGCTTGGGCACAAGATTTTGAAAAGAGGTATAGAGGTAAATAGAGATAAAATTAAAGTGATCGAGTAATTACCTCCACGAATATACATGAAGGGTATTCGGCGTTTTTTAGGACATTAGTCATTTTACTAATGATTCATCAAGAATTTCTCAAAGATTACCAACCCTCTTTGCAAGTTTCTTGAGAAAGAGGTGAAATTTGATTTCAGCGAAGCATGCTTGAAGGCTTTTGAATTTATAAAAGAGAAGTTGATGACGACTCCTATCTTAGTGTCCCTTGATTGGTCATTTTCATTTAAGATCATGTGTGATGAAAGCTTAGTGGGATTAGGTGTTGTCTAAGGCCAACGAAGAGGAAAGATCTTTCATCCCATATACTATGCTAGCATGGCGTTAAGCCCTGCTCAAAAGAACTACACAGTTACTGAACAAGAGTTATACTGTGGTTTTTCCCTTTGAGAAATTTTGGTCTTATCTTATTGTCCTTAAGGTAATAGTGGACGCTGATTATGTAGCATTGAGGTACTTGATATCGAAAAAGAAAGCAAGGCCTAGATTAATTAGGTGGGTTCTTTTGCTGCAAGAGTTTGATTTTGAGGTCAAGGATAGAAGAATCACATTGTAGATCACTTTTCTAGATGAGAAGGAAGCGATGTATAAAGTTGAAAATGGGAGCAAAATTGATGTTAGTTTTCGAGATGAGCGTGTATTGGCTACTTCTCAAGATCTAATTACATGATTTGGTTACTATGCAAATTATCTAGCGAGTGATCTTATTCCCAAAGATCTGACCTTCCAACAGTGGAAAAAGTTCATGCATGAGGTTAGGATGTTTTTTTTGGGATAAGCCTTACTTAATGAGAATTTATGTGGATGGTGTGATTTGTAGATGTATCCCTCAGGCGGAAATGATGAGTATACTTGAGGCTTTTCATGCTTCACTTGTTGGGGGGTCACTATGGAGGAACCTGCACAACCCACAAGATCTTGCAATGTGAGTACCAATAGCCTACAATATACAAGGATGCTTATGACTTTGTTTTGGCCTGTGACCAATGCAAGCATTAAGGTAATATCTCTAGGATCCATAACTTTCTTTGACCATTATATTAGAATTGGAGTTATTTAATGTATGGGGTGAGGACTTCATGGGACCATTTGTGAGATCCTTTTGTATTACGCACATTCTTGTAGTAGCTTATTATGTTCTGAAATTGGTGAAAGTGCTTATGCTCCCCAATAATGAAAGAAGATACGTCACCACCTTTTTTAAGATGTATCTTTTCTCGATTTTGCACACTGCATGCAATCATTTGTGATGGTGGATCGTATTTTCCTATTCAAGAGTCTTCTTGAGAAGTATAGAGTAAATCATAAAGTGGGAACACCTTATCATTTGTAGCCTAGTTGACAAGTTGAGGTGTCCAACATAGAGATAAAGTCCATTGTGGCAAAGACTGTGAATGCAAACAGGACTGATTGGTTGAGAAAGTTAGTTGATACATTATAGGCCTAGTTAAAAGCTTTCGAGACTCCCATAGGAGTTTCTCCATATAAGTTGTTGTACATTAAGGCATGTTAGTTTTTTGGTTGAACTTGAGCACAAAACACTGTGGGTATTGAAGAAGCTGAATTTTGAGTAGCGGGATGCAACATAGGCAAGAATGAATAAGATGAATAAGTTGGAAGAATTTTGACTTCAGTCTTAGGAGAGTTCTGCACTTTACAAAGAGAAGATGAAGCTACATCATAATTGTAAAATTTAGAAAACAATATTTGAGCAAGGTGACCAGGTATTGTCATATAACGCAAGACTTTGCTTGTTTCTCGATAAGTTGAAGTCTAGGTGGTATGGTCTATTCACTGTGGTGAGAGTGTTTCCATATAGTTCTTTAGAATTGATGAACATTGGTAAAGCCCCATTCAAACTAAATAGGCAAAGGATAAAGCACTACATGGGTAACACTGAAGAAGTTAAGGTGTTTTTGAGATGGACCTTGGTGAAGTTTGAACCACCAAGGTAATTATGTCGTGCTGCGATGTTAAATCAAGTGCTACATGGAAGGCAACCTATGAGGATATCAGGTGAAATCTAAGTATCCAAATTAGACATGTCATGCTGCGATGCTAAATCAAGCATTGTGTGAGAGGCAATCCATGTTTTTACTTAATAATCGATAGGGTAGTATGTGTGTTCAGTGTGTAGGATTGAAGATTGCATGAGTTAGCCTAAAATCAGGTCATATAGACTCCTAACAAGTCATAACCATACATTACAACTCATGTGCAGGAGTCGTAAGGACCTTGAACATAGATCACATTCAGGTAATTGGGTACTGGAGTCCTAACGACTCTCAAAATGTGTTGTAATCTCTAGATACAACTAGCCACCTTGAATTGTAATGACTCCAGATCCAGGTAAGGTTCTAAGTCTTTATATAGGGAGTATGATATCTATAAGCATTGGTTATAATTCTTATGTTGGACTCGTAACCAAGCTTGATAACTCAGGGGTCACAGGTCAACCCGGCTGAGACCAACTTTTAAACAATAAAGGGACAGCGAAATCGGGCACTTGAAAGTTCTATTCGAATACTCCCTTCATTGTTGTTAATTTTCAAGCTCTAAGTACTCCAAATTAACTTTAAAGCATCAAATCAAACAAGTTATTCCTCCTAAAAGTTGAAAATTGATCAAGAAATAAGGCCCAAAAATGTTCAAACTCAAGAAAATCTAAAAACTCAAGAAATCAACTAAATTGTTATCCTTACAAGCTTTATGTGTTAAATTAAATCAAAAAAATGGTATGAGTTTTAAGGATTTATTGGTTTGCTTATGTGTATCCATAGGTAATAAATCCCTATTTCTTGATAAATTGTGCTACGTAATGATAATGGGAGTGGACTCAAACTTTGTTCTTTATATGTATACTTTTGGATGAATGTTCGCGGTAGTGAAGTATGTTATGGTTATATAATGTTGGGATCTATTATTGGAACCAAATAAGGATAAACATCCATGTTACAGTGAATTTGGGGATCCTTATGACTCGTAACGACCAGTAACGAGTCTTCATGAGACTTATAACGGCTCATAACATGGATGATTAGAAAAGTGTGGGCTCTGGTATTGTTACGGCTCTACCATATGAGTCGTAATGAATACTTAAAACTCGTACATAGAAGTCATAATGACTAGGGTTGCTTTTGCATATTACAATATATTCTGGTTAGCTTACGAGTATTGGTAATGAGTCTTAAATCAACTTTACAACTCATTAAGAGGATCTATATCCTAACCAATAAATATTGACTTATCTACTACTTACCTTATGATTTGCTTCCAATGGTCACGACTCATAACCCTAGTCATAAGTAGTCCTGTATATGCATACAGAAATCAAAGTATCTTATTTTTCTTTCCTTTTCGTAAGAACTCACTGATTGGTTTGATGTAAGAAGGTACTCACGACTCCTAAAGGTTACAAATCATCCAAGTAAACCTCAAAAAAGAAAACCAAGATAAAATCAACCATGAAGTTTGATTACCAACTTAAAAATAAGGAAACCGACGAGTCAAGAAGTGACCTTGTAGAATACTTACTGAAGGGTAAGGCAAACCCAAGGGAGAAACAACCTCAAGGAAATAAAATGTCATAGAAGAGGACACACCTCCAAAGGGGCCCAAAATGAAAAATCCAAGAACTTCCCTACCACACTCACTGTTATCTACTGAGGATGATGATGATGATAAAGAGGAAGAACATGATGATGATGTGGGGGTGAAAGAGTAGATATCCTATGACGTAGAATCAGATAATGAAAGTGAGTAGGAGGAGAATATTAATCCTATTATTGTTCAACCACTAGCACCATCCCAAGTACAATTATCCATCAATCCTGCTCAAGAGTCCATCGTTAAATGGTAAAGGTACCCTGAAAGATGTTTGGGGCTTAGACTGCCACAGAAATCTAAAGAAGGGGATATACTAAGAAAGAAGATTGACTACAATAGGCATGTCTAAGATGCCTGGGTTTACAGCGCAGTTTTAACAGTATGGATTTCAGTGGATGACCTTAGCACTTGGCAAATTTAGCTCGGCATTAGTATGAGAGTTTTATGTTGTATACAAAGGTGAGTTAAAAAGGAAATACCCTCAGAGAAATTTGTGGAAGGGTGGTGATCCAATCACATTATTGACCATTCAGGGAGTTTGGGTGAACATTTCCTTGAGAACTATTTTCAGAGTCTTGTATTAACCTGACTTTCAACCACCAGTGAAAATAGTAGAGATTGAATACCGCATGGATCAAATACGAAAGATTACAAAGAATCAAATAGGTTTATTTGACAAAATAATGCATTTCATATGGATAGCAAACATTATCACTACAAACAAAGAAGAAGCAAGTTAGGTGGTAGGTGGCCTAGGAGTGAACTCACAATAGATTAAAAAGTAGACTCTAAATTTTTAGGCCAAGGCATAATGGACATTGGCTCACATAGATTGTGTCCCACTACTGGGGACAATGTGCCCAGTCTAGTCTGCATAGCCTTGATAGCAGGGCTCATGGGAACTTATGAGTTTTTTGTTGCACAGTTCATCTCTAGAGAGATACACGATCGAGTAGTGGGTGGTGAAAAGGTAATTCTACCATTTCCATGTATATTGACACAGATTTTCTTGGAGGAGAGGGTTCTAGAACTTCTAGATGTTGATCAATACATTGAGCTAAAGACTACTACTGCTTTGGGTTTTATTAAAGATACAGTGAATCCCATGATTAGGCAAGCAAAAAGAAGTTGCAATATTAGCTGAAATACTCAAGAATATGGATATGAATTTTGAGGTTGCTGGTTTAAACAAAACAGATGATATTTTGGTTGAATGTGGTAGTCTAAGCCCTAGCCATCTAATGTAGCAGGTACATCTAGTTCCCTCTCTCCTTCACAGCTAGTAACACCATGCCCATCCTTATCCAGACCAGCTCTAATAGGTTTTGTAGTCATCTCACAAACGATGTGGAATGATCTTATCAAATAGTTGTCCACTTTAGAGAAAAAGCTCTGGTTAGTGGAGGAGGGTGTGCAACCTTGGGTTATCTAGTCGTCATGAGAGCCTTTGTTGATTAACCATTTTAATAGGTCGATGTCTTAATTCAATTTATCATACAATTAAACTTATGGTCATCAAAACCCTAACAAAATATTCACATTTCCTTAACAATCTTATACTACATTCTCACCATACTTTAGCTCAACACACAATTCAAGTTGATTTTCTTGTGTAGCGACTTTAACCCCTTATAAACCATTAACCTAACAAGATCTTCAATTATACAATACATGGATCACAATACCTTTAAAATATCATTTATCAATCATTTATACTTATTGTGTCATTGCCCTTGATCAAAGCATCACCAATATGTGACTAGACTATTCACTTAGATATTTTCACAAACACCTTGCGTGCATGCCTTTAGCAAGGCTAATTTCTTGGTAGAAATCATCAAAATTAGGCTTACTCACGACCCACGTGTTAAACCACATACAACAAGAACCCATATAGGCAACTAATCACTATTATCATGTATAAACATAAGTCTAAGCAAGAACAAACATTACTCATTATTTGACAACTAAGCCCTTTTCTTTTGATTTCAAAATCACCATGTACACTTACTAATCCAAGTGTAAAGTACACGGTCTTTGGTTTTATTTAACAATAGATATAGTTACATTCCTTAGACAACTTAAATCACTAAGAAACTTCACTTCTCCTTGCTCCTAGATGGTCACCCTTGAACCCTAGCCTCCAATTCTTCACAAATTTGTTTGAGGGAGAGTTTATGATGTTTGATCCACTCAAAAAATGTGTTAGAGGAGTCCATATACACTTATAAAGAGATGGGACATAGGGCTTTGAGGTTAGGAAATGACATTAAGTTCCTTAACTAAAATATAGAAAATCACCACAGTGTTCGGTATGACTTACTTGAGTCAACCATACCCTAGGGTATGAGTGGTACCGTAACTTAAAACCTAGGCTTCTCCTAGGTCATTTATAATGTTAGGGTACAATTGTACCCCATTGAATCATATCTAAGGGGTATGACTTATGCCCTAAACCATGCCTACCACCCTACCAAAAATAGTCCACTCAAGTTCAAGTTCACACTTTATACGATTGGTTTTGGTACTACTCATACCTTAAGGTAAGATTGTGGGGAGGTTAAATTGAAACTTGGATAGTGAGTCACCCTCACCATAGTGCCTAGATATGAGAGGGAGTCACCAACTTGTAACTAAGGGCAATGAGTAGTACCCTTAGTCGTACCAAGTCCAGAGACATAATATGAGGGAATTTACCAATGGTTTAAAGTCTAGGTGTTTGACATACGGTCGATATGTGACCAAACTATGCTATATAAGACTAGGAACAAACAATTTCAAGAGCTATACAGAAATTCTAGCACTTACCTAGGTCCATATATAGTCCGCATGTGGTATATATGGCCCACATGTGGCACATATGACCTGTATCAAGCCTAAGTAAGTGGACACTGACCTCAACTTTTCTAAATCATTTCCAAGAGTTTCCATATAAGCTACATGCACTCCTATGATGTTTTTGGTCCTTATTATGTTTATTTAGTTGATTTTTCTAATTTTATTTGGGATTTGGATTCTAGGGTTTCTTGTAATCTATAAATACCTTTTAGACTTTGTTTTGTAGAGAGAGGGGGAGAGAGGCCCTTTGGGGCTATGTTTGCAAACAACTTTTAGTTTCAAGATCACTTGTGGTCTTGGGATCTTATTGTTCTTTATTTTTGGTTTGTTATTCAATTTAAAATATTGGGACTTTTTCTTTAATTCTTTTGAGATTGATTCTAAAATTTTGTTCATGGATTCAATGATTGATTTATAACTATGAGAAACTAATTCCCTTGGATAGTGTTGTGGGAACCCTAGAGGACCAATAAAGTAGTTAAAGTGCCAAGTCGTTCTAGATAATGATTCTTGCAGTTATTGGTTTTGTTTATTCTTATTGACTTCATAACGGGTGCACACATATTAAGATCTCACCTAGAATATCACTACTTAATCCACAAAAGGAGTAGTGACTAGGAATATAAAATAACACCAATATTTTGAATATTACCTATCGATCCGTGATAATTAGTATTATCTATGTAAGATAGTTAAAATTATCTAATAACTTAAGGCAGAAAAGTCAATAGTTAACTAGGATCTAGGATAAGGGTTAGGAAGGTGACACCCTAATACTCAAAAGGTAAAGGGTAAGGTCCATCAATTAGTCCGCAATACAATTGATGCTACATAACTTCTCAAATTCTATAAGCAATGTATCAAAATAGTTCGACAGTGTATGATAAATTGACAGAGTTAAGAAGCCAAGGGGAACACAAGCCTAGTTTTTGTCTTAGATTTTTTACAACCAAAAGCAATCAATTCATGTCCTTTTTACCAGTTTAGCAAATCCCCTCTTTTACTTATCTGCACTGCCTGGTTTTTTCATTAAGTTCAATAACTGTATCCATCATATTCCATGTGGGATCAACTACAACCTAGTTGGGTTGCTATATTTTGAAAGTGAGTGCTTTATCTTTCTAAGAAAGGTTAGTTTTGATAAGATAAGGTTATCTGGGAGATGGTGGGAGTGGCTTCGATAAAGGATAAGATGCAGGAAGAAAGGCTGAATGGGTTTGGGTATGTGATAAAGAGGGGAGCGAATGCCCCAGTTCATAGGTATGAGAGGATAGCTTTAGATGGTTTCAGGAGGAGTAGAGATAGGCTGAAGAAATACTGGAGGGAGATTATTAGGCATGAGATGGAGTAGCTTCAGCTTACTGAGGATATGATCCCATATAAGAAGGAGTAGAGGTCGTGGATAAGGGTAGAGGGCTAGTGTGAGAGATCCTGTGTAGATAGTTCGTAACCCTAGGAATGTGTACGTAGGTGTCATTGCTATGTGAGGGTATGTTACTACTAGGTGGGGGGCCTATTTCTTATTTATTAGTTCCTATTTTCTTATTTAGTGTTGCCTTTATTTCTCGTATTTCACTTTTTTCTCTGTTTTCATTTCTATTATTTCTTATTCCTATTTTTTTGTTGTGTCATCCATACTCCTTGTTTATTATTATTTATCTTGAGCTAGGGGTCTATCAGAAACAACCTCTCTACTTCTTTGGAGGTGGCGGTATGGACTACGTATATCTTACCCTCCCCAAACCCCACTTTGTGGGAATACGTTGGGTTTATTGTTGTTAGTTTGGGCATTATCAGGCATTCCTAGGAATTACTCCAAAGCATCAAGAAGAGAAATGTTCAAGCTCAAATCTTTCAGCTTGTAAATGAACTTTTTTAACTTCTTATCTTAATCTTCTACTTCATCCTATAAGGAAAAGGTAGGGGTGGTCGTGGAATTTGCTTCACTATATCTCAACAACCTTTTCCTTACCTTTGTCTTTCTTATCATTAGCATCAACACCTGTCACCTTATTCGGCACTACCTTAAGTCTCTCATCAACCATAACACTCTCATTCCTTAGCTCATCAATAGTAGAAAAAGGTGGATCAACAGTAGACTTACCACTTCTACTTATGATAGCTAGACGCTGACCGTCATTCTTAGGATTCTGAACTATGTTGATCAAAGGGGTACCCAACAACCTCTGATTCAAAGTTTCATATAGTTACCCAAACTGCCGCTCTAATTTCTTTATTGCAGTAGAATGTGCTTACACCATTTGGGTCAATCTTGAGATATCTATCTTAATCTTTTTAAGGCAATTTTCCTGTCTTTTCTTACCCTTAACAAAGTTGGAAAACATAGCCTCCATCCTTGACTCAGTATCATGACTTCCTGGTGGAACAGACCTATCCCCCTTCTCCTTGTAGTCATCCTTTTTTCTCCACTCACCATCATGCTCTCTACTCCAATATTTATACCAATCTCTATAGTAGTTCCAACCTTGGTTTTCTTGCCCTTTGGATCAGAAGTTAACCAACTCGTGATCTGAATACTTGGCCTCTTCTTTTAAATCAAAATCATAAGATTTAGAGTCCCTACCCTATGAGCCTACTGTATTTACCTTCTCAAAATTCATTATTTCAAACAGCTTGGTCAGTAGCCCAATATAAATTGTAAAAATTATAATGTCTTGTTCAAAATAATCATCCACCACTCTATGCTCGGTGTAAGCCCTAATGGAATAAGTGCAAGAACCTCTCTCTAACTCTTGAGTATGCTATCCTCGATTGGTGAGAGAGTCTAGTCTAGAATATCTGATGCTACTTCCCATAATAGATGTATGAATGCTTCACTAGTGATCATATTTACCATAGCTCTAGAACTAATATTCAAGACTCAATAAAATATCTCAAGAAAATTAGTCCCTGAAATACAATGATTGGGTACCATGCTCAACTTCTTCTTAAACCGGAACTATGCCTCATACATTGACTCAGAATGCAGCTGCCTGAAGTTGTATATCTCATCTTTAAATTGAAAAATTCTAGATGGAGGGAAGAAATAGTTTTAAAACTACCTATGAAACTAATTATAAGTAGTAATCGATCCTCGAGAAAGTCCCCCCAATCACAATGAAGTTTTACCAATCGATGAAAAAGGAAACAACTTGAACCAGAGCACTTCCTAATCTACCCCAGGTATAGTGTATGAAGTGAAGATATTAATAAAGTTTTCAAGATATATATTTGCGTCATTTATAGCCATACCCGCAAACACACCTTTCAAATTTAAAAGCTGGATCATATTACTAGTAATATGTAGCGCCCCGAAATTTGATTTCCTGGGATGCCACACAGTGCTCCAAACTACAAGTAGTTCAGAGCTAACCCTAGCTGCCTTTTCTAAATTTGAATCTCAAATTTGGATAGGTATGAATGAAAAATCATAATAAATGCAGAAACTATCTAAATTATCTGGGTATATCTGAATCATACTAATCTCAAAATTCTAGTAAAGTAAATACTATAAATCTAAATACTGTAACTGAGATCTAAAACTGAATGTAGTAGTCCAACAACCATCTACTAATTGAATCTAGAGAGTCACTAGGATAGGTCCCCAGCTGACTCAAACTATCGGAAATGAATACGAAAACATCTATTCATAAACTAAAAATATGAATAGCAAGTCCCCAAGCTATGAGGACTCACCAACTGCAAAGATATAGATGAGATGCTCGGAAATCAGTCATACTACTGGGGCTGAGCATTTGAACCTACATTATGAGACAATGTAGCACATAGACATATATGAGGTTAGCACTTTGATGATGTACTAAGTATATGGTTGAATGCAGTAAGTGACCAATATCATCACAAGTTATAAAATAATGTATGAAAAATGTAAATGACTCACGTAGGCTTGAGTAAAATCTAAAATATGAGGATTATAAGTCATAAATAATAGAGCATATACTGTAAATCTTGTGTGCCATTACACTTAGTTCTGAAATCTACATTCTGATCTTAATCTCAAATCATATAGGCTAAGTGAAATCTGAAAACTTGTTCTTAAAATCTTTACTATTAGGGAGGTTCTCTTAACCGACACAAACCATGTAAGCTACATGGAGTCCAATGTCTTGACCTCGTAAAGAAGAAACCTCATGTTGGGGAGAGGTGTCATACTCTTGCCTGGGAGTATAACCTAATCCAGGTGATCAATCACAAGCTAAGTGTGTCATCCAAATAAAAATAGGAATAATCTGAGTCTGTACCTATGTTGGCTACATAGTTCTATGGATGATAGGGCGCGCTAATCCCACACTTCCCGCTCGGGGCTAAATACTACTCCCTTTTAAATCTGTATGCTCAAACCATTGGAAAGCCACTTTTTAAAATTAACATAAGGGTTCATATGGAAAACCAATCATGCATTTATATGAGAAAATCTGTAAATAAAGCTAATTCTGAGTTCTGTAACTATACAAATCTGTAAAGTGGGTTCTAAAGCTAATCGAATGATCAACAAATCAAAGATTTTCTGAAATTGAAAATAATCTGTTCATAAGATGTTTAAAGCATTATCTTCCTTGAAATAATAATATTCAATCTTAGGATAGTAACCCATGCATCAATCTCATGGTAAATCATCATAATAACCATACTTGATAATGTAAATATTGATAAAACAACTTTAAAACTTGAAATTTCAGCAATATGCAAGAAAACATGAACTTAAGCATGGAGTTCAACTTCTAAATCATTGGAAATATCATAAACTTGTAAATAACAATAATGGGTATAAACCCTAACTTTAATTTCATGGGAAATCATATAAAATTCAGTAAATTTGAATTTAAAATAAGTTTTTGGGCACAAGGATGAATGGATTTTCCATATTCATAACCCCACATACCTTAATTGATGATCTATAATGAAAAGCTTGAATCTTGGATTCTAATAAATGCTTTGAAGATGAATTCCTAGAGTTCTTATGTTAGGTTCCTCAATCTTGAATTTCTTTGAAGAATTAATGGAGAAATTTGGATTTATTGGGGAGAAAGCTTGACGAACTAGGGTTTTGTTTGAGAGAGATTTGATGAAAAGTATATGTAAAGTACTTTGGAGGGGTTTAATTCATTGTTTATGATGGATTAGGGGCTGGGGGATTTACCAAGATGCCCCTCTTAAACTCAAAAACAGAACTGAAAAATGACAAAAATCCTAACTTTTGGACTTGGCGTGACGCGCCACTGGAAACTGCCAATTGGGAATAAACAAGGTGGTGCGATGTGGTGGTATCACGTTTCCACCTTGGATGGGACCTGAAAGTTTGGTTAGACTTACCAATTTCACGAACCCTTACTGGAATTAGACAATTGGAGATTTGGCCCTTCCTGCAATGCACCAATACTATGGAGGGCCACTAGAAATTGACAAACGTCATTTAAACCTTCTCCGCGATGCATTAATGACTGAAATGATGGTGTTTTATGACTGGAACTTAAAATAGCCATAATTCCTTCATCAAGTGTCGGATTTAGGCAAATTTGGTATCGATGGAAAGCTTATTCAATTTCCCATGCATGGAAAGTCCAAATCTAAAGAATTATACAATAAATAAATAGTATTCACTTTGGAATCTGTCCCTTAATTTTTTAGGGACTAATTTAAGCTAACAAGGTACGGGGTATTATGATATCTCTCCCTTGGAAACATTCATCCTCGAATATTGCTAGTAAGACTAAGAATAATGAGAAATTTGAGACTATAAGATATCATGAACAATTGAAATAAACTGAGCAAGTGTATCTAAATCATTCTAAGCTTATGAGTAACTCTGTGTGTGCATGATCTTACATGAGGACAACTATATAGCAGAATATATGATTAGAAAAGAACTGAATCAAGGAAGAGTATTACCTTCGGATAAATCTGAGTTTGCAGTGAAGAGGTGAGGGTACTTGGCTCACATATATGCTTCTTCTTTCCAAGTGGCACTCTCAAAAGACTGATTCCGCCAAAGAACTGTGACCAAGGGAACTTCATTGTTCCTTAGTCTACGAATCTGATGATCTAAAATCTCAACTGTAATCTCTTCATATGAAAGGTTGTCCTGAATATCTGAGCTTTCTAAGGGAACTAAAATAGTGGAGTCACTTATGCACTTCCTAAGCATAGAGATGCGGAATACAGGATGAACGGCTGACAAGTTTGTCGGCAAATAAAGCTAATAAGCTACTTTCCCAACATAACTCACAATCTATAAGGGCCAATATACCGATGACTAAGTTTCCCCTTCTTGCCAAAACTCTTCACCCCTTTCATGTGTGAAATCTTCAGGTACACTGAATCACCAACCTCAAACTCATCCCTTCTCCTCATATCTACATAGGATTTCTTACAACTCTGAGATATTTTCAATCCTTCTCTAATCAACTTAACTTTCTCCATAGCTTCAAACACTGCATAAGGCCCAAGGAATGTGACCTCACCCACTTCAAACAAACCTATGGGCGATCTGTGTCTCCTCCCATAAAGAGACTCAAATAAGTCCATCTATATGCTAGAATAGTAACTGTTATTATAAGTGAACTCAATCAATGGAAAATGTTAATCCCAACTACCTTCTAAATCAAGAGCACATGCTCTCAACATATCCTCTAGAGTCTGAATGGTCCTCTCATCCTGACCATCTATCTGAGGATGGAAAGCTGAACTAAGATAAACTTGGGTACTAAGACCCTTTTGAAAAGCTCTCCAAAACTGAGAAGTGAACTAAGTACCCCTATTTGAGATGTAGACAAGGGAAGTCCATACAATCTGACTACCCCTCGGATATATAACTTAGCAGAATCCTCAGTTTTATGGGACTATGAACTGGAAAGAAATGTATTGACTTAGTCAATTTGTCTACGATAAGCCAAACCAAATCATGATGATGCATGAATGGGGTAAACCTGTCACAAAGTCCATATTCACCTCTTCCGATTTCTAAGTGGGGATGCTAAACTCTTGCAACGTACCACCAGGTATTTGGTGCTGTACCTCATCCTATTGACATGTTGCACACTTAGCTACGAAAACTGCTATATCCCTATTCATACCACTTCACTAATAGATTTCCAACAAGTTACAGTACATCTTGGTAGCACCTGGATGAATAGAATAATGTGCACCATGCGCTTCAGCCATAATCCATTGTCTTAACCAATCAACGCATGGCACGCATAATATACTTTGGTATCTCAACGCACTATCTCCCACTTGGGAGAAAACATCTACTTTTTGGTCTTTAACTGACTGCTTTAGTTTGACCAAACTAGAATACATATCTTGCTTCTCCTTCACCTCTAAAACTAGGAAAGATTCAAAACTACTCTGAACCTATACATTTTCTTCAGCAGAATCAACCAACCTAATGCTCAATCTAGCCAAATGATGAACTTTTCGAGCTAAATCTTTCTTATCATTCTCCACATGAAAAGCACTACCCATAGGCAATCTACTAAGGGCATCTACCACCACATTGGCCTTGCCTGGATGATACAACACACTCATGTCAAAAATTTTCAACAATTCTTCTTATCTCCTCAGAAAAAGATTTAACTCCCTCTAGGTAAACACGTACTGCAAGATTTTGTGGCCTGTGAGCATATTAATATATACACCATATAGATAGTGTCTCCAAATTTTCAATGCAAATACCACATTAGCTAATTCAAGATCATGGGTTGGATAATTCTTTTCATGAGGCTTAAGCTTTCTAAAGGCGTAGGCTATTACCTTACCTCTTTGCATCAACACACAACCCAAACCAACTCTAGAGAAATCATAATACACCACAAAACTATCTGTACCATGAGGTAATGCTAGGACTGGGGCTATAGTGAATCGAGTCTTCAACTCCTGAATACTCTTCTCGAAGAAATCTGACCACTTGAACTTAACTTTCTTTTGGGTCAATATAGACATAGGGGATGCAATAGACAAGAAACCTTCAACAAAATGTCTGTAATAACTAGCAACACCCAAGAAACTTCTATTGTCTGACAAAGAGATGGGTCTAGGATAATTTTGTATAGCTTCAGTCTTTTGGGGATCAACTCTAATGCTATCAGCAGAAATAATATGACTGAGAAAGGCTACTAATCTTAGCCAAAATTCACACTTGCTAAATTTAGTGAATAATTGATTATCTCTAATACTATGACAAACATATCTAGATACTGTTTGAACACTCGATTCATGAGGTCCATAAAAGCTGCTGGAGTATTAGTTAGCCCGAAGGGCATGACTAGAAACTCAAAATGACCATAACGGGTTCTAAAGGCTATCTTTGGAATGTCACACTCCCTTACTTTAAGATGATGATAGCCGAATCTAAGGTCAATCTTTGAGAAATAACTTGCACCTTAG
Source organism: Capsicum annuum (assembly GCF_002878395.1). Taxonomy (NCBI): domain Eukaryota; kingdom Viridiplantae; phylum Streptophyta; class Magnoliopsida; order Solanales; family Solanaceae; genus Capsicum; species Capsicum annuum. Next base: position 85,508,562 of record NC_061116.1, on the reverse strand, counting down.
AGTTGGTCAAACAAGTCATTAATTCTAGGAAGAGGGTATTTGTCTTTATTGTGACCTTATTTAGCTGATGATAGTCAATGCACATTCGTAAAGAAAGATCTTTATTTTGCATTAATAGGACAGGAGCGCCCCATGGAGAAATACTACGCCTTATGAAACCTTTATCAAATAGATCTTTGAGTTCGTCTTTCAACTACTTAAGATCTATAGAAGCCATATGATATAGAGGAATTAAAATAGGTTGAGTATCTGGGAGAAGGTCAATACCTAATTCTATTTCCCTATCGATAGGTACCCGTCGGAGATCTTCTAGAAAAACTTTAGGAAATTAATTGACCACTCAAATAGACTAAAGTGTTAGAGTCTCAGACTTTGTGTCTTTGACTCAAACTAGGTGGTAAATGAAACCTTTGGATATCATCTTTTTGGCCTTAGGATAAGATATGAAATGACTCTTGGGAGACAGAATTGCCTTACCACACAAGAACTGTCTCATGCGGAAACTAAAACTTCACCACTCGGGTGCGATAATCTATAGAAGTATACCATGAATGAAGACAATCCACACTAAGAATAAGATCAAAATCAAACATATCTAACTCGATCAATTTTGCTAATATGATTATATGAAGGACAGTGATAGGACGTATTTTATAAATTTACTTAGCAATAGCTAACTCACCTACTAGAGTAGAAACCAAAAAGGGCTCGGGGATCTTTTTTAGGATTTACCTCAAAATTCATAGAAATTAGCGGGGTCACATAAGAGAAACTTGACACATGGTTTAAGAACACATAAACATCAAAATGGAAGACACAAAATATACCAGTAATAACGTCTGGCGATCCTCCTACTCCTAGGGGGATAGTAAGGTATAAAACTGATTCTGACATTGACCGCCACAGGTACTGGATAATGCACCCCAAGAAGGAGCTGGGAGACCTGAAGGAGCTGGTGTACTAGTAGCTTGAGTCTGAGGATGAACATACTTGTTTCTCTGTCTAGAATGCGGGCACTCTTTGATTCTATCACCCAGCTAGCCACAACCATAGGAACCCCTCCGTCCAGCTAAACACTCACCAGGATGATTCTTACCACACCTAGCACACTGAGGATAGTTGGGCCTACCACTCATACTATTTTGAGAGCTGGACATAGAGGACTTACCTCACTATTCTTGTCTATTTTTGAGTGTTAGAGCACTGGATGAAGAAGGTGAAAGTATAGATAATTGAATTTAAAACTGGGAACGATTTTCTCCTCTATATCTATTCTGACCATAATCAAACTGCCCTATTCTACCCTTATTATCTACTCACTTTCATTCCCTTATCTTCTCTACCTCAATCTAATGGGCATGCCTTATTAATCTAGGGAGATCCATGTCTCCAATGAGCATAGAAGTCCTATACTTCTTAACTAGCAACCCAAACACACCAGTCACAAATTTACTCCTGCTTGACCTAGATCAGCCATCTAATCAGGGGCATACTTAGACAACTGGTTGAACTCTAGGTAATACTCCTTCACTGTCATTGAGCCTTGCCTCATGTTAATAATATATTCTATCTTAGCTTCACCTATATCATCTGGGAAAAACTTGTCTTGGAACGTATCCTGAAAAATCTGCCAAGTTATAGGAGCAGCATTCTCCTATCTACTCTTCTTCCATATCAGTACCCAATCATAAGAAATATCCTTCAGCCTATAGGATTCCAATTCTACACTCTCCTCATTAGAAACACACATAATTTGGGTGATCTTCTTTACTTTATCTAGATGGAGCTCTGGTTCCTTACCTACCTTTAACCCAAAGAACTCCAGTAGATTCATCCTCATAAAATCTCAAATTTTGGCAGTGGCTAAGTCCCCATTTTGCTGAGGTGGGGCTTCATCCTGATGATTTCCCTAAATGTTAGCTGTCATAGCTTGGGCTAGCGCCAAAAAGGCAGTCCAAAACTTTGTATGTGACACATTCTTATTTAAAGAATTTGCAGGCTGAGGTGGCTGGTTATTATTTCTGCATGCGTTAGCTCAACGAGGAGGAATTTTCTATCACGTGAAAGCATGAGTTAGAAGCAAATAGAGATAATGAATGCATGATAGATCATGAAAGAAGAGATGTTTTCCTGAAATGCTCCATAGCCTCTTGCTCACAGATGTAGTGCACTTGACACCAATAATAAAAATTCTACAGAACGTGGCTTGTCTGACTCCTTAGGATTCTATAAACCTTAGGCTTTGATACCAATTTTGTAACACCCCAAAATCTAATTCCTGGAATGCCACACGATGCTCTAAACTACAATTAGTTTTTAGCTAACCCTAGCTGCCTTTTCTAAATCAAAACCTCATATTTGGTAAGGTATAAGTGAAAAGTCATAAAAAATGCAAAACCTGTCTGAATTATCATGGTATATCTGAATCATACTAATCTCAAAAGTCTAGTAAAGCAAATACTGAAAATCTAAATAGTGTAACTAAGATCTAAAATTGAATCTAGTAGTCTGACAAGCCTCTACTAACTGAATTTAGAGAATCACCGGGTGCGTCTACTTCGACCGTAGGTGCCCTCAATAGGTGGTAGAGGAAACTTTTTCTGCTTTTAATTCTATGTTTCTCAATGTCTCTAACACATACTTGATTACCTATGGCTATAAGGTAGTACATATGGGTCGTAGGTGCCCACTTTAGTGGTTCCATACTTCAATTTTCATTCCTTTTCTTTAGAATAGTTACAAAACCTGATTTCCTGCATATTTTCATATTTTAAGTATCAAAATACTATGAAATTAGTGTACATCAGGATACTTGTGGGAAAATCCCTTGGATGTGTTCTCTATTCGTGGAGGTTATTTGGGAAGTCATACTCAGGCATGCGGTCCCAGTACCTCATCCTTTTGAGATTTTGAGATCTTTCTATCCATTAACATTGGTCGATAAAAGTCCTTTTAGTAGTGAATATTGTAATTACCCTCCAAGTTATTTCCTTGGTTTACATGCATTTCAAAAGTTTGAACCTTCCCAAAGTGGCTACATGAAATTTATGACTTGCCAAAACTGTTGGTTTGGTGATCAAATAATTCATTTGGTATTTAGGCTCATTTACCTATTTTGGAGCTTTTATTGTTTAGGATTTGCTCTCAAACCAAAAATCCTACTAGAGACCTCGAATGAGAATTCTAACAGGGCTGCCAGCTCTGAAATTTCAATTTAAGGCTAGGTGGACTCTTAGTTTGGGTTGCAAGGCACCCGATCTCATTTCAACCTATTTGTCAGAAAGTTAAGAAGTTGGAAATTTAAGCGTGGGATCCATGTTTCATCTAAATGACCTTGGATGGAAATTTTAACTATGCTATTAGTCCAAATCATTAAATTTGGTGTGGTTACATAGTCTATTCCATATATGGGATTTCACATGAATTTTGAAGGCATAGTAGAGACATAGAGATTTTCCAATTCTATTATTATATCTGGTGCATCATATAGTGGTTCCAAGGGTCGTGATCATGATACTCTTGGCAGACATCAAAATACTCCGATCATGGGATATATGTTGCAATCACGACAATTATAATCAAGATCTATATTTTACGATCATGATTGGGGTTAGCATGTACAACTACAAGATATGGTGATCGCGACTGTTGAGTCATGATAGCAACTCCGAAGAACCTAGAGTGAGTATAAATACTCTACTTTTATCCTGATTTTGCTCATTTTTCAACTATTTCTTGTGAGCTAAAAACCCTAGATGCAACATGAAGTGGGATTAAAGATTGTAAATTATTTGGGATCTTGATTAATGATTATTCCGTGATTTCCCTTCAAATTCAAGGTAAAATTCCTTTGATTTATTGATAAATTTTTAGAAACTAGGGATTTGAATTCCTAAACTTTAAGGGCTTATTTGAGACCCGATTTGTGTTCTGTTTGTGCTCAACTTTTAAGCATAACTTTATTATCATTTGAGGGATCTTGTGATGGGTTTAATTGTGGATTCCATTAGAAGGCCCCGTGGGTCCTGACTCAAAATTTGACCTGATTCATTATATAAAAATATGGGTCTTGTTTTACCCCCAATGATTCTTAGATTACAATTTTGATAGCGTAGCAATATTTCAGGATCATAGAGTGAAGACAAATATTTTGTGGATGATTCAAGAAATTGTTATTTGCCTTCAAGGTAGGCTTCTTTTTGCTCTTCTTAATAAGATGATTAGTTTTATATATTATATGTGAATGAGAATGTTAAGATTGTTTATGGGTAGAACACCATTACTAATATTGATTATTAAAGTTTCGGGATTAGAGAAGGATTTTCACCCATAAGGTGAACTACTTATTATGCTTCTAGGATTCTATCACCATAGGTTGTTAACATCTTAGTTATAGTTAAAATTAATTAATATTTAGAAAATGTCATATATATTACTTGGTGGATTGTGATGGTTTTCCCTACATTACGGTGTTATAATTATGTTGGATATACATTTGGGCCTAAGGCCATGATTATGGTGTTGTAGCTATTTCTGAATATATTCTTAGGCCAGAGGCCATGTTCATGATATTTATTGGTTAGGTTCCAAGAATTATTTCATCCTTGTATAGAAAATGGTGGTAGTTTATCAACATATAGCTTATGATATCATTGTTTAAATACTGGTGATGATATGCATATATTCGGTAAATTCATGATCACTAATGTGGTAAATAGTATGATTTCAACAAAAATATGATTTTACAATGGTTTTTCCTAAAAGGGAATTAAAGCCCACATTTTACTTTAAAACTAATTTCTTCACAATTGGAATTGTACCATCTAAATGGATGACTTATGTGCATTGTGATTGAGAATGGTGTTTTAGAGATTTGGCGGAGATAGATTTAGATCCATGATTTCATTACTGTTATTTACATCATTAGTGAGAGATTTTGGCCCTTTCTATATGTTTATAATAATTTAGTGCCAAAGTTTCTCTCGAGTAATGGATTTAAGGATTTAAACTCTTTTTATCCATGTCTTAAATTCGTGCACTTATTATATATCTAGATACACATCTTTTCAATTTAGGACAGAGGAGGAGGATCGTATTGATGATATGAATTTTGAGTACAGCCTGATGATTAATGACGTTGATGATATTTATTATATATTTACCAGTTTAAGTTTTGGTGTTGATTATACATTTATCGGTTCAAGTCTATATATTGATTATATATTTATTCGTTCAAGTTCGGATATTGATTATATAATTATCGATTCAAGTCTGGATGATGATTACTATATTGATGATGACATAATGGTTGCTATTATGGATTATATTTGGCATTTATCATTGCTTGCACATTGCCTATCACCAATATGTGCATATATCTATCAACCTAATAGGTATGAGTGATGAATATGGCTTGTGGTATGTTGTATGTTGATTGAACCTTTTGATCCTACGGTGGTGGAGGTTTGTGAATGTCTTGATTAGGTATTATTTGTCTAGCCTAGCCAGTTACTCACATTGTCATTACAGTTGTTATTATTATTATAATCATTCTTATGGCTAGTTTCTGACAGATTCGTTAATAATTTGGTATCAAGATTTGAGGTACGATTCTAGCTCTACAATCTTATAATTTCATTATTATGCATGATTAACCCATGATTATACGTATAGATTATACACCTTGAGTATACAAGCACTAGTCCTTTCTATGATTATGAGATCTTAAAATTCAAGTCTGATGATTTAGGATGTACTTTGAGTTGATCTTGTTTATTTATGTATGTATATCTAACTATATAGAACTAAGTTATTACCGTATATCCCACCCTTCCTTCATTTATTTAGATTGTTTACTAATTTCTTATCCTTGTATATTGTTATATATCTTTTTTTTCCTTTTATTCGTATATTGGCCAGTGATATATGGTATAGTGTTGAGGTTCGTTCTTAATACTTCCATATTCTTATTATGATAGTTTCTTGGTTATAGGTACAATAGTTTATCTTTATTATGTCACTGGATTATTGATGTGATTTCTGGACATTTGGGACGTAGCTTTAATTTCAGTTTGTATGTTATATATATTCGTATTATCTTTGGAGCTCAATTGGCAGTTTTCTACTAAGCACCACGTGTTTGGTACTCAACTGCACTTCTGCTGACTGCAGATCATAGTATGGGTTATCACTGTTATTGTGTGTGTCATGCTGAGAAGATATGGTTTGGAGACTTAGAGTGATCTCATAACGTTCAGAGTATTACTTTCCCCCCTCTTATGTACTAGACTAGTCTCTATGTTGCATTCTAAGATGGTTGCATCTGTATTTTCATTTAGTACTTCATTTGTATCCTTCTTATGTTAGAAACTCTTAGACTAATTTCACTAGGTTTTGGAATTATCTTATGTATGTTAGTATTTTATTATATTTATTTCACATGCTCTCCTTCATTCTTTTGTTAGTCCATTTCTAGCATTTTGGACTATAGGATTGGCTTGTTTACTGGTGGGTTACAGTAGACGCCGTCATCACCTATGAAATTTGGTCCTGATAATTGTTGGCTTGGTCTCTCTCTCTCTCCCTCTATATATATATATATATATATATATTTGGTTGTACACTTTTTGGTGGAAAAAAGAATAAATTGGGATTTATGTAGTATAAATGACATCTAACTTGCATATTTCACTTTATGGTTTTTAAATTGTATTCGATCATGGATGGTTGGCAGATTTGAGTGCATTTTTGGATCACGTGGTTGGAATATTGGTTGGATATTGGAAATTCTCATTCTAGTTGGTTGTGAAAATTACATCCTCATATTATAGATATTCGTTAAACATTGATACTACCATGGAAATACTAGCTTTCTATGACCAAAAATGTGATATCTTTAAAAACTCTCTACCGATGCATGTGCTGGAGAGTAGCTTTAGATATTGGATTGGTATTGTATATTGAATTGTATATTAGTTGACGAAACCCCCATGGGCCCTTCATCAGGAACATATCTTAGTAGGTTTATACGGCGTTGTGCAACAATCTTGTGAATTACATTATCATCATCATCATCATCATTAACATCTTCATTGTATTTCATATACGATGCACATTTTGTGTTGTATTTTCATTCTTAATTTGATGTATTTCTATTTTTATTTCTTTCTCATACTTGTATTTGGTATATATGTATATTGTAGAACTGTTAGTGGAGATAGTATGGGCTATCGTTTGGGACATTTTTAAGATTGCAGATGATGTGCCCATAGTTTGTACTTATATACTTTATTTTCTACTTTTCTCTCTCGGTCTATGATACCAACTGTGTAAAAGTGAACTGTACTCACCCCTACTATGCCCTTTTGGTGCAGATCCAAGGGTGAGTATGTTGTGCGATATCTAATTCGAGCGGTGTTTGTAGTATTTTTGAGGTAGCGATCGGTATATGCTTCCCGAGTTGACCTACTACTACCTCTTGTTTAGTTTATGTCTTGTTTTCATATTCAGAGAGAGATCATGTTCCTTTTGGACTATCACTTGTATGATTCAACTTTGAGATACTTAGTTGGTTCTAACATTGTGCCACTGGATTTTAGGGAGATTTATGATTTCATTATTTTGTATTTTCCGCTATTATTTTATATGTGTGGTTCAACATTATTCTAGGAGTCTTTCCTTTGGTTTGGGTGTTGTTTTATCTTTTCATATACATTTGGGTAGTAGATTTAATAGTCAAGGCTTTCCGCAAAAATTAACATCATGACCCTTAGAATTTAGGTCATGACAGCTGATCACCAAAAGGTTGTGAGCTCAAACTCGCACCGACTAATCCAACGTGCTAATAATCAAGAGACCGCTAAGTGGAAACCCTAATTTGATAGGCCTTAGTCAGTCTTGTATCCAAAGTAACTCCCACATCCTCCCCTCACCAAAATTTTTGAAAAATCTTCAAATATGAGGATTAAGCCAGTATCTACCTGTGGAATAGTTACTTGAGCCTCATTTAGTGTGAAAGATGATCAAATTATCTAGAAATCTTCTCTAAAACTTTCACGTTCATCTCTGCGAGTGGTAACATTACATTATCCCCACTACCCCTCTTACCTTAATAATGGTTAATATCCATTCATAATCTCTTATCTAAGCACGAAGAAGCTAAAAACTTCTATTAGTAGTCGTCAGAATAATCTGTGGTATGTTAATGACCAATCTAGCAAGAGTGATATTATTTGCAAGGGTCATGGAAGCCATCTTGGCAAAATTTATCAACCCATTGGCTCTAGGAGGCTAAGTAAACAAAGAAAGAGGTTGTGTGGTGCTCAAATGAGGTAGTGAATGCACTGGGACAACAACTGAGGTAGCTCCAATTTAAGTCTGTGGGGCATATGATGAAGGATAAATCACAAGCTCAGTGCTCAAGTCCAAAATGCTAGTTAGCTCTCCAAGTGATGAACTGTTATTATTTCCAAACACACAAATGCATGTAGTCGTGCAATCTACTTCTGCAGGTACAAGCAAAGGAGTTAATAAACCAAGATACCAGAATGTAAATATGAACAAAATATTTGAAAAACCATTTACCCCAAAAGCACAAAAAGACCATTTATTCATACCCCCACAAGTTAATACATACCGAGATAGCCTAAACCAAGACAAAAAAGTATATAACTACACCGCCCAGAAATACATAGAAAATATAATTGAAAATATAGTTATTTCTGTTTTATTTATTGAAAATACTACTAGTTCTAAATATTTTATTCTTGCTCCAACAGAACTCAGAAACATCAAAGCTACCCGAACAGGTATATCTATTTATAATTATGAATAGCTAATTTCATAATTCCCAACAATCATGATATGATAAAATAAATTCATATTAGTTACTTTATAGTAGAATTATTCGAAGAATAATATGTTAAGAAGTTTATTAACAAAGAGGAAACGGAGAAAGGCTTTTCTACATCCTAATTAATATTCTACTATTACAAGTAAGACTTTTGCTACATTAATAATAATTCTGTCTTTGTACAGTATCTTGTCTCCGTTGATTTTGTCGTATCTGCTCCATTATTGCTCTTTATCTGCTACATTATTGCTCTGTATCTGCTCCATTATTGCTCTTTATCTTATCTTTCCAGCTGGTATACCTACTAAATCTATTATACCTATTAAATCCGCGCACCCCCCTCCAAATGGTATCAGAGCACAGTAATTTAAAAAGTACGGAAGAGATATATAATTTAGAGTTAGAGTTAGAATATACATGTTAGAGTTAGAGTTAGATTTAAAGTTAAAAAATTTAGCTACAAAAATATTCAATTAATTATGCGAAGACCATTTAAAAATAGAGAAGCTTTTAGAAAAATAAAAGAATCTTTAATTAGTAATTATTCAGAATATATAAGTCTAAATAAAACAAAAGAAAATCCACAAAAACTAGCCTATTTAATTACATTAATATCTAGTATTGAATCAAAATTAATAACACATTTAAAATCTAGAAGAATGAAACATATACCGCCTAATTATAATAAAATTAGATTTAGATATCCACCAAGATATTATAAATATAATTTAAAATGAATAGAGTACAACAATATAAAGAATTAAAACAAATTATCTCTGAAAAACGTAAAGAATTTAAAATAAGAATAGAAAGACTAAATTATAATATATTTGCCGGAGTTAGTAAAAATTCAATAAATACACAAAAGGATGAAATATCAAAATTAGAATCACAAATAGATAGCTTAGAATATATATATCAACATGAACTATTCACAATAAAATGAACAAAGAAGAATTTATAATAGATGAAAAAATATATGAAAATTACGAAGGATCAAAAATAAAAATAGTATTTTCTAATTTAGGACGGAGATATAAGAAAATAGGTGAACATTTATATTTAATGTTAGAAAAAGAAGAGTTAAAATTAGAAGATAAATTAACAGCAATGGTAAGAATAGAAAAAGAAAATGAAGAGATAGATAGGAAAAAAGAAATAGAAAAAATAAAACAACAAACTACGGAAGAAATACGAAAAATAGAAGAAACTAAAAATAGTAGGATTGCTGAATTAGAAAAAGAAGTACAAATGTTAAAAGAGCTGTATGAACAAAGACAAAAAGAAAAAGAAGAAAAAGATAGAGAACATTACTAAACGAGATAAATCAATTTAAGGAAAAATTAGAAATAAAAAACGAAGAATTAGAAATAAATAACATAGATATTGAAGAAACAGATAATTATGAGTCCGAAGATAGTGAAACATTCACAGAAATATTAACAAATACAAAAAATTTAGAAATCAATGAAGAACAAAAAATTAATGAGGAAAACTTAGAACATATCCAAACAGAAATAAACACTCTTGATAGAAAAGAAAATGAAAATATAATACCTAAAACAACAGAAATAAGAAAACCTATATATTATAAGAATAAGTTTAAAAAATATAATGAATATGATAAATGGATACCAAAACAAATAGTGAATAAAAATTATAACTTTTTAGATCTAGACTGTGTAATAGATACAGAAAAAACTATACAATTATGGATAGGATATATGACAAAACAATTATTAGATAATAATATAAATATAACAGATGCACCGGAATATATAGAAAAAACATTAATAGGTTCATTAAAACTATGGTTTGCAAATCTAACCGAAAATAGCAAAAAAGTATTAAGAACTAATAAACCTATAGAAGGAACATCATCGACAACAACTAAACTAACACCTATAGAATACAGAAAAAACTATACAATTATGGATAGGATATATGACAAAACAATTATTAGATAATAATATAAATATAACAGATGCACCGGAATATATAGAAAAAACATTAATAGGTTCAGTAAAACTATGGTTTGCAAATCTAAATGGTTTTTCAAATATTTTGTTCATATTTACATTCTGGTATCTTAGTTTATTAACTCCTTTGCTTGTACCTGCAGAAGTAGATTGATAAATGTTATGGGTTTTATGGAGTGTCCCAACGTCTCCTTCTAGCTCTGGATTTTTAATGTCTTCCGATCGACATAGCTCTGCACACTGCTGGGTTAGCTGATTCGTAGCTATAGACTTCAGTTTATCTTCATTAGTCTTTAGCTTTTCTATCTCATTGCCCATACTGTCCATTTTCATAGAAAGCGTAGTTAGGGTGTTAAGTATTTTTTCTAGAGTATCTTCCTCTACTATTTCAGTCTGTGTAGCTTTGTCTTGATATGTAATCTGCAATAACATTTTTGTTAGTACTGATAACTTCAATTGTAAATGTGAAATTTAATATATTTAAAACTAGTCTCCGAATTTCTTTTGTTGTAACTGAATTTTGTATTTTCTTTGTTAGCCACCAACGTACCTGTGTATTATCTGTTCGTACAATAAATTTGTTATATACAATATATGGCTCAAATGCTAATAAACATTTATATAATGAACATAATTCTTTCCTATTTATTTCCCATTTTATTTCTGTTTCGTTGAACGTACCTGAGTAATATCTACAATGATGTTCTATTTTTTCTGCTTCATATCGATATTTAAGTACTCCTCCGTAGCTATATTCACTTGCATCTGCTTCTACTATATATATAAATTTTCTATTTTCATCTGGAAATTGTAATTTTGGCAATTCTCTACAAAGTAATTTTATTTTTTGAACTTGTTTTTTATCTTTTTCATCATAGTTATATTCTATATCCTTTTTTAATTTTTTCTGTAGTGGTTTTAAGGTTTCTGCTAATTTTGGGATATATTCTCTTACTTGGTTTACTAATCCTAAAAATGATTGTAATTTCTTTTTTGTATCTAATTCTTCTTTAGAATTTATTATTTTTTGTACTATGTGTTGCTGCATTTTTACTCCACTTTTATCTATCTGTATTCCTAAAAATTCTATCTGGTTTTTCATAATTTCAGCTTTCTTTTTGCTTAGACTTATTCCTGATTTTTCTATTATATCTGTGAACTGTTCTAATAATTTTAAATGTTCTTCTTTGGTTTTTGTATATAATAATATATCATCTATGTATACTATACAATTAGATAATTATTTAAAATAATTATCCATAAAATGTTGGTATCTACCTGGTGCATTTTTATATCCAAATGGTAACACATTCCATTCATAAAATCCTTGTGGTACCGTAAATGCAGTTAATTCTTTAGATTCTTCTTCTAACTTTAGGTGGTAAAATCCTGATTTATAATCAAATTTGCTAAAATAATTATATCCTTAAATTTGTCTTATTTTTAATATCTTATTGGGTATTGGGTAATTATATGTTATAGTTTTTGCATTTAAATTTCTATAATCAATAACCATCCTACTTTTTCCTCTTTTTTGTTCACTATGTTTATTTACTATAAATGCTGGACTATTATGTTTACTATTACTTTTTTGTATATATTGTTTTTCTAATAATTCATCTATGTGCATTTTAAATTCTTTTAAATCATCAAAATTATATGTTAATGGTTTTTGTGTGATTATGCTATTTTTATCTATTAATTCTATTTTTATAGTAGTTTTATGTTTTTCCCATCCTTTTAATGGATCTTCACTATATAATTGTTCTAATTTTTTCTGAATTATTTCTATTTTATTAATTGAAAATATAGTTATTTCTGTTTTATTTATTGAAAATACTACTAGTTCTACTGTATCTTCAGTATTGTTTATATTTTCTAACTTTTGTGTAATTTTTTCACTTCCTTTTATCCAATCAGTTTTCTTTCTTATTTTATTATTAACTCTTTTTGCTCTTACTTTTTGTTTACATGGTGTTGTAAACCACCAGTCTGTTTTAGTTATTATATGTGAGTATAATTTATCTAAGAATGGCATTCCTAAAAGTATGTCTTTTGATGTTAATTCATAATTATAAATTTCTTCTATTGTTAATATCTTATCCCATACTTGTATTTTTACATTCCTAGCTTTATAAGTAATTAAGCTTCCTTCATTATTAAATCCTTTAACTATTATTGGTGTTTTTAGTTTATCCCATTTGCTTTCTGGTAAGCAATTATATCTACATAAATTAGCTTCTGCTCCTGTATCTATCATAGGCGTATAATATCTACTGTAATATCCTTCTACTACTATCTTCATTAATACATGTATCTTCATTTCATGTTAAGGCTCTTTTTAAGAATAACTTTTCTTGGTTATATGTTAAGGTTAATTGTGTATGTTCTATATTATATGGTTTTACTTGTTCTAACCATTTTATTCCTAATATTATATCTGCTTTTTGCATTTCTTCTTTTACTTTGAATTCTATTTTTATTTTTCTAACTCCTAACATTATTTCTTTTTCTGCTAGATTTTTATTATTTATTAAACTTCTTGGTAAGTCTGGGCATATATTATTGTCAATTTTTATTTCTTCATTTTTTACTAGATATTTTGCTATATAATTTTCTTCTTGTCCTGTGTTCAAAAGTATTAAATATTCTTTTTCATTTATTTTTCCTGTTATGTAATATTGGTTTAAATTACTTATTGAGTTTGTTTCATAACTTGTTCTTTTTGATGAGCTTGATAATTCTGGTTTTTCATTAGCTATTCTTTTCGTTGTACTAATTCTATCATTTACTATTTCTAAATTTTCTTCTGTATCTATGTCTCTATAGGTATAATCATTATAATCTATTGTTTTTACTATTTGTTCGAATGGGCTTTCTATTTGTATTTTGTTAATCTTATTTTTTCCTGTTATTTTATGTTTTGTTGTTAATACATATAGATTTTTACATCTTGCTGTAAATATTTTACTTCCTGGGGTTAACTCTATTCCTGATATTTTCCAATATAATACTAGTGATTTATCTATATTCCTATCTGTTACTGCTACTGAATAATTTGCACTTATTATAAATTTAAATTTTTGGTATATTAGATTTCCTTTTACGGCAGTTATTATGCTTTTTTCTATAGGTTTTATAATTCTATCGTCTGCTAAATATAATTCTATTGGTGTATCTATTCCTTCTCTAAAACATGCTTTTATTAATATTTCTGTACCTCCAAGGTGTACATATTTTATTGGATCTCCTTTACTTTTTATATCATTTATTTCTTTATTAATTATTCTTTTTGTTACCAGTGGTATACTAGCTTTTCCTTTTGCATATCTGCAGTCTATTACATGTTCTTTTTGGCACACTACATAATATTCATCTTTTTTCCTAGTAAAAATATTTTTTACTGTTGGTATTTTAAATATTTTCTCTACACTTAAATCTAATTCTTTTCCTTTTATTTCATCAAATATATTACTGTCAAATATTATCTTTTGTTCCGTTCCTTCATCATTTAAATATTCTTCCTTTGTTATTATTTTTATATCTTCTTCAGTCATTTGATTCATCTATTTCGCTATCTAGTTCATTATCTGTTTCGTTTTCTGAAATTTCATATATACTATCTTCACTAAATATGCTACATAACCATACAAACCATGTTAAGAGTCCTCAAAACTAAGCTAAACTCACATAGATCATGACACTTATGTGTATAAATACGTCTAAGATCCCACCACACACTTTAATCCTTGTTCATCCTCGAACAAATAATTACACTAATCACAATCAAGAATGTCACTAATTAAACTAAGACACTCAAATTAAGACTACAATGACTATACAAATAGCACATTCTACATTAGGCATGTCCTATTACAATTAAAAACACGTGAGAACTACTTCAAAACTTCCTAACCTCAATAATTTACTCTATAATATTAGATACTCATGAGATCACTTTATTAAGGAATCACACATCTTTCATCAAATAACTGCCCCTCACACTATGAGAGTCCCTCAATTCACTCATAAGTATGCAATTTGCACAAGCATAAGGTGTAAGTATCAAATGCTGCTCATTCTCACAAAAACTCACATGTAACATGATATGAACCATAAGATTTCCCTTAGTATATCACTCCACTAATATAAGAATACAAAATCTCAAGATCGAATATAATGTAGCCTATGGGACGGGTAGGAAGTATTCTGGCTAGAAATAGTGACTAACTTTCTAAAGTGCTTTAATACACCACAATTTCATTAAGCTCATCTTCTACCAACCTTTTTTTTTTACCACTTTTAGCTTTAGAACTATCTTTTGTTTTGCCCCATCTCTTTAATCTTGCTTACACATCTTTAGTAGAGAGTATTTCCTATCAACACATGATTCACTTCTTTAGATCAATTTTTCTTTCAATTACATTACTCCCCATCAACACATAAACTTTTTAAACACACCTATAACTATTACTTTGGGTCTTCAACTTTACTTCTTCCTTTATCACTTTTACACTCCTTAATATCTTAATTTTTTTAACTAAAGTGCTTAGGAGTTTTCGACCATGATACAGCCAATTGAAAGAAAAGGATTAAGCTACATATGAGGCTACCACAAAATTGGCTAAAGGCTCAACTGGTCTAACTAAGATTATGCATTGATGGGTAGATAAATTAGGTATAAAATATGGCTATCACAGAAATGCCTATATCATCTCCTAAACACAACATTCTTTGTTTCCCTTTGTAAACATACTGGGAAGGTTCTATCCATCAATATACACATGGAATGTAATAAAAGCCACACACACGACACATTTTCAACTCTAGAAGGATCCCTACTGACTCTCAACTAAGAAGCTATAAGAATTCAATTTTAAGCTAAAATCAATATAGAGAAATAAATGATCTTAGGTGTATCAAAAATAGTTATTCAATTTTTAGTATGATATTAACATCCAGTAGACATGTAGACAAACAAGAGCACCAATTATCCGACTAATGAAAGGGTTCAAACAACCTAATGACCAAATTCCACTCATGACGGTTGTCATCCATCCATTATCGGGACAAGTTACAAAATTATCACGACCCAAATTACCCGATCATGATTACTCTAATCCACCTCGATAGGAGAATCCTTTACTACCTATTAAATATAACATATGGAAATATTTATTAAATAGGAATAGCCAACCTTTATTACAAATATTAAGTGTAGAAACATACACTACACCTAGGAACTAGTCTAAACAGGTACAAGAGCTTCTAAGTCAACAAGAGAAGACTAGACACAACTTTCACCATGAATGAAAGGAGTAGAAGTTGTTCCAGGATCAGTATCTGCAATAATCATGAAACCAACATTGATTCCTATAACAGACTATACCCCAAAAAGGTATAACAAGTGTATTTTTAGTACAAACAACACAACCTGATAGATATCATCGATTGACCAGGGTTAGATCATGTAAAAACAATATAGAAATCATGAAAATAATATACCAATTTAATTCATAACACCTTCCTTCATTTATGCTATCTTTATCTGTTGTTTTCTTTGAGAGTATGTCAATTTTTATATCCGTTAATCATTCATAACTTTCACATCAAGTGTCATCCATTCTAACTCTCACTTGTTTGATCCCAATAGTTATTAATCATAGTAAATGATTAATAATTAACACCTTGTAACAAATAAAACTATGAACACATATTATGATAAATTCCCAAAGTTCATGAAACTTAAACTGTTCAAGTAACTCTACAACTTTAGTTAAGTACAAGTCAAGAGATAACAAGTCAAGTCAATCTATGAACAAATAAATAACTCTAACTCTGACAATATCCAAGTCAAAATAGTATGACTCTACCCATTTTCAAATCAACAAACTATGACTCCAACAACAAGAATCACAATACATCATAAGTAACCGAACCACACAACAATAACAAATATATCAAGCGACATTATCATCTGGTTCACTTAAGACACACAATAATAATAATATTATAACTTATTCCACTCATGTAACCAATATAAACAACAATTATAACAATAATGATATACTTGATCCACTCAAGCAACCGCCACACTCATACATACCTTGTATATACATGTTGAGGGTCATAGGATTGCCCTCTAGTCATTACATATAGGGTATAAGCTCTTATCCATGTACTGTACCGACGTGGTATCCAAGGCAACCAATGAATAATATCAATCAATCCCATGAAGATGTCCAACTATCAATACATTCCAAAATAATAACTTATATCACAACAATTGCAACTACAATAAGAATAAGCAATTATACTTGTACAGTCAACAAGCCTTTTAATATAACCTCATTAAATGTTATTAACACTTGAGATATTATTTAACAATTGCATCCTTATATATTCATTACAGCAATATACAACTACCTAAGTATATACTTGGTCAACTCAAGTTAATAAATAGATATAAACAACAACCATAGTTAACACACTAAATAACACGTAGATATGAATCATTGTTTTCATCAATTGTATAATGTCCGAAGATCAATTCAGACTCATTTAAGCAAACATCAATCCAGACTCATTTAAGTAAACATTATCAAGACATATTCATTAAATTTAATTTTCCATTTTAGTAGCGCATGTTCAACTAAATGGCGTCTAAAAATCTAGTAATTTACTCATCTGTATAGCAACCCTTACATTAAAGTTATTAAAAGGTTCAATACCTACTCCATTATCCAATTATTCAACTTTATTGAACTTACAATCTAGCTTTAGACATACACATTTATACCTTTTACTTCCTAACCCTTATCTTAGCTTGGCCTTAAGCCTTAAGTTAAGTCACTGCCTCCTTATACCATAATCAGTCCTTGTCACTAACTACAAGCAAGATTATCCATATTCTAACCACACATAATACAAAGTTCACTCTCTTATAGTAATTAGGCTAAATAACCATATTATGAGCTCACACTATCTCATTGTCATATATAATCACATAATTCATATTTCAATCGACCATAAAGTTATACAATCATAGAACATCCATCAAAGATTCATACGTTAACATATCAATGCATTATTAGGTCCTTATTACATTAAATTCATGTTTTATCTACTCAAATTCCCACCCTACAGATCTAAGCATAATTTCTCTAAATAAATTTACACCATGCATACAATTACTAACAACAATCTACAACATATGAACCATAACCTACCTGGATGCCAAGCTACTGCAATAAGAAAGTTATCCCATGGATGATCCTTTTTCTTCTTTTTCCTATTTTTGAAGTCTAATTCATCTAATAATAACAATTACAGATGTAACTAATAAAATCTTCTCTAAAGAAAAACCTTGGGAATTCAAACCCACTAATTTTATCCTCATGTAAGGTCTACAATATTACTTAAGGGTCAATTAGTTATCAATATATTTCCTTTAGGCTCCTCCTAACTCCATTAATGGTATTTTTTGGCAAAAAACACCTTTGTTGAATTCATGCTTCCCGACTATCAATTATCTTGTTTTAGATTCACTAATTTATAATAAAGATTTTTAAATAATAATTTATACGTGATTCTAAAAGATATTAATCCAACCCGTAGGTTTTCCCTAAAATATCCTAAACTTAGGATCCAATTCCCTAGGAATATCACCATAAGGGTTGTTCTAATCATTCTAGGATGTAAAAAATTGAAAAATCAAGAAGATGACAAAATACCTAATCTCAATGAAGAATTTCCACCCATACCAAGAAAAAATCGTCCCTTTAGGGCTTAGGAATGAAATTTTGGGGTTTAGGGGATGAAAATCATCAAAAAGAGGTTAGAAAGTATTGTAGAATCACTATAGCAATGTCCCTATAGCGACCTAACCCGCTATATCACTTTTGGTTTTTTTTAGCACAAACAATCTGCAGTAAAATAGTCATACATTTAACTTTTGAAGCGAATTGATGAATGGTGAGTTACATTGGAAAGAAGACTCAGAAATGTATAATTTGGTGAGTATTAGGACCCCTAACTCCTTACACCCTAGTAGTAGTGCTCATTTGAAATTACCCTCGTTTAGACATAGTCAAAAACTAAAGTGGCAAGGATACTTTTAACTTTACTTTGTGCAAGGGATATTTTATGACCTTAGTACATATCAAACGCACTCTCATACTAAAGAATTTATCCAAACACATATAGCAAATAAGATTCATGTACCTCTACTATAGATATTTTTCAGTAACGATAAAACCGGTCAAAATATAAAAATAGATCATAGATATCATTAGTACATAGATTCTCCACCGCCACTTACATTAGTATATTCCACCCTTAACAATTAATCATTTATAACCAACCAGCTTTTTAGTTATCACTCAAGGATAAGATGTACTTATTTAGCCTAACAACTAGCTTACAACTAGTTATGTTATTGACCGAACATACCTTAATAACTTAGGAGAAATACCAACAAAGAATTACCACAATCAATGAGTAGGAAATGAATATTCAAGAACACATCCAATAACCCATTCCTTCATTCGACCCTACAACTAAGGATAATAAATCATAATCAAGCTATCGCATTGCAAGCACCCTAGTAATTCAATTATACCATTCCAAAAAAATACTATTAATTAATAATTAGTCATATAATAAGCATATAAGTAATTTTAAACAGTAAACAACCAATGACAATTCATTTAAGTAATAAATACAGGGGTGACTGTTTCTACCAATATACAATCATAATTTAACAAATACCCAGGACTATGGTTTTACCTTATTCTCATAATTTTCTTATCAACTACACATTATCTTAAAAATTCAAGTAGTTACTCAATCAACAGTACAAACCACCAAGTCAGATAATGTCTGATGTTCAATTATAAATACCTCAACTGACAGCATCACCCATATCAAACAATCAACTTTCATGCCGAGGGCTACTATATTCACCCTTTCATTTACTTAATCGCCTATTTAGTGATCAATTAAACCTTTAATTTATTACCAAATCTAATTCCAAAAGAAATTTTTCTTAAGTAACCATCATGAATCACCATAAATTCTAATTGTAATTCCCGATATCAAGAAACATTTGCCCTTTTTCCATTGTACTTATTCGTACCAACTATTTTAAACAAGAGTTCCCACAATCTTGTACCATTTTCCAATTACCATTTTACCAATGATAAGATCATGTCCAGTATATAGGATACCAATTTCCTTTAAAATCACAAAACCATAGTCTCCTTTAACCATTAACACATAACCAAGTTATGAACATTCACAATTCACAAAACTTACAATAATTCAACAAACTACTATTTACATAAGTATAAAGAATTAACCTTATAAGCCAAATTAAACCTTTATGTTACTACCAATAAGACAAGCAACAATCATAGTCAAATTCTATCATGCACCATACAACACATGTGGACTTGAAACATTCGCCTATTACAAATTCAGAGTAAATCAAGCAACTACAAATTACAAACATGTCTTATATTACACGAACAAAGTTACAACTAATTTTATGATAATTCATATGAAAATCATAAGGTCCAACCCACATAAACAAATACAAATTGAAAACAACAAAGTTTCAATTACGAACTCCACAAGATACCAGTTGAACTCGACTAGATTCCAATTAGGATTTTTGAGATACCAATTGGATTAAACACATGCAAGCTACTATACCAGCTGTGCGATAGGAAAGAAAAAAGTGTAAAATATTACAAAAATGCCCTTATAGCTTCCCAAAGATTAGATATAGATGTCAACATACCAATCTGCAGGACTTCACTCGACATTGGCACTTATACTAGGAGAACAGTAACCTAGGCTTTGATACCAAATTTTCATAATCCAAACTACTGAATCATAAGGGTACCCACTCTAATCCTAGATAGAAGAACCCCTTACCATCCATGGAATATAACATGTAGGTGTCTTTATGAAATAGAAATCACAAACCTATATTATAAATGTTTTATTACAAATATTAAGTATGAAAATGTAAACTACCCCTAAGAACTAGTCTACAAAGGTATAAGAGCAACTAAATCAAGAATTATAAGACTGGATATAACTTTCACCATGAATGAGAGAAGTAAAAGCACCTAGAGATCACTATCCAGGTAACTTATGAAATATAACTGATCCTGTAACCAAACTATACCCAAAAAGTAGTATAGCAAGAGTGGTATCAGTATAAACAACACATATTGATAGGTATTATCGGCTGACCAGGGTTAGAGGATGTAAACATAATATAGGAATCTCAAAAAAAAATATGACCACTTATAGCAATTTAATTCATAACACCTTCATCCACTTATGTTATATTTATCCCTACTATTACTCAAAAGTATTTTCATTCTTATTCTTGTTGATCATTCATTAACTTAACATCAAGTTTACCCACCCTAAATCTCACTTGTTTGATCTAAATAGTTATTAATCATGGTAAATGATTAATAATTATCATCATGTAACAGTTACAACTCTGAACACACATTATCATAAATTCCCCAAGTTTATTGCTCTTAGCCTATTTAAGTAACTCTACAACTTCAGTGAAGTACAAGTAAAGTCAAACCATAAATAAATCAGAATCCCTGACTGTAACAATATCCAAGTCAACAAACTATTACTCTGACCATATCCAAGCCAATAAACCATAATGCTATCAACATCCACCTCGACAAACCCTGACTCTAACAATAAGAATCTCAAAATATATGTCAAGTAACTGGATCACAAAATAATCCCAAATATATCAAGCGATATTGAAATCTAGTTTAATTAAAGAACCCACAACAACACTGATAATATAACTTAATCCACTTTTGGAACTAATATAAATAGTAACAATAACAATAATCCAATACTCCATCCATGCAAGGAACCATCATACCCATACATACCTTATAGAAATATACTGAGGGTCTTGTGGTTTCCCACTAATGATGACCTATAAGGGACAAAAATCTTATACAAGTACTATATCAGCATGGTGCTCGATCCCACCAATGAATTATATCAACCAATTCTATGAAGATTTCCAAATATCCATACATTCCATAATAATAACTGATATCACAACAATCAAAACCATGATAAGAATAAGCAATCATACTTGTATAGTCAAAAACCCATTAATATAAACTCATTATACATGATTAACACTTAAGATATCATTTAATAATTATATTCCTTAAATAGTCATTGTGGAAATAGACAACCACCCAAATATATATTTGGCCAACTTAAGTTAATCAATTTATGTAAACAATAATCATACTTTAACACACTAAATCACACGTGGATATGAATCATTGGTTTCATCAATTACAGATGTCAAAAGACCAATCTCCGACTTAATCAAGTAAACATTATCAAGCCATATTCATTAAAATCAAGAAATCATTTTAGGATCACCCATTTAACCATATGGATTCTAAAATCTAGTTACCCATTTATTTGTCTCATGCCTTTTTATTCATACTAAAACTAGGGATTCTGACACTATCATCCAACCCTTACATTCACATCATTACTAAGTTCATAAACTACCCATTAACAAATTATTCAACTTTATTCAACTTATAATATAACTTTAGTCATACATCTTTATACATTTTACTTCCTAACTGTAACACCTTGAGACTACCCCATAGACGTCACACAGCGCTTAGGACCACAACTAATCCCAAGATAACTCTTATACTAGCATAACTCATGAGCAACTAAATAAGATACATTAATCTGAAAGAAGTGTGCAGAAGAGAAGTCTTTACTAAGTAGGCAATACAAAACTGTATAAAACAATTACAACTTTGGTTATACAGAATTAAACTAAAATCAAATATATCAACTCTACCGGATGTCTATGAAGCCTTTACTAATATTGTCTATAGGTAGCCAGGACAAGACCCTAGCTATCCCTTATCAATAGGACCAAATAAATAAAATAAGATGCTACTTGAACTATAATTGACTCGAGCCCTTAAATAAAAAAGGCTCATTACCCACTAAGTAGAAGTTGCACACTATCTGATTATGATCTGTGGGCTAAATTGATATCTACATTATGAGACAATGTAGCACATAGACATATAGGTAGATCAGTACTTCTGGAATGTACTGAGTATATGGGGGTGAATACATAAGTAAAACTAATTGCCTAATATTCATATAAACTTTCAAATAATGCATGCTAAGTGTAAATGACTTACTTTAGGCTTGAATAAAACAAAAGTTATAAAATCTTAAACTTGAGTAGTTAAGCATAAGTATAAACTTTGTGAGCCATAACACTTAGTTCTAAAAACTTTTCTTTTATTTCTTCTTAGGGAGGTTCTCTAACCGACATAAAACATGTGAACTTTCATGGAGTCCAACATTTTACCCATGTTGGGGAGAGCTATTCTACCTTTGCCATCGGAATAGTGATCACTATACTTAACCGATGATGGGACTTAAACCTATAGTGGCACATAGTTCTGGGGCATGATACCCAACTTGGTGATAAATTCTACTCTTATATTACTTATATGCTCATACTTCAATGAATCCACCTTAAAATCGCATAAGGGTTTATATTAAAAGCAGTTATGCTTCTCTTTGCTTTAAATTATATTCAAAATGAACAAATGTGGATTTCATATCTTAGCCTAGGATCAAGGATCAATTCTTTCTTTAAATCTTTGTATAGGTTTGTCAAAGAATACTTAAGAGCATAATCTTCTTAACACTTAACTTAGGGGTTAAAAATTCATGCATTTAATTCATAGTAATTCATAACAACACTTCATGCTCAATATAAATCTTGAAATACTTGAAAAATATTAGTCAGGATAGTGCAATCTTATTCGTAAAATAAATCTTGTAAGTTAAAACATGAGCATAAGCAATTCTTGATAAACTTAAAGCTTTAAATCTCATGATAATCATATTCTTTAAGAATATTGATACTTGGGTATAAACCCTAATTCAAAACTAGTAAATTGAATCTTAAAATCATGTAATTTGGGAACAAAGGTGGAAGGGCGCCCTTTTTCATAACCCTACATACCTTAATTAAATGGATTCTTGAAGATATCTTGAAATTGAAACTTGAATTTCTTTGGACAGAAGCTCGAATTTGTTGATCTTGAAAAGAGACACTTGAATTTTGGGCAAGGAGCCCTAATCGTGATTATCTTGATATTCTTGAATTTGAATCTTGAGACTTAGTAGATGATCTTGAAAAAAACTCTATATGGTTGTTCTTGAGTATTAGAGGAAGTAATGTGTTAAGTATTTTGAGAATTGGGAAAAATACGCTTAATAAAGGATCTGAAGTTGTGGGGGGTAAGGTTTGAGGTGAGAAAAGACCAAAATATCCCTCCAAAGATGAATAAAATTTTTTAAAATTCTTTAGTTGATGACTTGGCTGATGGCTTATCAACTTAGTTGATAGCCTATCAGCCTAGTCGTCAACTTTCATTTATGTGATACCTACGGTTGACGACTTGGTTGATGGGTCATCAACTTGTTGAAGACTTATCAGCCTAGTTATCACCTCTTTTAGTGCTTCTGCCTAAGGTTGACAACTTGCATGATGGGTCGTCTACTTGTTTATGACTTCTCATCCTAGTAATCACCTTTTTTAGTGATTCTGCCTAAGGTTGTCGACATGGCTGATGGGTCGTCAACTTGTTGATGACTTATCAGCCTAATCGTCACCTTGATGACAAATGGATATGTTGAGGAAAAATGATCATAACTTTCCCTTTCGATATTGGATTATAGTGAAACTAGATGTGTAGGAAAGATTACTCTAAGATCTTTCATTGGATATACAGTAGGACACGTGAAATAATATATTATAGGAGATACACCCATCTAAAGTGGACCCAAGCTAGAGCATTTGTTAAAACTCTATCGATAGAAAATGCTCAACTCGTCTTTGAGTTAGGAGGGTATTATAACCTTGATAAATATACAAAGATATTCCCACATCATATATTTGGTAATCACACGTATATATACATAGAATAATTGAGTTCAAGTCTATACACATAGGAATAATGATTTTATTTCTAGCCCAAAAATATGGGGTGTTACATTATCTCCCCCTTGGGAGCATTCATCCTAGAATAAGATTGGTTAGCTGAGAATATTAGGAGAACTGAGATCATATACTGAACATGCATGACTGGAAACATTATTACATGACTAAGTCTAAAACATGATACATGACTGAACTGATTTCGTGAATACATGCAATGACATAAGAATGGTTATAAGGCTAAGATAAAAACAACAGAGTCAACTTATGAGTACCCATTAGTTTAAGCTGGATCTTGTTTTGTGAAGAAAAGTTGAGAGATTTAGTACATGAAAACTCGAGGGTATTACAATATCTCCCCCTGGGATAGTTCGTCCCCCAAATGATATTGACTTAGATGAAATACTAAGGAAAGACTTAGATGATTCAAGGGACACTTGCAGACTAAATTATGATTGAATATCTTAAATCTGAAACTAATACATAGTGCATAAACTAAGCTGAATTCACAAATTACTAGGATGCAAACATTTTTACCTCTTGGAATAGCCATATTCATGAGACTTCAGATAGTATGACAATATGGAAAGATGGAAAACCACATGAACTTGTCCTTCTGATAGCTAGACTGAATTGATGTCTTTACGGACTAACTCATACAAAAATTGTATACTCAACTGGAGAATTTTTTCAATGCTATTTCTAAGAAGTCCTAATAACATTAGAGAGCAGAGAATCTTAGGAATAATCAGAATAAGAAATCTATATAAGGAATCACAACATTGATAAAACTCGATAGCGTGGAACATAAACATATAAATCAAAAGCTAGGATAGAATTATTAGGCCTTAGGCAATGCAACTGTAATACCCCGCATGTTTCTAAGCTAGGAAGTGAATAAGTATTCCTACGTATGAAATCTCCTATCCTATGATTCATACTTGAGTACATAACTTACAATGAATATCCTAGTGATACGATAGCTTATGATGCATTAAGTATGTTCATATGAGTCACTTAAGGTAATACAAGCAAAGATTTTTTGAATCTATCAAGTTTGAGTGTTCGATTTTGCAAGGGTCATCTTTGAATGAGTCTAACTCAATGTTAATATGGTATTTTTGCTGATTTATACCCACCAAATTGTATAGAGTCGAATTAGCATTCCAATGATACCAAATTCATCTTAATCCAACACCCGCGCGAAAAGTTATGCCCATTTTTGTGAGAGACAGTAAGCATAGGGGATTGGTTAGGTGCCGCCTAACCCAAGCATAGGCGATTGGTTAGGAGCCGCCCAACCCAAGCATAGGTGATCACTTGGGCTTTTCCTAAGTCTATTCCAAGTGTCAAAAACCCTCCGTTTTGAGTTATATTAAAGGTAATTAAGTCTTTAAATACTCCTCACACGTCCCTAAACTAAACCCTATGAAATATATAGCTTCTAAACATATTACAACCCTATTTTTATCTCAAATCTCATCATCCAAGAGCACTAAAGGAGAAAAAAAACTAAGGTTGCATAATTAATCTTGAAGATCCGATTTCAAGGAAATTCCTCCGTCAATCATCAAGAATCTTCCTTCTAAGGTATGCTTAGTGTTCATCCACGGATTCCTTCATACGTGGAGTTCAAGAATCAATTTTTAAAATACAAAAGCTTGGTTGATTGTGGTGACATGATCATACCCATGTTGATGCTTGTTTATTTTCCTTTTTTTCACTATAAAGTATGATTTCTATATTGTTGGGTGTTGATGATCATGTTGTTTATATTGGGTGATTCTTAAGATGGAAGTTTTATATGTTTTTGTGAATTCATGATATCATATGAGTTGGAAACATGTAAATTTTTTTGTTCATGATGTATAATTTGATGAATTCACCTATGCTTAAGATGACCATGTAAGGTGTTTGATAAAATGCCTAAGAAACTAGAAATTATGCAATATAGCTAAATTGTGACTAAGTGAAGGATTCATGATATGGCCTTACGTTCCAATGACTTCAATGTTGTTAATGTGCCTTGTAAATGTTGTTGGAATACTCATGAACTATTCTTATGAGATTATGCTATGTTTACTTGCAAATCCTACTTATGAACAAGATGCATGATAACCATGCAATCCACATGAACTTCCGTGCTATTAGTATGTGTTGCCAATATGATTATGCAATGAACATGATATTAAGATTGTCCAAGTACTTCCATGTGATATGAAATACTTTCCATGCAATACATTGTTGATAACCATGCTTAGTATGAGATCCCTATTTATGATATTATAAATTACGTACTCTACTCTTATGATCAAGTTAGTCATGTGTGTCAGTTTCCTTCCATCGAGTCCTGGGGGTACTTCTACCCGAAAACTATAGCTGTGTGCCTAGATCCATGTCATGTTTCACGATATCCGAACTCAAGATATGATTCCATAGACTTCAGTCAGTCATGTGACTCAGAAAAACCTCATGATCTTAGTCAGTTGTGAGATAACAATAACATTCCGCCAGTCAATGAAATTCAGTAAGATCAAGTCATGCATAGTTAGTTATTCATGTCCAGTCCCTCTAGATGGGAGTAGAGGGTAGCACCGAGTGAACCCAAGGATGGGAACTCACCCGCCAGTTCAGGGTATGATTCTTAGTAGCAATCCTTGTGTTCCAGAACTACGTAGCTAGCGTAGGTTGAGACATCTTAACCCGTCAATTTAGGGTTGATGAGGTGTCTTAACCCGTCAGTTTAGGGTTCCCACTATTCTCATTTAAGTACCTGCTAGTATAGGGTCTCACAGTTGTCCTTACTAGTAGCGCGGTATTGATACCCCTCTGTCGGGGCAGATATTGGACCCCAGCTTAGCCATAACGGCATACATGGGGCAATCGGTTAAACACTATTTCCGACAGTTTTAGTCTCAGTCTCAGTAAAAAAACTCAGGGCGTTTTTCAGATTTTAGTATATACAGGACTGTCAGATACAGTCATCCATGTTATCAGTTTCAGTATCAGTCATGACAGTTATCAGTAAACCATGTATTAGCTTACAGGTCATGCTGTCACGTATTCATGGTCCCAGTTTTTATATATGTGTGTTTGCACTCCGACGTTCATATTAGTCAGTCAGTGTTTTTCATGCATGAAAACCTTTATGTTCAGCCTACCTTCCTCGTATACTCAGTACTCCAGTTGTACTAACACATTTGCTCTATGGTGCTTTCTTTTCATGTTACACCATAGGTTCCGAGACACGAGCTCCAGCCCAGCAGTAGCGGTAGTGTTCCAGTTGCAGAGACATAGTGAGTCCTCATTGATTCGAGGACAATTTGATTTGATTCATTTATTTATTCTTTAGTTCAGTTTTATGGAGTTAGTTGGACACATGTTCCTTCAACTCCTTATTCAGACAGTTTAGAGGCTTTCAGATTTACTTTCAGATTTACGTTCAGATTTAGTTGTTTTGGGTATTTTTGCCCACATAATTGTATTCAATTGAACATTATGGCCTTATAGTTCCATGTATTTTGCATTATTACCTCATGATTTGCAGTATACAGGTACAGATATCAGACTTGGGTTAGCTTGGGTCCTCGAGGTCATGAGCACCGTGTAGCATTTCGGTTCAGTAAATTGGGGTGTTATCACAACTTCTTACTTTCAAGCTTAGCAACACTTCTCAAATACTACCTCAACTATACTTTTCCCCCTTAAATACCATACTCATTTGATTCAACTTATAATTTTCACATGGGCATTGATAAATCCATCTACATTAGTCTAAACTTAACCAAATTCTATCACTGTGATCAAGCCTAACTTGAAATCACCAGGTACAACATGCCAAACCATAATACTAGTCTAAATCAAATGATTCAATCTTCTATGTCTCTTTTAGAGATCATACACTAAGCAAAACATGTCTTACCACTTCAATGACTAACACTAATACTATGGATTCACTAGCATATATTTCATTCATCTTTTTACATCCCAACATGATATAAAAGCCTATAATTATAGCCACATATGAACTTCAAGGAAAACACCCATAAAGTCATACTTCTCATATTCTCTAAATCACTATCAATAACAACTTTCTTGCACTATTCTTAAGAAGACATACCCAGAATTCTCAACTAACTATGACATATACCAAAGATTTGCCTCAATATTCCTTCATCCTTTAGACTTAGATAGAAAAAGAATAAACAATCTTCCTTAATGAGGTTCACCAACTCTCTCTCATCTAAACCATTGCTTAACATTATCATTACCACTATCTTAGCATAAGAAGAGGTCACTGAAGGGCTAACGCATAATGACCTGAAGCACGAAATAATACTATACATAATTATCACACTTAACTGAGGTCTGAGGGATAGAATATTAAAGGCATAGATTTATTAAAGAGATATAAAGTGTGGACATACATGATATAATGCAAATTTCACTAGTATCATGAGTTCTGAGAACTGATCATACACTGAAACATGAGTTCATACGTATCAGAAGCTATTTAACATAAGACTAGAATTCATAGATTTATGAGGGATGACTTAAATCAAAGAGTGAAGCTATTACTTACTTACCAGAAGATGAGAATGAACTAGAATACGCATGAAGTGTATAAGCATTGGCCTTTGGCATGGATCTATATGTAAGACATGAATATGGTGTGATAATTACTGAAATCCAATGAATACTCTAGAGTAAGAAGGGATCACCATCTCATCACAACTCTTATTAACATGCATTAAAATCTAATTCTCAAAACCTTATTTAGTTCTTCACTCTACCATCTCCCACACAGTTCAAAGATGACATTCTAAGATTATGGGTCTACTCCATATCCTTGAGACTAACCCATAATTTCTTTGCTCTAACGGTCTACACATGAATGCTCACTGACCTGAATAAACTATATCTAGATAATACTAACTTTGTTCTTGGACACTCTCTTAATACATACCATCCTTAACTTCCTTTATCTTCAATAATCATCATCATAGACTTATACTCTATTAACTCGACCAACATGCCTGCCTCACTAAACACATAATCTTCCTCCCTTTTTATCATAGTCTAGTAATGTGACATCTCTATCCATCAAGAATACCATATACTATATGACTAGCCTTATTTACACTTACAAACTCACTGGCATAATCTAAGAACATATGACCCTTAACAATCTTAGAAAATAATTCAATCCCCATATCACCTTCGGTACACCTCTACATTATTCCTATGAAATCATACTTAATCGTGAATAAGTAAACTTAATCTCTTGCATACATTATCTCAAGCCTACTTATTCACCTCCCATACAGCTAGCCATACTATCCCAAGTAATCACTCTTTCCACCATGATGATGATCCACTGTTCGAGCTTAGATTCTGGTACTATTCATGATTAACTACAATTTCACACACCATTCTTTACATGTCAAAACATTAGGAAACAATAGTCCACTAGAACCTTATAATAATAATATTTGATTATAATCTTATAGCCTATTTAATTATAGTCCATACGCATATCTATCTTCCACGCATCTCTAGCACTTATCCATCCATATATCTAAATTATACCCCTAGCTCTACAAATATCAACTAATTCATTTTTAGCAACTTCAAAGGGAACCCACATTAACATTTCTTATCAACATAATACTTCTATTAGGAACCTATACTTTTCTAACACAATGAAATATCAGCAAAAACTCTTTACCCATTTTAAGCATACCATAATTTACCTTAACTAAAAACTCTTTCTGTACTCATGGACATCACACGGTGCTTAGGACTACATTCACTACCCTTTAGTTAGCACACAAGGACAAATCATCCCTATCCTACTTAATAGAAGAGATAGATCTATTAATTTTTACCCTCAATCAAATGCTAACCCCAACTTTTCTTGTTACTACACTTCTAAATCCATACTTCCAACTCTAAGGATGTTCTACTACTTATGAATCATAACATCCTGAGTTACACTTTGCCTTAATAAAAACTGTATTCAATACTCAAGGCATGTGCTCGCTCCTTTAATGAGCGCTATCTATAATGAAGGGTTAACAAGGAATCTAAATTCATAACTTATTCTGTATCAATAAAATAGCTCATATGGATGAGGACATAACTTTTGACTTGAGGAACTTATAACACACAAACGAACTCCTCTCAAGCCCCTTGTGTGACTTCTGAAATTATTGATTGTAAATCTGAGAGCATTATCTTGGGATGAATTAGAACTTAATAATTATGTTATCTCAAGAATAAGTCATTTATGGAAAATTACGGAGTAATAAATGAATCAACAAAAGTTTTTAAAAGAAAACTTTACTGTATGAACAAGAGTATGAAAGAAAGGAAACTCTTCTTACATGCCATGCAGCCCTGTAAAGAAAAGTATAGACGTCATTGTATAGTTATGCAAGACTTTAATAGACACGGCTTCATAGACACCCTAGAACACTTGAACTTTGTGCTATGATACCAATTTTATAGTGCCCTGAGACTATCACCTGGACATCACACGATGCTTAGGGCCACAAGTGATCCCAAGTTAACCCTTATGCTACCATAACTCATGAGAAACTAAATAAGATACATTAATCTTAAAGAAGTATGCAGAAAAGAAGTCTTTACAAAGTAGGTTCAATACAAAACTATGTAAAATGATTACAACTCTGGTTATACAAAATAAAACTGAAATCAAATACATCAACTCTACTGAATGTATATGAAGCCTCTACTAATACTAACTATAGATAGCTAGGAAATGACCCCCAACTATCCTTAATCAATACAAATAAATAAAGAAAACAATATTCTACTCGAACTAAAATTGATTCGAGCCCTCGAATCAAAAGGGCTTATGACCTACTAACTAGAAGTTGCCCACTCTCTAATTATAATGTATGGGCTACAACTAGTACCTACATTATGAGACATTGTAGCACATAGACATATATGTGGATTAGTACTTCTACAATGCATTGTGTATATAGTGGTGGATGGATAAGTAAAACATTAGATGAATATTCATATAAACTTTCAAATAATGCATGCTTAGTGTAAATGACTCACTTTGGGCTTGAATGAAACAAAAGTTGTAAAATCATAAACATGAGTAATAAAGCATAAGTATAAAATTTGTGAGCCATAGCACTTAGTTCTAAAATATTTATTTTATTCTTTCTTAGGTAGGTTCTTATAACCGACATAAATCATGTGAGCTATCATGGAGTCGAACATCTTACCCATATGGGAAGAACTTTTCTAACCTTTCCATCAAAATAGAACCTTAACTTTAGCGATTACTATACTTAACACATGAAGGGACTTAAACCTGTGGTGGAAAATAGTTCTGGGGGATGTGACATTAGACTCATACCCAAATCAGTTCTAAATACTACTCCCATATTAATTATATGCTCATACTTCAGAAAATCCACATTAAAATCGCACAAGGGTTTATAATTAAAACCAATTATGTTTCTCTTTTCTTTAAATTATAATCAAAATAAACAAATATGGACTCATATCTTAGCTTAGGATAAAGCATCAATTCTTTCTTTAAATCTTGGTATAGGCTTGTCAAAGAATACTAAAGAGCATAATCTTTTTGAAATCTCAACTCTTAACTTAGGGATTAAAAATTCATGCTTTAAATTCATTGTAATTCATAAAAAAACTTTATTCTCAATATAAATCTTGATATACTTTAATAATATCTGTCATGATAGTTCAATCTCAATCATAATAAAAATCTGATAAGTTAAAACATAAATATAAACAATTCTTGATATACTTAAAACTTTTAATATCATGTTAATCACATGCTTCAAAAATATCAAAACTTGGGTATAAAGTCTAATTCAAAAGAAGAAATTAAATCTTACAATCATGCAATTTGGGCATAAGGATGGAAGGGTACCTTTGTTCATAACCTCACATACATTACTTAAATGGGTTCTTGAAGAAATCTTGTAATTGAAACTTGAATATCTAGGGGAAGGAAGCTTGAATTTCTTGATCTTAAAAAGAGAGGCTAGAATTTTCGGTGAGGAACCCTAATCTTGGTGTTCTTGATATTCTTGAATATGAATCTTTAGACTTGGGAGATGATCTTGAAGAAAACCCTAGATTGTTGTTCTTGATTATGGGAGAGGAAGTAACATGTTACGGGTTTAAGAATTGGGAAAAATATACTTAATATAGTATCTTAAGTCGTAGGGGGTAGGGTTTGAGGTGAAAGACCAAAATACCCCTCGGAGATAAATAAAATTTTCTAAAATTATTTAGTTGACTACTTGGATGATGGCTTATTAACTTGGTTGATAGCCTATTAGGCTAGTTGTCAACTTCCTTTTATGTGTTGCCTAAGGTTGATCACTCAGCTGATGGGTCATAAACTTGGTGATGACTTATCAGCCTTGTTGTCACCTCTTTTAGTGCTTCTGCCTAAGGTTGACGACATGGCTGATGGGTCTTTGTCAACTTGTTGATAAATTAATAGCCTAGTCGTCACCTTATTTAGAGATTTTACCTAAGGTTGATGACTTGGCTGATAGGTCATCAACTTATTGATGACTTATTAGCCTAGTCGTCACCTTGATGACAGATGGATATGTTGAGAAAAAATAATCATAACTTTCCACTTTACTATCAGATTAAGGTAAAATTTGATGCGTTGGAAAGGTGACTGTTTCTAAAGTGGATCCTAGCTGGAGCATTTATCTAATCTCTATCGATAAAAAAGTCCTCAACTCGTCTTTAAGTTAAGAGGTCATTTATACCTCGATCAATATACAAAGATATTCCCATAACATATATTTGATAATCACATATGTATATACATAGAATAATTAGGTTCAAGTCTGTACGCATAAGAACAATGATTTTAATTCTAACCCGAAAATGTGGGGTGTTACACTAACCCTTAGACTAACTTGACTTAAGGCCCTTTACTTAAGTCACTGCCGCCTTTTTCAATAATTAGTCCTTCTCACTAACCTTAAGCAATATTATCCCATATTACAACAACACATAATGCAAAGTTTACCCTCTTATTATAGTTAGGCTAAATAACTTTATGATGAGCTCTCACCATCTCATTGACATCCATAATCATATAATTCACATTACGATTCACCAAAGAGTTATACAAACATAAAACATTTATCACAGATTCATACATTAACACATCAACCCATCATTAGGTCTTATTTACATTAAATTTATATTTTATCCTTTAAAATTCCATGTCTGCAGACCTAAGCATGATTTCTCCTAACAAATCTACATTATGGATACGATTACTAACCATAATATACTACTCATAAAAAATAACCTACTTGGTTGCCATGTTACTGAAACAAGTAAGATGTGGCATGGAGTATCTTCCTTCTTATTCATATTTCTGAAGGGTAAATCATCTAATAATAATGTTAAGAAGAGTAATTAATAAACTACTGAGTAATTAATAAACTACTCTTCAAAGAAGAACCTTAGAAATTTAAGCCCACTAATTTTACCCTCATTTATGGACTATGCTATTACCTAAGGTCTAATTAGTCATCAAAATGTTTTCTTTAAGCTTAACCCAAGTTCATTAATAGAGCTTTTTGGTAAAAGGTTCCACCTTTATTGAATTCAAGGTCCCCAAATATAAATTTCCATGTTTTAGAATCATTAATTCATGCTAGGGATTGTTAATTAATAATTTAGAGGTGATTCTAGATAATATTAACCCAACTAATAGGTTTTCTCAAAAATATCCTAAACTTAGGGTTAAATTTCTCAAGAATTTCACCACTAATGGTTGTTCTAATGATTATAGGATGTTGAAGGATAGAAAAATGAAGAAGATGATGAAAGAAACTTACCTTGATGAAGTATTTCGAACCTTAACAAGAGAAAATTGCCCCTCTAGGGCTTAGGAATGAAATATTTGGAGTTTGGGGTCTGAAAACCATCAAAAATAGGTTATAAACTATTGTAGAATTTTTATAGAGGAATTCCTTCACTATAGAAATGATGCTATAGTGACCTAACCTGCTATAATGCCCTTGGATTTTTCAGTACAAATTATTTTCAGAAAAATAGTTATAATAGTTTACTCATAAAGAGAATTGTCAAATGGTTGCTTATGTTGGAAAGAAAACTAAGATATCTTTAATTGGTTGGGGTTTAGGACCCTTTACTCCTTATATCTAGGAGAAGTACTCATTTGAACTTGACCTTATTTTAAATATATCCCAAAAAAAAAGTGACAATGATACTTTCAAGTTAACTTTGTGCTAGGGGTATTTTATGACCTTAGCACATATCAGATGCACTCTCATACTAAAGAATTGATCCTAACACATATGAGGAATGAGATTCTTATACCTATACCTCAAATATTCTTACTAATGATGGAATAGGTAGTTAAATAAACTATGACTAAATATTTTAATATTTATACTTGAAAATCAAAAAGGGATACAGTTCAAAGGGCACCCCCACAAAAATTAATGGAATAGAAAAAAAAAGGGGTGAATGAAGTGTGCTCCTAAAGATAAAATGATAATATATACTTGGTTAGATATAATTCCTAAGGCCTTTAGGAATAGATAGCAACATATCATTGTCTAAGATCTCAATAATAAAGGATGGAAGACCTTCTTAGCTTAAATTTGGGTAGTTGGACTTCCCGTCATCAGCAAAACAAATAACAAAAAACAAAATATAGGTCACATTATAAAAGAATTAAATGAATAAATATATTATGAAATGGATTGCTTCTAAGTAGCAATTAATTTAACATCACGACACGACTTATGTAACAACTGTCATCTATAGCCTCATATCTTTTTTGCCTTTTTGGGACCCATCTTCTCCTTCTTTTCTAAAGTCCTGAGTGCTTGTACTCCTTTTCTACTTCTTTTCTTACATTCACCTTTTCAAGATTTAATTAAGTTGAGACTTGGGGAATGTACCACCTTATAATAGACTAGGTCCCTAAGAGTTTGATATAGACAATAAACCAGTAAAGTAGTAAGAAAAATTTTCAAGAAAGTAAAGAGCACAATGATTTAACGTAGAAACCTCCTTTCTTAAATGAAAACAAAACAATTCTTGCCCTCACAAGAACCCAAGAATCCACTATAATCAAACTCTTGACTACAGACTCTATTAGAACTTAACACTAAGCTCCACTAATTTGTAATAACTCTATTACAAACTCTCCTTGACAACTTTTTCAAGAGCTCTTCTCAATACTGATTAACTCTAAGCAATATCATCTCAGATAACACTACCTAAGCACTATAAAGACACAAGAAAAGAATTACTCTTATAAGACGAGTAATTTGATTACAGACCAAGAATTTTGAACAATTACTCTCTCAGCACAAAGAAACTTGGAACTTGAGCAGTGTTTAGTTTTCACCATTTTTCTTCTTGAATAACCAAATTGCAAAATCTATGAAATTGAGAAGAGTTCTTTTCTATTTATAGCAGGATAATGATTAACGTAGAATTTCGATTGGGCCAGGTATTCTGATTGATACACAACTTACTTGCACAAACCACATATTTTAGAGCATCAAACTTTATCCACCTCATCCAATTAGAGTGATTACCACTAATGTCAATGAATTTTCCCCTTATCACTATTTACCATGCTTCCCCCTATTAATACACCAACATGCACCCCTACGTCTTCCTATCACTATGCTAACATGCTTCCCCTTGTCAATAACCTGTACTTCAATACGTCATTCAATACTTGTGTCTAGACCTGGTACCTGGTCCCTACCACATTAATTAAGTATTCCCCTTTTTTGCATCATTGAAAAGTAAGAACAATAAACCAAGAATAAAATAAGCATAAGTTAGTTAACTTATGGCCAATGAGGCAACTCTATCATGAAGAACAACTTTTAAAGTAAAGAAGAGATAGATGAAACACACAGACGAGGATTCATTCATATGTAAAATATAAGTATCATTGCAGTGTAAGAGTTAAATTTTTTGTTCCATATAAAAAGCCACAGAATCAAGAAATTTAAACAGGTAAAGGACTATGGAAGAGGCTAAGGAGAAGCAGTGTCGTCTTATTGTTTTTTGCAGCATGAGAGTGTAATAATTCCTTGGATAGTAATTTTATCTCAACATTCAATCTAAGAACCTTATTAGTTAGAGTTGAAACTCTCTTCTTTAGTTAAGCATTCTCAGTTATAAGCTCTTCAGAGACCTTGGATCCTTATTA
The DNA here is from genome assembly GCF_002878395.1 of Capsicum annuum. NCBI lineage: Eukaryota > Viridiplantae > Streptophyta > Magnoliopsida > Solanales > Solanaceae > Capsicum > Capsicum annuum. Next base: position 85,471,399 of record NC_061116.1, on the reverse strand, counting down.
GAAAGATATTGAATTGTCATTTGCAATTTGCTAATCTCTGCATCCTTAGCAGCTGTGTTGAGATTCAATTTCTCTATTTATTTATTGAGATCTTCTATAGAGATGGTTATTGATTCTTTTCCACACACTCAGTATTGATCGGAGTTTTCAAACCAAATAGTTTTATCACAGTTCTAGGAGTTCTATTTCCCAGACAATTTAAAAATAATCAAATACTTTTTTAACCAATATACATTAGGCATACAATGTCTTCAATTATTCCCATAAATAACTTTATATATGTGCTCCATTATTAGAGCAGGAAAATTGGTGAACTCAAAACTACTGAGACACTCCATCACATATAAATCAGCAACTTAAGTAATGTTCCTCTTTTGTGATCTAGGTAGAATCACTTTGTTAACAAAATTAAAGACTAATTTAACTCACTTTTGAGAGATCTCCTATTTACTCCAGCTAATGATTTTTCTTTAACCTTTGATGAATTTGCAATAAACTTTGTTGAGGGTTGTTGTTTTGAGATAATCCTTATACCAATGAAAGAAATATCCAAAATTCTCCTAAGTAGTACAACATCAATATTTAACTTCTTCTTTTAAACTACAGCAGTCATATTCAGTCTATCTTCAGAAAAGCCCAATGTTGAGTAGAATTCCCTAACTGCCTTATCAAAGATGGTTGGAATGGGTCCATCAATAGGATATATCTATCTTTGATGTTTAACAAGTTCATTTAATTCCATTATGCATAGTTTTTCCAATAAACTTGAGTCAAAAACCTTCCCATTTAGTACTTTTTCATTTCTTATGAACCTGTTTCTAACTTCCTTAGGCACAACCTTTCTTTCTTCCTATAATTTTCTTCAATAAGAAGCATTGATTGATTCTCTTTCAGTCATTTTTCTCTTTTTGGGACTAGGCCCCTCTGAAGTCTGTTGCTTCACTGTAGGACTTCTAGATTTCACATTAGAGCTTCCTATTTTCATACTGACATTTTGTGTCTTAGGACCAGATAGACTCCTTTTTTTGTTCTTTAATAGCTAAATAAGATTTTTAGCAACCCAATCATTATTTTTTATTACACTGCTAGAAGGATTGTGTTTTCATGGATAATTCATTATCAATGAATTAACTAAAAAGGGAGTCTATCTTCAAAGAAATAGGATGACTTTACTTGGTTGACTCTTTGAAGAAAAGGAGGTTTCCATACAATATGACTTAAGAAAGGAGATCAGCCTTTTTATTGACCTTTAATTTAGAAGCAGACTCATAAAAAGGCTCTATTTTTTAGGAACTTCATTCATTTTAGGTACATCTAGGTAGGTGGTTGTGGAGACTCGTTTAGTTAAGTGTTGTTTTGGTAGGGATGCAAAGGTTAAAGTGGTCTTGGAACTATGAAGAATGTTTGAGAGATGATTTTTATCTACACTAAATTTTGAGGACATGACTATTTCAATAAAGGAATTTTCTGAAGGGGTTGGGGAATTTTTAAGGGAATTTTGAGTCTTTTGTGGGTTTTTAGAATGAGGAATTGACAGACATTTAAAGACCCATCCCTTCTTTAAAAGCACTATCATACTTGGGCAATTTGCAATTAGGTACTCCTTTAAAAGAAAATAGAGTATATATCATCTAAAGAAATTAGAGAAACTAATATACACAAGATAAACTTTTGAAAGAATGGGATGAGATTGATTTCAATTTTAGGGTGAATCATCTATATTTTTAGGATAAGACAATTTTCTAACATAGAGAGAGAGAGAGACAACTTTTTCTGACAATACAAAAAATTTCACATTCATGATACTAACCTGAGAGATAGGACCAGATCCTTTTGTTTCTTGAGTGAATCCTCAATTTATGTATGTCTCAACTATTCTCTTTAAAAAAATTTCCCATGTGTGTATATCTGCAAAGGTATGGTACTGATTTATCAAGAATACTTGTCTCCTGATCATAGACAATTATATAGAAAAAAACCGATTTATCCAGTAGGTCAGTTTTTTTTATCAATCCCAGCCACAACATGTTTTTCACAAATGCTTCCTTGTGAAGAGCCTTAGTGAAGATGACTTCTATCCGATCCTCAATCTAGCAAAGTTCATGCAAATAGCTCCATTCTAAACATTCTCTAAGAAAAAGATGCCTTACTTTAATATGCTTGGTCCTCTTATGCTGCACTAGATTCTTAGCCATGTTGACTGCACATCTATTGTCACACATAAGAGGGATAGTGTCTGAGACAATCCCCAAATACTTTTGTTTCTATTTGATCCATTACAATTAATCACAACAAGAAGGTACAACCACATACTCAGCTTCAGTAGTAGATAAAGTAATTGAATTCTTCTTCTTAGCACCCCAGGAGATTAAGGTAGAACCCAAAAAATAAGCCATTACTGACGTGTTTTTTCTATCCACTAAGTATCCAGCATAATCAAAACCAACATATCCTATCAGATCAAAACTATCTGCAGATGGATAGTAATGGACCAAGTGCCCATCCCTTTTAAAAAACTGAAAATTTATTTAATAGCTTTCAAATAAGACTCTGTCGGGAAAGCCTGAAATCTGGCATACGTTCCCACACTAAATATAATATCTGGCCTGCATGAAGTGAGATATAGTAAGGATTCAATAATCCATCTATAAATGATCTCATTAATTGAAGGTCCAAGTTTATTATTATCCATCTTTGAATTGGTTCCAATTGGCTTAGTATATTCTATATTGTGTTTCTTCTGTAGCTCCTTGATGTACGTTTCTTGACAAATCATTGTCCCTTGAGAAGTCTATCGGATCTATAGGTCTAGGAAGAAACTAAATTCACCCATCATGCTCATTTCAAATTCAGTCTCCATAGGCTTTGCAAATACTTCACATAGTGATTCAGAAGTAGCTCCAAAGATTATGTCATCAACATATATCTTAACAATTACTAGATCTGTACCTCTTGATTTTATTAAAAGAGTATTTTCAATTTTCCCTCCTTTAAAGCCATTTTTCAAAAAAAATTTTAGTAGTTTCTTATACCAATCCCTTGGTCCTTGCTTCAAACCATAAAGAGATTTGGCCAATTTAAGCACATGATAAGGAAAATTTGTATCTTCCAAACCTAGAGTTTCATGACTTGAGGCTACCCCCTAGTCATGAAAATGGTGCTTACAGTCCCAAGTGACCACATGCTTACCTATGAGTTGGTACTTGCTGTAAGCAAAGAATAAAAAGGCACTAACATAACATATGTAAAAAATAAGGTGACAAGATACTGAAAATATGAATAACTAAATATATCTAAACGATAAGTCTAAAATGTCTGTATCAACTGGTAATACTGAACTATTTGACTAACTATCTAATTGATTGTCTAAAAGCCTCTAAACTGACTGAGGAGTTTATGGGAAAAACCTCCAACTAACTCTGACTATCATGTCCTCGATAGATGAGGACTAACCACTGCTATTATTGAGTTATGCTGAGTTGCCTAAGAACAGTCAGGAAACTGAGAGTCCAAACCTATGTTATAAGACAACATAGCACAAAAAAGAGTATGTGATCACTACTTTGAATGTACTAGTACGTGAGATAAGGACTGACTGAAATGCATGAGATGACTGAGAATAAATGCATGAACATGTAAAATCTGAGAATCCATGACCAAGCATAAACATGTTTCTGAGATAATCTATAAATAGCTGAATAACTAAAAATTTGTATGCTTTGGTCAAGTAAATCTAAGCTAAGACATACTGAATACTGCTTAACTGATATCTGTATACTAGTTAACTTATGTCTGTATACTAATTAACTTATATATGAATACTGATCATGTAATATCAAACTGTACTTAGTCTGAATAACTGGACTAAAACTATGGGAGGTATCATATAACTGACATGCCCCAATATGAGCTAATCAGAGTCTAACCTGTAACACCACTTGGAAGGGTGGCAGTACTGTGCCATGGGTAATAATATTGGTTGTGTGGATCCACTACTCCAATGTCCCAAAGTACCAGAGTGTCAAGCCTAAACTAATGGGTGACCCCTGAGAGGAAGTCAAGCCTAAACTGATGGGTGACCCTTTATATCCTATATTGTATATGTAGTTCTAGAATACAGGGACTGCTACTAATGACTCTGCCTAACTAACGAGGAAGCCGCCATCCCTACATGTGCTTGGTACTAAATCCTACTATAAACTGAACTGACACTAGTACTTAACTAAATTAAGGTTAACTAAACATTATTTCTGATAGTTCTTATCATGATCATATCAACTGAATAAATAGGAATATTTATTGTTTAATTAAATCAGTACTTGAAAATTTAAAATCATGTAAAACAAGTAGGTATTAGGTGTTCATCACCCACCAACACTGAATAATCATAAAATATTACATTTAAGATTAAAACTAAAGTATGGAATAATTACTAAACCCAAGACATAGATATTTTGCAAAACATATGGAAAGCATGGACTTGAACATGAGGATATTCTAAACATGAGAAATCAACAACATGAAATTCACTTTAATAAGACATGGGAAACTGAGATTTTAAGCATAAGTAAATCAATTATTTCATAGGATCATACATGAACTGAATTGAATTAAATTACCAAGGAAAACCATGAATTAAACTTATCTTTAACATATAAAATACCATAGCAAATAAAAAAATACATTATTTAATTTAAAAGAGGTTTTTTGTGCTCTATAGGTGAAAGGGACCAATGAATGAACACCTCACATACTTTAAGCTTCTTAACTTAAAAGGAAATCACTAATCTTGATGCTTTCTTGCAGGGTATTGAACTTGGAGAAATTAAATTCTTGATTACTTGGGAAAAAGAAACTCAATTTTGTTCTTGGGGAAAAGAGGAGAGTTTTCTTGACATGAAATTTGGAGAAGATGGGAAAATAATTCCCTAACTGATGCCCCAAGTCATGATATGTAGGATTGGGTTATGGGGGAAAAGACCCAATTTCCCCTCAGTCATTTAAATTTAAAACTAGACGTAATAGGCTCATCATGACATGGTTTGATCTGTTCGTTGATTTCTATCACCGTGATGTGGCCTTTATGACATCGAGATTAATTCTATGTCGCGGCTAATCACAGTGGCCCACTGGTTTTGTCATCCAAACATGACCCAAACCTTGTAAAAAAATCCAAAATTCCTCCGAGATATACTTTTTACATCCTTGAAAATGAATTAACTCAAAAACCAACATCTCAAGGTCGGGAAGACCAAAATAAAAATCCTCAAAGTTAGAGGTACAAAAAAATTACTAAGTCCCCAACTCTTATTGAAAATTTCAGGCTTTAAGCTCCTCATGCATGCAACTAAAAGATAAATCGAGCTATGATTAATATGGGGTATTACAATATCTCCCCTTTAGGAAAATTCATCTCCGAATGAGACTGGTTAAAATGAGAGTATTGTACTAAGGTAACTGAGATCACATACTGAACATGCATGACTTAGAACATGATTACACAACTGTGTCTGAAATATGATACATGAATTGAACTAATTTTGTAAATGCATGTAATGACATGAGAATGGTTACATACTTGAAACTGAGAATTAAAAAGATTCAATCTAAGGAAGAATCATTACCTCAAGCTGAATCTGAGTTTGCAGAGAAAAGATGAGGGTACTTGGTTCCCATAGCTTCTTCTGCTTACCAAGTAGCACCCTCAATAGACTGATTCGAACAAAGGACCTTAACCAAGGGAACTTCCTTATTCCTTAGCCTACGAATTTGACGATTAAAGACCTCAACTGGGACTTCCTCATTGGAAAGGTAATCCTTAATGTCTGTGTCTTCTACAGGAACAATAATAGCTGAATCACCAATGCACTTCTTTAACAAAGAAACATGAAACATTGGATGCATTGATACAAAATCTATAGGTAACTCTAGCTTATGAGATACCTTTCCAAAATGGTTAAAGATTCTTTGAGGGGCAACTCATCAGGTATTGAGTTTCCCCTTATAGCCAAATCTCTTCATTCACTTCATACGTAAAATCTTCAAATAACCTAAGTCACTAACATCAAACTCAAGTTATCTTCTCCTCACATCTGCATAAAAGTTCTAATGACTTTGGGCTATCTTCAGCCTTTTCCTAATCAACTAAAATTTCTTCATTCCCTCAAAAACTAAATTTGGCCTTATTAAAGCAACCTTACCTACTCCAAACCAACCAATAGGGGCTCTATATCATCTCCTATAGCAAGCCTAAAAAATGGATCCATCTAAATAATAGAGTGATAGCTGTTGTTGTAAGAAAAATCAATCAAAGATAAGTGGTTGTAACACTCTAAATCTAGTACCCGGAATGCTACACGGTGTTCATGACCCCGAAGGACCACAAGCTAACCCATGACTAATATTTGTACCTGTACACTACATAATATGGCATAATCATGTGGAAACATGCACTAAAAGGCCATAAGGTTCAATACTGAACATGATTTGAATGATATCACATCTGTGTGGGGTAATAAAATAGCCAAAATAAAACTGAACATACTGAAGTTTGAAACATGATAGTCTAGAAAGCCTCTAACTGACCTAAGTGTCTGAGTAAAAAGTTGATGGGACAAGTCCCTAACTAACTTAAACTAATAAACTAATTAATAAGATAATAGGGAAATAGTCATGTCCTCAAAAGATGAGGACTCACTTCTAACTCCATCTCTAGATATCTGGAATCTACTGTTGCTCTAGAGCTCGTGTCTCTAAACCTATGGTATAACACACCATAGTGGTATGCATGTGAGGTAGGCTGAATGTATAGGGTTCATATGCATGAACAATAGTAATAACTGACTAACTATCATGAACATGAGAATACATGCATGAGACATAACAACTGACATTAATATCATGATAACATGATTAATGAATATAAATACTGGTAACATGACATACTATAATGATATAATTGATAACATGAGTGACTGTATCTGACATACCTGAATCTGATGGAACTATCTGAGTTCCGTACTATATCTGAGTTGAATGTATTTGACAGTCCTAAATTTTGAAGAACTATCTGAGTTCTATTACTGAGACTGATACTAAAACTGTAGGAAGTAGTTATCTAACTGACATACCCCGTATACAATATAATAGCTGAGTTGGGATCAAATCTATGCGCTAATTAGAAGGGTGTCAAAACCGCGCTACTGGTAAGGACAACATTTGAGTAACCCTCATATAACAGATAACTCTAGTGAGAATGGTGGGACCCATTATCTAATAGGTTAATCCACCTCATCTACTCTCACATAGTAGGATATGATGTCTTAACATATGCTGGCTACATAGTTCAGGAATGCAAGGATTGCTTTTAAGAATCAAACACTCATATAACAGCTGAGTTCTCATCCTTGGGTTCACTCGATGCTAATTTTACTCCCATCTAAATTGACATTGAACATCATTTACTAAACTGAACATGGACTGAGTTAACTGAATTTTGTTGATTGAGGGAATAAAACTAATATCTGACAACTAACTGAGTTCATGAGATCATGTAGATTTCCTAAGACATAAGACTGTCTAAAGTCTAAGGGTTGTAGCTTGACTTAGAGTATCATGAAAACATGACATGACTTTAGGCACACAACTAATATTTCGGGTGCTAGTACCCCCAAGAATCGATATAAGGAAACTGACAAGGCATGACTTTCTTAAATACATAATAATCACCATAATGCATTTACTGAAGCATTTCATCAAACATGTGATAGGAATAAGCTTGAACATACATGGGAATTTCATGACAACATGCTAGTGAGGCACTTTTCCTTCATTTAGGCATTAAATCAAGCATACTGTAGACATGGTACATGTAAAAATTATTGTACGACAATTAATCATCATGGTCACATTCTAATTTCATCATTCAAGGGTTTAGTCATAAGTTTGCGTTAATCTATATCTATAATAATTAAACCCACATAGAAATTATCACCCAACATGGAGTAGAATTTAATTTCTTATTTATCAACATGAACAAGAACATCCCAATCATGAAATCATAAACAAAATCTGTAACTTGAAGTTCGAAAAGGGATTCTTGGACTTCATATATGAAAGGAGTCCATGAATGAACACTATGTATACCTTAGTTTGTGATTTCATAAGATTTTATGAAGGAAATTCTTTATTCTGAATCTGCTATAAAAAGCCCTAGGTTGTTCTTGAGAGGTTTTTGAGGGAAGAGAATATATTTTAGATGAAAAGTAGCTGAATCACGTGTTAAAGAACTTAAATAAGAGTGGGAAATTAACCCTTTTAACCCTAGAAACGTCTTGTAATTTCAATAAAATTTTCCCAAATTGAACCTGTAGCACGACGCGGTGCTATTGCGTTGTGTCACTAGAATTGACAATTGGGAAACTGAGGGATGGCGCGACACGGAGCCATCATATTGCCCCTTCTTTTGTGACCTGGAACATTGATGCAACATGGAGGAAATAGCACTAAGACATTGGAAAAGGACAATTCTAAATTTGGGCCCTGGCGCAACGTGCCACAATTGCGGACTCCTACTAGAACTTTACAAATGCCATTTCCTCTTATGGTGCGGTGCCCCACTGAGTAATATGGCTCTATTTTATGATGGGAACTAAAAATAGTTGTAACTTCTGACCCAGTTATTGGATTTGGGATAATCTTATATTGATGAAAAGCTTATTGAATTTCCCATATGACAAAAAGGGAAAATGTTGAGAATTCATCATGGAATAACCATCATTAAATTTATAAGCTAATAGTGGACATTCTTGAGATAAAACTAGCTAGGAAAAAGTATGAGGTATTGTAATATCTCCCCCTTGAGAATATTTTTCCTCGAATGATACTGACTGAGAGGGCAGAAATGAAAACTAATATACATACTGAACATGAATAACTGGAATATGATCTCATGACTAACATGACTGACAAGCTAAACATATAATACTGAACATACATATTTGATGCATGTGTAACTAATTCATGAATACATGACTGAGTATTCTAAAGAACTAAGTTTGTAACAATGAGAATGTATGTCTAATGCATAATTACATTACTGAACTGATACATGAGTGCATGACCGAATATGCAATGGTATTTGATACGAAGTTTATAATGGGGACATGAGCATAAAAATGCATACCAAGTATGTGATGAACACAGAACATGAAACTGAGTAAACTTAAGGAGAACTATTACCTTGAGCTTGATCCGAGTTGGCAAAGAAGAGGTGAGGATACTTGGTACGCATGTCTGCCTCTACTTCCTAAGTATCTCCCTTGACGAACTAATTTTGTCAAAGAATTTTAACTAGAGGGACTTCCTTGTTCCTCAATCTGTGAGTTTGATAGTCTAAGATTTTGATTGGAATCTCTTCATAAGAGAGAGTGTTTTGAACACGAATGCTTTGAATAGGGACTACAACTGATGGGTCACTTATGCACTTATTGAGTAAAGAGACATAAAATAATGGATGAAATGAGGCTAGATCTGAAGGCAATTTGAGCTCATAAGCTACCCTGCTTAATCGATTGAGAATCTTGAAGGGACCGACATATCGGGGACTGAGTTATCCTTTCTTTCCGAACCACTTCACTCTCTTCATGGAAGAGATCTTTAGATAGATATAGTCACCAATCTCGAACTTGAGATATTTTGTATGAACATCTACATAAGACTTTTGTCAGCTTTGAGCAGCTCAAAGTCTTTCTCTAATCAACTGGAATTTTTCTAAGGCGTTGAATACCAAGTCAAAACCTATGATTGAGGTCTTACTAACTTCGAACCAACCAATTGGAGATCTATATAACCTACCATAGAGAGCTTAGAATGGATCCATTTGAATACTGGAATGATAACTATTATTCTGTATAAACTCATTCAAAGGAAAGTGGTTATCCCAACTCCCTTTAAAATCAATTATACATGCCCTTAGCATATCTTCAAAAGTTTGAATGGTCCTTTTTGCTTGACCATCTGTCTAAGGATGAAAGTCTGAACTAAGATGAACTTGGGTACCAAGACAATTTTGGAATGCTTTCCAAAAATGAGAGATGAATTGGGTACCTCTGTATGAGATAATGGAAAATGGAACACCGTGCAATCTGACAAACTCCTTAATGTAGAGTTTGCCGTAATCCTCGGCTAAATAAGAGATATGAATTGGAAGGAAATGAGCTTATTGGATCATTATATCTATAATGATCCAGACTAAATCATGCTTATAACGAGTTCGAGGCAAACCCATCACGAAGTCTATGTTCACAACTTCCCACTTCCAAGTAGTAATACTGAACTCCTGCATGGACCCACTAGTCTTCTGATGTTCTATTTTAACTTGATGACATGTAGAGCACTTAGCCATAAACTCTACAATGTATCTCTTCATCCCACTCCACCAATAGATTTCCCATAAGTCGCGGTTCATTTTTGTGGCCCCTGGATAAATATAGTAGCGTGCAGCATGCACTTCTACAAGAATTTGCTGCCTTAAGTCATCTATAACTGGAACATAAAGATGACCCTAACAATGAAGAACACCATCTCCCCCTTAGGAGAAAACTTCTATTTTTCTGATCCTAAACTGACTCCTTCAACTTGACATAGTTGGGATCTCTATCTTGCTTTTCTTTCACCTCGAAAACTAGAGATGATCTGAACATTTCTGAACCCATATATCACCCTCATCTGTATCGACTAAGTGAATGCCTATTATGGTAAGCTGATTGACTTCCTGAGCTAACTTCTTCTTACTATCCTCAACATGAGAAACACTACCCATGGATAGTCTACTGAGAGCTCAGCCACTACGTTGGCCTTGCTAGGATGATAAAGGAAACTTATCTTGTAATCTTTCAAAAGCTCTAACCACCTTCTCTGACAAAGATTTATATCTTTCTAAGAAAAGACATAATGAAGACTTTTATGATCTGTGAAGATATCTGCATGAACTCTGTAGAGATAATGCCTCCAAATCTTCAAGGAAAAGACTAAGGTTGCTAAGTTAAGATCATGAGTAGGATAGTTCCTCTCATGGGGTTGAAGATGTCTGGAGGAATAGGCTAGACCCATGCTTCATGAGGACACAATCTAGACCCACTATGGATGTATTATAATACACTACGAACCCATCTGAACCATCTGAGAGAGATAAGACTGGAGCTGAGGTGAGTCGAGTCTTCAACTCCTGAAAACTCTTCTTGAAAGGATCTAACCATTGAAACTTGACTTTTTTCTGAGTCAATCTAGACATAGGGGATGCAATAGACGAAAATCCCTCAACAAATGATCTGTAATAGCCATCCAAACCCAAGAAATACCTAATATTTAATGGAGAGACAGGGCGAGGCCAGTTTCTTACTGCTTTGGTCTTTTGAGGATCCATTCTCATGTCATCACTGGAAATGATGTGACCAAGGAATGCTACCGACCTTAGCCAAAATTTGAACTTACTAAATTTGGCAAACAATTGATGATTTTTTAGAGTCTAAAATACCGTTCTGAGATGGTCTGCATGATTAGGCTCACCGCGGGAATAAACCAACATATCATCTATGAAGACTATGATGAACATGTCTAAGTACTGCTTGAACACATGGTTCATCAAGTCTATTAAAGAGGCTGGAGATTGGTAAGATCAAATAACATGACTAGGAATTCGATGTGACCATACCTATTATAGAAAGCTATTTTCAAAATGTCACATTCTTTGACTCTGAGCTGATGATAGCTGGATCTGAGGTCTATCTTAGAGAAATAACTGGCACCCTAAAGTTGGTCAAACAATTCATCGATTCTGGAAAGAGGATACTTGTTCTTGACCATAACCTTATTGAGTTGACAGTAATCTACACACATCCTAAGAGAACCGTCTTTCTTTTTCATGAATAATACTAGAGCGCCCCATAAGGAAATGCTAGGACTGATAAATCCTTTATCTAAGAGATCTTTCAATTGTTCTTTCAGTTCTCTAAGTTCTGCTGGTGCCATTCTGTATGGAGGAATAAATATAAGCTGAGTATCTAGAAGACGATTAATGTCAAAGTCTATTTCCCCTGTGGGAGGAATTCCTAGAAGATCTTTGGGAAAGATATCTAAGTATTCACCTATAACTAGAACTGATTCAAGGCTGGGAGTTTTAGAACTAGTGTTGTTCACTCAAACAAGATGATAGATACATTCTTTAGATATTATTTTCCATGCTCGAAGGTAGGAAAGAAGATAACCTTTGAACGCGAAAGTACTACCGTTCCACTTAAGGAAAGGTTCATTCGGAAACTAAAACTGGACTATTCTATTTCTACAGTCGACTGTGGCATAGTAGGAATAAAGCCAATCCATGCCGAGAATGATGTTAAAATCAGTCATCTCTAATTCGACTAAGTCTATTGAAGTGACTTTATGAAATATCATAATCAGGCAGTTCCTGTATACCTATCGGACTATGATGGTTTTACCCTCTGGGTAGAGACTGAAAAGGGCTCTTCTAGGATTTCGGGACTGATTCCGAAATCGCCTGCTATATAAGAAGTGACAAAAGACAAAAAAGGTCCTAGATCTAGCAAAGCATAAACATGCACATAAAAGATTTGTAACGTACCAGTAACCACATTAGAAGAATTTTCCTAATTTTTCCAGAATTAGAGAGCATATATATGATTTAGGCATTGCCCACTAGTAGTACTGGAGGTGGAACCCTACTGATTCGGGCAACCGGACTGAGCTAAGGAGCGATTCTGTTGACCCTGAGGACCTGGATGAGGATAGTCTCTAACTCTGTGGCCTGGCTTGCCACAACCAAAACAAATACTACTGCCAGCTCTACAAATACCCTAATGGTGCTTGCCACAAGTCTGGCAAAGAAGATAAGTATGGGCACTACTAACACGGCCCTGGGACTTAGAGCCTGGTGCTCTATCTTTGTTACACTCTCTAAACTTAGGAACTGGACCACTTACTGAATAAGGAGCCGGAACTGATGACTTAGGACAAATCTGAGAGCGATTGCCTCCTCCTGACTTAGGCTGACTAAAATTAAAGCTACCTGTCCTAGCTCTCTTATTCTGCTTCTCCCTCAGCTTAACCTTCTACTCCTCTATCTGCTGAGCATGAGTCATGATCCTTGATAAAGTTATGTCACTGTTAAACATGGAAGATCTACACTCATTAACCACGTTATCATTAACCCCTAAAACGAACTTACTTATTCTTTCCTTGCTATCTGTAACCACTTCAGGGGCATATCTGGCTAATTAAGTAAACTTAAGAGAATACTCTTTTACTATCATATTTCCCTGCCTGAGGTTGATGAATTCTAGCACCTTCGCTTCTCTAATCTCTAGGGGGAATAATCTATCAAGGGATGCTGAAGAAAACTCCTCCCACTCAACTGACCCTGCATCGTCTGCCTTCTCTAACTTTCACTACTTGAACCAAGTGTTAGCAATATCCAACAACTAATATGCTTCTAGCTCAGCATTCTCACTAGACGTAACCCCCATTATATCTATAACCTTCTACATCTGATCTAGGAATTCCTAAGGGTCCTCATCTACCTTAGACCCGAGGAAGGACAGAGGATTCATTCAGGAAAAGTCCCAAATCCTTGCTGAGGCTGAATTGGCCACTAGGTTAGACAGAATGACTGCTGGCCTATTTATTTTATGCAGCAACTAACTCAGCAAGAGTAGTGAATGCGGCCCTAAACTCCACATGAGAAACATGATCGCCCAAAGGATCTTCAGGCTGAGGGGCTGACTGATTTTCATTTCTTCTTTTAGGAGGTATGTTCTGTAGAAGAAAGGGGGAAACAGATTAGACTGGGAGATTGACTTGAGCTTATGCTCACTTGCATGACATGAATACTGAAAGAGGGGAAACCTATTCCTAAAACATCTTATAACCTTTTGCACATATATGTAGTGCGCAACACACCCATGACTCTACTAGATATGGCTTTCAGACTTCCTAGGACTCTATTGAACCTTAGGCTCTGATACCAGGTTTGAAACACTCCGAATCTGGTATCCGGAATGCTACACAATGCTCATGACCCCGATGGACCACAAGCTAAATCATGACTAATATTTGTACCTGTACACTGCATAATATGATATAATAATGCAGAAACATACACTGAAAGGACATAAGGTTCAATACTAAACATGATCTGAATGATATAACATTTGTGTGGGGTAAGTGAATACCCAAAATAAAATTGAACATGCTGAAGTCTGAAATATGATAGTCTAGAAAGCCTCTAACTGACTGAACTATCTGAGTAAGGAGTTGATGGGATATGTCCCCAACTAACTCAAACTAATAAACTGATTAATGAGATAATAAGAAAATAATCATGTCCTTAAAAGATCAGGACTCACTTCTAACTCTGTCTTCGGATATTTGGAATCGCCTATTGGTCTGGAGCTCGTATTTCTGAACCTATGGTAAAGACACCATAGCGCAAATGCGTTAATAATTTGAATGTACTGGTATGCATATGAGGTAGGATGAATACATGGGGTTTATATGCATGAACAATAGTAATAACAGACTATTTCATGAATGTAAGAATACATGCATGAGACATAACAACTGACACTAATATCGTGATAGCATGATTACTAAATCTAACTACTGGTAACATGAATGACTGTGTATAAAAGTCCTGAGTCTGATGGAACTATATGAGTTCCATACTGTACCTAAGTTGACTATATCTGACAGTCCTAAATTCTGAAGAACTATCTGAGTTTTTTTATTGAGACTGATACTAAAATGGTGGGAAGTATTAATCTAACAGACATGCCCCGTATGTACTATAATAGCTGAGCTGGGGTCCAATCTGTGCCCTAATTTGAAGGGTGTCAATACCGAACCACTGGTAAGGACAACATATGAGTAACCCTCATATAACACGTAACTCTAGTGAGAATGGTGGGAACCCTCATATAACAGGTTAAACCACCTCAAATTCCCTCATATAGCAGGCTATAGTGTCTCAACCTATGATGGCTACAGAGTTCTGGAACACAAGGATTGCTTCAAGGAATCACACCCTCATATAACAGGTGAGTTCCTATCCTTGGGTTCACTCGGTGCTAATTTCTACTCCTATCTAAATAAACACTGAATATGAATTACTGAACTGAACATGGATTGTGTTAACTGAATTCCGTTGACTGATGAAATACTACTAATATCTGACAACTAACTGAGTTCATGAGATCATGTAGATTTTCTAAGTCATAAGACTATCTAAAGTCTAAGGGTTGTAGCTTGACTTAGAGTATCATGAAAACATGACATGGCTTTAGGCACACAACTAATATTTCGGGTGCTAGTACCCCCAAGAATCGATATAAGGAAACTGACAAGGCATGACTTTCTTAAACACATAATAATCACCATAATGCATTTACTGAAGCATTTCATCAAACATGTGATAGGAATAATCTTGAACATACATGGGGATTTCATGACAACTTGCTAGTGAGGCACTTTTCCTTCATTTAGGCATTAAATCAAACATATTGTAGACATGGTACATGTAAACATTATTGTACGACAATTAATCATCATGGTCACATTGTAATTTCATCATCCAAGGGTTTAGTCATAGGTTTGCATGAATCTATATCTATAATAATTAAATCCATATAGAAATTATCACCCAACATGGACTAGAATTTAATTTCTCATTTATCAACATGAACCAGAACATCCCAATCATGAAATCATAAAGAAAATCCATAACTTGAAGTTAGAAAAGGGATTCATGGACTTCATGGACGAAAGGATTCCATGAATAAATACTATACATACCTTAGTTTGTGATTTTGTGAAGATTTACGGAGGAAATTCTTGATTCTGAATCTTCAATGAAAAGTCCTAGGTTGCTCTTGAGAGGTTTTTGAGATAAGAGAGCGTATTTTTGGTGAAAAGTTGTTGAATCACATGTTAAATGGCTTAAATAGGGTGTTAAATTAACCCTTTTAACCTAGGACGCGTCTTGTAGTTTTAGTAAATTTTTCTCGAGTTGAACCCCTGGCGCGATGTGGTGCTATGGATTGGGAAACCGAGGGATGGCGCGACGTGGAGCCATCACATTGCCCCTTCTTTTTTGGCCTGGAACTTTGGTGCAATGTGGAGTAAATCGCGCTAAGACAATAGAAAAGAACAATTCTGAAGTTGTACCCTAGAATGATGCGCCATAATCATTTACCCCTACTGGAATTTTCCAAATGCCATTTCCACTTGTGGTGCGGCGCGCCATTGACTAATATGACACTGTTTTACGATGAGAACTTGGACTAGTCGGAACTTTTGACCCGGTTATTGGATTTGGGCGAATCATAAATTGATGGAAAGCTTATTGAATTTACCACATGAAAAAAGGGGAAAATCTTGAGAATTCCTCATAGAATAACCATCATTCAATTTAGAAGCAAATACTAGACATTCTTGAGATAAAATTAGCTAGGAAAAAGTACGAGGTATTACAGTGGTCATACCCACTACCTTTAAAGTCAAGAACACATTCCCTCAACAAGTCTTCCAAGGTTTGAATGGTCCTCTCTGCCTAACCATCTGTCTAAGGATGGAAAGTTGTACTGAGATGAACTTAGGTACCAAGCCCCTTCTGAAAAGCCTTCTAAAAGTGACAGGTAAACTGAGTACCTCTATCTGATATGATAGATAATTAAATCCCGTACAACATAACTAACTCACTAATATAAAGCCTGGCATAATCCTCAGCTGAGTACAAAGTATTAACTGGCAAAAAATAGGCTGACATGGTTATTATATCAATAATCACCCAAATTAAATCATGTTGTCAATGTGTACTAGGCAACCCTGTCATAAAATCTATGTTCATTACTTCCTGATTCAAAGTGGGGATGCTAAGCTCCTACAATCCACCACTAGATGTTTTGTGCTTAACCTTAACCTATTGACAATTTGGACACTTAGCCATCAACTCTACAATATCCTTCTTCATGCCACTCCATTAATATATTTCTTGCTAATCACGGTACATCTTAGTGGCTCTAGGGTGAATAAAATATTGTACACCATGCTCTTCTTCAAGTATGTGTTTCCTCAAACCATCAACACATAGAAAACATAACATGCTCTAACAACGAAGTCCACCGTCTCCCCCTTGGGATAAAGCCTCTACTTTCTGATCTCTGTCTATCTCCTTCAACTTAACCAAACTAGGATCCCTAGCTTGCTTTTCTTTCACTTTATCAACTAATGAAGATTCCGGCCCATTCTTAGCCTATGTAATACCTTCATCTATATCAACCAACCGAACACCTAATCAAGCAAGCTGATGAACCTCCTGAACTAACTTCTTTTTATCTTCCTAAAAATGAGCAACACTACCTATAGACAATCTTCTAAGGGAATTTGCCCCTATATTGCCCTTGTCCGGATGATATAACAAACTCATATTATAATCTTTTAATAACTTAATCCACCTTATTTGACAAAGATTCAGATTTTTATGCATGAACACATACTATAAACTCTTATGGTTTGTAAGCACATCAACATGAACCCTATAAAGATAATGTCTCCAAATTTTTAAGACAAAAACAATTGATGCCAACTCAAGATCATGGGTAGGATTATTTTTCTCATAGGGTTTAAGTTGGCTAGAGGAGTAGGCTATGACCTTACCTCTCTGCATCAATAAACAACCAAGACCAACTCTAGAAGAATCACAGTAAACTACAAAGCTATTGCCATCTAGCAATGTCAAGACTAGAACAGAAGTGAGTCAAGTCTTCAACTCTTGAAAACTTTTCTCACAAGAAAATAACCACTAAAATTTGACTTTCTTCTGAGTCAATAAAGAAATGCGGGATGTAATAGAAGAAAACCCTTTAACAAATCATTTGTAATATATATCCAAACCTAAGAAACTCTAAATATCTGATGGAGAGATAGGTCTAGGCCTGTTTCTCACTACTTAGGCCTTTTAAGGGTAAACTTTAATGCCATCACTGGTAATAATATGGCCAGGAAAATCTACAAGTCTTACCTAAAATTTACACTTACTGAACTTGGCGAACAACTGATGAGCTCTAAGGGTCTGCAACACAGTTCTCAGATGGTCTGCATGATCATTCTACTATTGGGATAGACAAGAATATCATCAATAAAGACTATGATGAACATGTCCAAGTACTTTTTGAACACCCTATTCATCAGGTCCATGAAAGCTACAGGTGCATTCATTAGTCCAAAAGACATAAGAAAGAATTCGAAGTAACCATACTTTTTTCTAAAAGTTGTCTTCAAAATGTTACCTTCTCTGACTCTAAGCTTATAGTAGCTGGATCTGAGGTCTATCTTAGAGAAATAATTGGCACCCTTAAGTTTGTCGAACAAGTCAATGATTCTGGGAAGTGGATACTTATTCTTAATGGTGACTTTATTTAACTGATGGTAATCAATGCATATTTTGAGAGAGTCCTTCTTACGCACTAACAAGACTGGAGCACCCTATAGAGAAACAGTGGGACTGATATAACCCTTACCTAAGAGATCTTTTAACTATTCTTTCAATTCCCTATGCTCAGCTGGATCCATTCTATAGGGTAGAATAAAGATAGGTTGGGTATCTAGAAGGAGATCTATTCCAAAGTTAATTTCCCTTTTGGGGGGAACTCTGGGAAGATCTTTAGGGAACATATCTAGAAATTCCCTTACTACTAAAATTAAATCAAGACTCGGAGTCTAAGAACTAGAGTCCAAAATTCCAAAAAAATGGTAACCACATCGATTAGATATGATCTTTCTTACTTTATGATAAGAAATTATTTGACCCCTAAGCACAGAGGTATTACCCGTCCATTTAACAATTAGTTCATTGGGAAATTGAAACTGAACGACTCTTTTTCTACAGTTAATTGAGGCATAGCATGAGTGGAGCCAATCCATTCTAGGAATGACATCAAAATCAGTCATATCTAACTCCATAAGATCAACTTAGTTAAGTTTTTGAGATACTGTGATCGGGCAATTTTTGTATACCTGTCTAGCTATGATAGATTTACCTACTAGGGTAGTCACTGAGAAAGGTTTTGCTAAAGATTTAGGACTGACACCAAAATTGACTGTTATATAAGGATTCACAAAAGAAAGTGAAGCTCTGGGGTCTATTAAAACATACACGTGAAGATGAAATACTTGTAACATAGTCATAACTACATCAGGAGAACTCTCCTGATCATGCCAAGTCTTGAGAGCATATAGTCTATTCTGGGGTTTCCCACTAGTGGCAATAAAGGTAGCACCCTGCTGAGTCGGGCGACCTGCTAGATCTATTAAAGAAGTAGTTTGGCCCTGCTAGCGATCACTTCTGCCCCTCTATGCAACCACCATACACTCTCAGATCCTATGGACTAGCTTGCCACATCCAAATCACACACCACTACAAGTCTTACACTCATCCTTATAATTCCTACCACACTTCCCATGGAGTGGATTACTATAACCACTTTTCACACTACCCTGGGACATAGATGCTGGAGCTCTACCCCAACTTTCTTGCCTAAACTTAGGCACTAGCACACTAGCTGAATATCGAGGCAGGGCTAAAGAATTTTGATAGAACTGAGAATGGTTACCACCTCCTAACCATAGCTGAGAAAAGTTAAAACTACTTGTTCTAGACCTTTTATTCTCTCTCTCTCTTTTTAAGATTCTCCTTATAAATCATCTGAGCATGAACCATGAGTCTAGATAGGTCTATATCCTTAATTAGCATGGCATTTTAACACTCCTTATCCATACTATTAGCTACACCAGACATAAACTTACTTATTTTAGACATTTATCAGCCACCATCAAAGGAGCATACCTCACCAACAATTACCCTAACTTAAATTGATGAACTCCTGCACCTTAGCTTCCCTCAACTCTAAGGGAAAAAACTTGTCTACAAAAGCCATGGCAAACTCTTCTTCCTCTATAGGACCTGCCTCAACACCTCAGTCCTTCATCCACTACTTAAACTAGGTGTCAATTATATCCTACAACTGATATGTAACCAACTCTGCACTCTCACTCAAAATGACACCCATAATGTTAATCACCTTCTACACCATATCCAAAAACTCTTACAGATTCTCCAATGACTTGGACCCCAAAAATAGAGGGGGATTCATCCTAGTAAAATCCTAAATCCTAACTACAGTTGTATTTTACACTAGATCAGTTGGGGAAAAAGCTTACTAGTTGTTATGAGCAGCTACTGAATGGGCTAAGGTAGTGAAACCAGGCCTCAATTCGGCATTGGAGATATGTCTATTCAGGGGATCTTCAAGAATAGGTGGGGCTACAGGCTGATCCCTATTCCTTCTTCCATTATTTCTTATGGGAGGCAATATCTGTATATAAAATGAAGGATAAGTTAGAAAAAGAGTTTAAATAGATCTCATGCTCTTTTACACGACATGAACACTGAAAAAAAGGGATACTTTCCTAAAATGTTTCATAGCCTCTTGTCTGTAAGTGTGGTACACTTCACAACAATGCACAAGATTCTACTCAACATGGCTTTCAGACTTCCTAGGACACTTTAAAACCTTAGGATCTGATACAAAGTTTTGTTACAACCTGAGGCTACCCCTAGTCATGACCATGGTGCTTATGATCACAAGTGACCATAAGCTAGTGCATGAGCTGGTACTTCCTGTGAGCACTGAATAAAATAACATTGATATAATAATTGTGGAAGATAAGATGGAAAATACTAAAAATCATAATAACTAAATATATGTAAATAAAAAGTCTAAAATTTTGATAACAATTAATAATACTAAACTGACTGACTGACTATTTAACAAATTATCTGAAAGCCTCTAAACTGACTGAGGAGTTTATGGGACACACCCCCAACTAACTCCAAATGTATGAACATAAGAAAATACTGAAATAAGTTAGAAAAATAAATTATGTCCTTGATGGATGAGGACTCACCACTGCTACTGTTTAGTTACGTTTAGTTGTTTAAGAATGGTTGAGAAATTGAGCATCCGAAACTATGTTATAAGATAACATAGTGCAAAGAAAGTATACAATTAAACTTTGAATGTACTGGTAAGTGAGATAAATACTGACTGAAATACATGAGACAACTCATCATAAATGCATGACCATGTAAAATCTGAGAACTCATCATAAATGCATGAACATGTAAAATCTGAGAATGCAGTACCAAGTATAAAAATGTTTCTAAGATAATCTGCAAATAGCTGAATAACTAAAAATCTGTATGCTTTGGTCAAGAAAACCTAAGCTGAGACATTCTAAAGACTGAATAACGATTATATGTATACAAGTTATTTAATGTTTGCATATTGATTAACTAATATCTGAATACTGATCATGTAATATTAAACTGTACTTAGTCTAAATAACTTGAATAAAACTATGGAAGGTATCATATAACTGACATGCCCCAATCTGAGCTAATCGGGTCCAACCTGTAACCCAAGTTGGATGGGTGTCAGTAATGTGCCATGGATACTAACACTGGTTGTGTCAATCAATTAATCTGATGTCACGTATGAGAGGAAGTCAAGCCTAATATGATGAGTGACCCCTCATATCCTACACAGGCTATATAGTTCTGGAATACAAGGACTGATACTAATGACTCTGCCTAACTGATAGGGAAGCTACCATCCCTGCATTCGCTTGGTGCTAAATCCTATTCCTAATAGAACTGATGCTGGTACTAAACTGAACTAATATTAACTGAACATTATTTTTGATAGTTCTCATCTTGATCAGATCAACTAAATAAATAGGAAAATTCAAGGTTTAATTAAATCATTACTTAAGAATCTGAAATCACATAAAACACATAGGTATTCGGTGTTCATAACCCACCAGCACTGAATGATCATAAAATATGAAATTTAAGCTTAAAACTATAGTATGGAATTATGAATAAACCAAGACATAGACATTTCACCAAACATGTGGAAAGCATGGACTTAAACATGACGATATTCTAAATATGAGAAATCAACATGAAATTAACTTGAATAAAGCATGGGAAAATGAGATTTAAAGCATTAGTAAATCAATTATTTCATAGGATCAAACATACGCTGAATTGAATTAAATTACCAAGGAAAAAATGAAATAAACCCATCTTGAACATATAAAATTCCATAGTAAATGGAAAAATCCATTCCATAATTTAAAAGAGGGTTTTTGGGCTCTATGCGTGAAAGGGACCCATGAATGAACACCACACATACCTTAAGCTTCTTAACTTGAAAGGAAAATACTGATCTTGATGCTTTTTTTGGAGGTTCTTGAACTTGGGGAACTTTAATTCTTGATTTCATCAGAAAGAAACTTAATTTTGTTCTTGGGGAAAAAAAGGAGGGTTTTGTTAGGAGGAAATTTGGAGAAGAAGTTCAAATAATGCACTAATGCCCCAAGTCGTGCTATGCACGATTGGGTTGAGGGGGAAAAGATCCAATTGCCCCTCACTCAGTTAA
The DNA here is from genome assembly GCF_002878395.1 of Capsicum annuum. Classification (NCBI taxonomy): domain Eukaryota; kingdom Viridiplantae; phylum Streptophyta; class Magnoliopsida; order Solanales; family Solanaceae; genus Capsicum; species Capsicum annuum. The sequence goes on along the minus strand of NC_061116.1, from coordinate 85,448,825 downwards.
TTTCATAACTAGATGCAACAGGATCACCATGATGTGGTCTTAATATAGTCAATGATTTCCCTCAGTATGACGCGATCTGCATAACATTGAGACTAATGCCTTATCGCGGGCTTATCGTGGTGACCCACTAATTTCTTTATCCAAACATGACTCAAACCTTATCAAAATAATCCGAAACTCTCCAAGACATACCTTTTACATCCCTGAAAATTAATCAACTCAAAAACTAGCGTCTCAGGGTCGGGAAGACCAAAATAAAAATCCTCAAAGTTAGAGGTCCAAAAAAATTACTAAGTCCCTAACACTTACTAAAAATTTTAGGCCTTAATCCCCTTAAGAATCAAACTAAAAACTGAATCAAGCTAAGAATAATACGGGGTATTACATAGAGATTTCTTGACATAGACTTCTCCCTTCAAGTTTCCATTAAAAAATGATCTTTTGACATCCATTTGGAAGAGTTTCAATCCTATGTAGGCAGCAAATACAATAAGAATTTTGATAGCCTCTATCTTTAATACAGGGGAAAATGTCTCATCATAGTCAATTTCTTCTTCCTAGTTATAACCTTGAACAACTAGTCTTGCCATATTTTTGTTGATAGATCCATGCTCATCATGATTTTTTGTATACACCCATTTGGTCCAATAATTTTTCTGTGAACAGGTCTGGGGACCAGGTGCCATACTTTACTTCTTTCAAATTGCTTAATCTTCTCCTATATTACATTGATCTAATCAACATCTTTTAGAGCTTTTTTAAAAATTTTAGCCTCAAATTGGGACAAGAATGTTAAGAATACCATGAAATTTTTACTTGAGCTCTTGTTTGGACTCCAAATTCAAAAGGTGTAGCAAAATTTTCAAGTGGGTAAGGGGATTTGTTCCTCTAGTTAGATCTTCAAAGATGAGTTCAACTAGGACCAGCTCCCTAAAGAGTTTGACTGGACCCTTATTGATCTTCTTCAACTGGAGCCGGGGTCTGTAACTAAGATCCTGGATCACCATCACCTTCACCATTCCCAACTGCATTATTTATTCCTTGACCATTATCTTCGTAAATATCATCCCTTTGAATAGGAATGTGTTCTACAATATCAAAATCTTCATCATCACCTGAATTCACTAGCATTTCAGACTCATCAAGGACCACATGTATACTTTCTTTAAGATACTAAGTTCTTTTATTTAAATCTCTATATGCTTTTCATGGTAATGAGTAGCCCACATATGTTGCGTTACCACTTTTAGATTAAAACTTTCCTAGTTCATTCTACCCATTGTTTAGAACAAAGCACATGCACCCAAAAATTTTGAAGTAGCCAAGCTTAGTGTTTCTATTGAACACCTCATATGAGTCTTATTTAGAAGAGATCTAATCAAATAGTAATGCCCCAAAAATGGGTCCTGAGATGTCACATGATACTCAAGACTATGAGTAGTCTAAAGATAACCTTGTAAGCCTTCTACTATATCTAAAACTCATAATAAAGAAATTAAGCATGCTAAATAATAATAAACTGTTGAATACTGTTTGAACTGATTTTGGAATTATCCGAACATAATGTCTAAAAGTATTTGACTTAAAAGTCTATACAAATAACACTTAAAATTTGAATTATAGATAGTAGCATAACAAGTCTCTACTACTAATAACTAGAGAGTCACTACGACAGGACCCCAGCTAACTCAGAATGAATTGGAAACAATTGAAAAATTGACTTTAATTAATTGGAAATCAGAATGATTGGGTCCCCAAACTATGAGGACTCACAAACTGTCAGGATGCAGATAAAGATGCTCTTGGTCAATCACACTGCTAGAACTGAGCAGCTGAACCTATATTATTAAACAATGTAGCACAGAGATGTATATATGGATTAATACTTTTGAAATGTACTGAGCATATGGGGTTGAAAGCATATATAAAATAGTGACAAAATGTATATATTTCTCATAAACGACGCTTGCTAAGTATATACTGCTCACATTGGCTTAAATAACTGGAAGCCAATGTCATAAATCATAAATAGAAAAATACTATATGAATACTGAGAGCCACTACACTTAGTTCTAAATATATACTTGAAATATGTTTTCAAATCATGCATACTAAGTATAGGAAGGACTCACTTTTATCATATGAAAACTAACCATTGAAATTTTGTAAGTAATTTCTTATGTATGACCATCTCTGAGTAAATTCGTGAGCCTTTACACTTAGTTTCTAAAAGTTGATCTATTATTCTATTTTAGGACTTAGGTTTTAGGGAGGTTCTTCTAAACGACATACACTATATGAGCTGTCATAGAGTCAAACGTCTAGTACCGTTAAGGGAAAACTCCACATTTGGAAGAGATGTCGTACTCTTGCCAAGAAGTATAACGTGAGCCAACTAATCACAATCTATATTTGTCATTCATATAAATGGGAATAATCTGAATCTATACCTACATTGTCTTGTAGTTCTTGGAAAGTGAACATACCCAACTCGATGCTAAACACTAATCCCTTGAATATATATGCTCATTTTTTAGGATATCCACTTTAAAATTTGCATAACGATTTATAATGAAAACCAGTTGTGGATCTGTTCACTTTAAATTGTACTCAAAACTATGAAATATATTCAATATCTTAGCTGCGATCAAAAAATCAAATCTTTTCTAAAAATATGAATATAAACTAATCATAAGTGCTTAAAAACCTTATTTTCTTTAAATATCAAGCCTCTATAATGACACGATGCTATCGCGTTGCATCACTGGAAATGGATAAGTACAAATTTCCAATCCAAAGAAATGTGGTACCTATTGCACCGTGATTTCTGATGCGACACTAGCCAATTGTATTGAGCTACTGGAAAGGGATGAGTGTGATTTTGGATCTCTGCGATGCGACATAATTGCGGTGAGTTGCTGCCTCTTACAAAAATTGTCATAACTTGTCACCTGGGTATAGGATTTAGGCAAAATTGGTATCATTAGAAAGCTGACTCAATTATCTATAATTCAAAAGTATTAATCTATAAAATTCTACATACATCAATAGTTACACCCTTTCAAAGATGACCCTTGTAGAATTGAACACCAACCTTTGGACGAATCTGAGGTTCCTGGTTCCACTTGGCTCTTAGTGATTTCTATGAACATTTTGCACCTACAAAACATTTCACACACTAGGAGCTGAACTAAATTAAGAAAACTACAAGGCATTACATAAACACCAATTTATCACATAATAGGCATAATAGGCAGTATTAACAGCTTCAGCCCAAAAGCTATTTGGAAGATCACTATCAATAAACATGGTCCTGCAAATCTCAATAAGGGTTCTATTATTTCTTTTAAAAACTCCATTTTGGTGAGGATTTCTATGAGTAGACAAGTTGTACTAATTCCATATTCAGCATAGAATCCTGTAACTTGAGAGTTCTTAAATTTATCTCCATGATCAGATCTAAATTCAACAATTTTACAATTTAGCTTCATTTGAATTTTCTTGGTAAAAGTTACCAGAACCTGAAGGTTTCATCCTTGGTTCTCAAGAACATTGTCTAGGTAAACCTGGAGTATTCATCCACAATGACAAACACATACTTCTTTGCTCCCCTACTTTGTACTTTAACAGGTCCACATAGATCCATGCGCAACAACTCAAGAGGTCTAGAAGTACTTACCTGTTTTTTCAACTTAAAGGAAGACGTAGTTTGTTTACCCTTAACTAAAGCATCAAAAACATTATTATCTGGAAATGTAAGTTTTGGCATGCCACTAACCAGGTTATTTGAAATCAACTTGTTTGGCAAAGAGGAACTTACATGTCCTAGTTTTTTGTACTATAGATCATTATCTTCACTTTGAACACTTAAGCAAGTTAATTCCCCATCAGCTGCAGACTCTAAATAAGCCATATAAATATTTTTGAACCTTTTAGATTTGAGAATATCTCCCCCAGACTTCAAGCTTGAGAGAACACATCCATCAAATGTTCACTTTACCTAATAACCTTTGTCACAGATTTTAGAAACACTTAGAAGACTATACTTGAGGCCATTCACATAGGACACGTATTCTATTACTTGATTAGGTGACTTTCCATTATCTTTCACACCATGGATATAACCCTTTTTATTATTTCCAAAAGAGAAACCTCCACCTTGAAATGTCTTAAGAGAGAGAAAGTAGTCAGTCCTTCCAGTTATATTCTTTAAGCATTCATCATCCATAAACCAATTTTGATTGCATTCCTTTTTCTCTTACATGTAATCAAAATTATTTGTTATATTTGGTAACCCACTTAAGTTTGAGTTCCCAAAGGAAGATAAAGGTGTGACCAAATATTTCTTGAATCATCTAGGAAGAGAGTGCTTTTTCACATTTTTCAAGGGTATGGAACCCTTATGGTAACAATTTTATAGTTGGATGTATCTAGCACTACTCATTATAACTCTAAGAAAAAATTTACAATTTTTCTTCAAGTGCCCATCTCTTCCAAAATTAGTGTATAGAGGTTTGTGGACTTTATGTCTAAGACCATGAACAACTTTCTCTTAAGACACAAGTGATTGAATTTTAAACTGATATCCAAGGCCTTTACCATCATTGACACCTTTACAAGTTAAATTAGAAAGGATTGGTAAGGATGGGGTCTATTTTAGTGATTTGTTAAGTTCTTTTGTTGTACGGACTAGGTCCCTTTCTAGTTCCTCATGGTTGATGTTTGGTGTGTTTATGCACTTTAGTATTGTTATCCTAGCCTATTTTGCCTTGTTTTAATGACAATTCGTGTTCTTAATGAGTGAATGATGATATAAATAAGCAATTAAGTTTTTAAGGACTTAATTATAATGTTTAGAAGTGTTTTCAAACAAGTTTGGACTTAAATAATTCAATTAGAGTTTAGGTGAGAAAACTAGTTTTACTAGCTTGAGCTAGGTGTTGTGCTAGTTGATTTCAATGGATTCTAGTGGGTGTATTGAGTTCCTAAGGTTATTATTATGTAATTAAGAATGTAAAAACTTTTTTTTAATGTGCAAAGTTCAATTGCATTAAGTCAAGAGTCCAAATAATAAATTGAAGATTAATGTGGACTAGCCTAGTCTTAGCACCTGTTTGTAGTCCATTGTTGTGGATATCGTGTTGTTTTAAGCTCTAATATTTGGTTTTTGATCATGTAGGATTCTTGGTGAGTTGATTGTGATGATATTTTGATACAATACAGGATGGAAACCAAAACAACACCAAAACGTAAGGGATGGAAGAGGAAAGCAAAAGACTTAGTTGAATTTCGAGAGGTTAATTCTAAAGAGCCCACGTGAATTGGCTGCCTCATGAACCTCCCTCCACATGATTTACAAATCCAAGAATAACTCTTACCATATAGAATCCATCGTGATACGCTGCTCTTTCCATGCAAAATCCACTATAATGTGGAGCAAATCCTAAACACGGCCAAGACTTAGTTTACTGTAAAAAGGACTTTCAAACTTATTCTAAACACTTTTAGATGTCTTTGGGAACTTGTGGAGGCTGATCAACATAAATTTAGGGTTTCCCTCTCTTTTAATTAGTTCATTCATTGATTTGATTATGTATTCAAGTAATTGGATCATAATTATGTTAATTAGTGGCTAAATGCCCCCTTTCTAGGGTTAAAGCCAAGAACATGACAACTATCATTATGAATTAGTTTCATTTGATTTGATTATCATATTTGGTTATTTTTTAATCCTTTCTAACTATTTTAAAGATTCATGGCCTTTATAATACATTTATTGTCGACTTAGTGATATCGGGAAGGGGAATCGGAAGATAGAACGTGGGGATAAACAAAATAAGGTTCTTATTCTTTTATGAAATAAGGAATATTAATTAGCATCTAGGACAACTATACACCTAGAAAACATTCTTGGTTCACATGTAGGATGATAAATTTAAGCACTTAATTGGATTATTACATCCCCGCTCAACGAAGTAGTAGTAATGTCCAAGTTAGGTAGACGATCAGAGGTTGGGAGAGCATAATCATGCGATAAACCCTACGAATAAACAACCAAGATAAGATATCTGATGAAACATGTTTAATAGAGTAGTATGATTGTTTAGAGTGCTTTAACCCTGAGCTTTACACTATTTATTGTCTTAAGTCTTTACTTTATGCATTATTTACTCTAATTTCAGTTTACAAGTTTCAAACTCTCTTTTGGTAACATTTTTCATGAAGTTAATCTCATTAAGTGAACTAGAATTGAATATTTTCTGGAACTAGTCCCGGTAGGATCGATACTAATCTTTCTTGAAGGCCTCAATATTACTTGGTAGACTATATACACTTGAGTATGCACTTAGGCACTGTCATGTTTTAGGTGCCATTGTCGGGGACTTGTAATTTGGCAACTATTCTTGTTTTAGTTTTACTTTTTAGATTTATATGGTGTTTTACGCTTGGTCTTGGTTTTTTATTTGTAGGAAGTAGGTTTTCAAGCTAATAAGCTGGCAATGGATATGGAATTGGTTAAACCAAACTCCGAACCTGAGGAACGCTTCCATCAATAAAGGAGAGAAGCAATCTTTCTCCCTCATATTTTACAAATAGAAGAAGATCAATAACATCTACTCTTATTACTAAATAACAAGCAGCCCGTAGGACAGTTCGAGAAGTGGCAATTCCACTTCCAATAAATTTTACCTTCCCTTTTAAAAAACGATTACTGGAGGTAATTTTAAGCTTAAACAAAATATGGTGTAGCTTCTGATCAGCAGTGGACGGTTTATTAGTCTTTCTTGAAGATCTACAAGTCCATCTACAAAACATTCTGGAGATTATTGACATATTTGTCCCTACGAGTGAGTTAACTAAATATGTGAGGCTAACACTATTCATTTTTCATTATTGGGGAAAGTAAAGAAGTGTTTGAATGTTAATCCGTCAAATTATATCACTACCTGGGATAACTTAGCTCAGAGAATCCTTATCTAATTTTTACCATCTGGCAAGACTGCAAGACCTTGCAGTGAGATTGTGTGCTTCAAGAAGAAGCCAGATGAAAATTTATAACATGCTTGAGAGCATTTCAAGGCTCTTCTATGGGACTTTCCACACCATCAACAATCCAATGAGCTATTAGCTTATACTTTTGTTGAGGCACTTAACCATAATACAAATATTTTTCTAGATTTAACTGTTGGTGGTCAAGCTTTGGTGATGACATATGATGAGCTTTATACTTTACTGAACTGGATTGCACTAGGAAATCCAAAGTGGTATTCAGACTCAAGAAATGCTACTAAAAATTTTGTAGGTCTTTTGGAGGTGGATCAATTTATCGCAATAGCTGCTTAGATTGCTGTATTACAAAATTAGTTAACAATACAACTCCGCAATATGAAATTAGGTTGTACATCTCCTGTAGCTTTGGTGAATGCAATTCAGCAGATAAGCACTTCGTATATGGTGTGTGGTATGGAAATAGTGGTCATTATATAGATATATGTGCTGCAAATCCTAAGTTCATGATGTTTGTGGGAAATGCTCATAGGCCTATCTATGGGAACGCCTACAATATGAAGTAGAGGACTCAACAATTAAATTAATAATGGAGCTCCCAACAGCAGTAGTTTCAGCAACCACAAGCTCAAGAAAATTTGGCCACAAATAGTAATCTGGAAGAGATGATGAAATAAATTTTAGTTGCTCAAGCATAATTAGAAGTAGATATAAAAAGCCAGTAAAAGGCTATAAGGAGCTTAGAGTTATAGGTAGATCATATAACAGTAGCACAATACACTAGGTTTCAAGGTAAGTTGCCAAGTGATATTGAAAAGCCTAAACAAATCATGGAAATCACTTTGAGCAGTGGCAAAGAGCTGAGTGAAGAACCTCCAAATAAAACTAAGGAGTTTGATGTAGAGTTGATTCCCCCAAGGGTATCTGAGTAGGTTAATGAAAATTAGAGGAAGTCTGAGTACTTGAAAGGAAAAAGTTGCTGAAGAAGTGAAGAAAATCCCACCAATACCTTTCCCAAAGAGGCATATTAAGGCAAAGGAGGATGCACTCTTCAAGAAGTTCTTTGACACATTCAGAGAGCTATATGTTAACCTTCCTCTTCTAGATGTTTTGGAGGGAACGCCCAAGTACGCTAAGTACTTAAAGGATATGGTTGCTAGTAAAGTTAATCTACAGGATGTGGAGTCTATATCACTCACTGAGGAGTGTAGCTTTGTGGTGACTCAAAAGATTCCCTAAAAGCTTAAGGACCTGGGAAGTTTACTCTCCCCATTCAGATTGGCAACAATGAGATAATTCATACAGTTAGTAATTTAGGGGCAAGTATAAACTTGATACCCTATCTTTGTTAAACACATTAGCCTTGGAAAAACCTAGGACCATAGCCCGTCTTGAAGAAGTCATAGAGGATGTTCTCATTAAGGTTGGTAAATTTATTATTCCTGCTGAATTTATTATTTTAGATTTTCAAGAATATAAAAGAGCACCAGTCATCTTGGGATGTCCATTCTTTGCGATGCGAGGAGCTTTGATAAATGTGAGAGAGGGCATGCTTATAATGAGATTAGAAGATGAATAGCCAGTTTTTAAAGTGTACAAACTGCTTAACACACCATCCCATTACAAATACTTGTTCATGATTATTATAATTGAAGGGGATAAGCTTGGGGTGGTGGATATGGTTCCACAAAAGATCTCTTCTGACTTTCTTATTGAGTAGCCTAAGCCACAACCACCTAAGCCCGATAGGATGCAGATTGATGAGCCTGAAAAGGCTAATGTTGAGCAAGTATCTGGCCTTAAGAGTTCAAACTCAAGAGGTCAAAAATGAATAAGGAAATGTCCTCCAAGTGTGAGGAAAAGGATGAAGGAATCTTGATGATTCGTAGTTGGGTCGTGCTGTGACACTAAATCAGGCGTTGCTTGGGAGGAAACAAATTTAAGTAGGTATGTTTTATATTTAGTGTTTTTAGTTTTCTTACTTTACTACTTTTTTTTGTTGAGTCACAAGTTGATGGGAAGTCTAAGTAATGAAAAACCTGAGCTAAGGAGCATGGCCAAAACTAAGTGTAGGGTTCTCGGACCCTCTTGATGCATAAAGATGCTAGTATCTAGTCCTAGAGGCCTCAGAAAGTATATATATCTCTACTTTTAAGTTTACTTTGGGGACAAAGTAGATTTTTAAGTTTGGGGTGGGAGAATTCCCATTTTTAGAAGTAATTTTAAAATTTTTGTGTTAGGAATAAGTGGGATGTTCTTGTTGGTGCTATATTTGATTACATTATGAAAGTGTTTTCCTTGAAAAAATCATGTTGATTGTGTGAATTACTACTTTTGAGACTCATAGGCTCTTGATTATGACTTTTGTACTTGTTTTCTTAATGTTAAATTCATGTGATTGTTTGGTTAAGAGTCTATGATGATCCTACTTCAGTTGAACATATTCCATGTGTCTGTAAGGTGTTTGTATATTCCTTGTTGCATGTGATTCTATAACTTTCCTGGTATGTGCGCAAAATAAAATAAAGAATGTGGGTTTAGGAGATGATATAGGCATTTCTTTGATAGCCGTGTTTTATATCTTATTTTGACCTACCCTTATTCATAATCCTAGTTAGCCCTACTAAGCCTTTATCTTTTTCTTTGGCATCTTCATAAATAGCCTAATACCTTCCTTTATTGACCTTAATTTGATCCAAAAGCTCCTAAGCTCTTAGTGTAAAATTAATTAACTGTAAGGAGTTGAAACTTCAAGAGGGAGAAAGGTAAAATCAAAGCCCCTAGGTGATAGTTATTGGTATATAAAAATTATTGTGTTGTGGTTGGGAGTTAGAGAAACTATTGCTTAAAAAGTTCCCATTTGTATACCAGTTGTGTTACAATGAACCTATTTTGGCCATGGTCCTCCTTGAACATTGTGCACCTCAATTAATATAAATCTCTTAAGTTGAGGGTGGATATCATAGGGGTGTGTAACGTATAATGGGTGTGAAAAAGGGAAAAATTGAATGATATGCATATAGTATACTCCCACCATGATGTATGTGAATGAACATAATGTGGTGAGTAAAAAAGAAGATGTGGTAGATGAAAGTGGTGTACATGGATTATTAGATATTGGTCTCAATTGCAAAAAGTGATGTATTAAAGACTTAGGGAAGATAGTCACTATTAAGCCAAAATAGTTTCTACCCATCCCATAGCCGACATTACAACCATTAAAGACATATTTAATCCTAAGCTTCATCATTCAGATATTAGTGGAGTACTACACTAATGGCGAGCATATGGTTCATTATGTATAACTTGTGAATTCCTTGTGAGAGTGAGCGCAATTTGATTCTTGTACCCATTGTGTTATAAATCTCATTATATGAGTAATTATGGGTAACTCTTTTATTATGAGGGAACCATTTTTATGAATGTGGGTGATTTGTATGATGTCCTTGATTGAATAATACGCATGAGTTTTCCAACTTGGTGAGTTAATTCTTGAGGCTATGATGTTTGCAAGTAGTGTTCTTGAACTATCAATTGTGTAAATAACATGCTTAGTGTAGAAACTTTCATTCTGTGAAATCATTATAGCACTAGCTTAAATTTCTTGAATGTAGTATAAGTGTCTAGTCTCCTTAGATTATGATTCTTAGAGTAAAAATTTGTTCGTGGATGAACAAGGGTTAAAATATGGGGTTGTGATGTTAGGTGTATTTATGCACTTTAGTATCATTATCCTAGACTATTTAGTCTTTTTAAGGACAATTCATGTTCTTGATGATTTAATGATGATATAAATACTCATTTAAGTGTTTAAGTACTTAATTATAATGTTCAGAAGTGTTTTCAAACAAGTTTCGACTTAAATCGTTCAGTTAGAGTTTAGGCAAGAAAACTAGTTTTACTAGCTTAAGCTAGGTGTTGTGCTAGTTTATTTCAATGAATTCTAGTGGGTGTATTGAGTTCCTAAGGTTATTATTATGTAATTACATATGGAACAATTTCTTTATAATTTGAAAATTTCAACTGGATTAATTCAAGAGTCAGAACAATAAGTTGAAGATCAATGTGGACTAGCCTAGTCTGAGATCGTGTTTTTAGTCCATTGTTATGAATATCATATTGTTTTGAGCTCTAATATTTTGTGTTTGGTCATTTAGGATTTTGGTGAGTTCATTTTGATGATATTTTGATGAAATACAAGATAGAAACCAAAGGAATACAATACCAAAAGGCAAGGGATGGAAGAGGAAAGCGAAAGAGTTAGTTGATTTTCGAGAGGCTAATTCCAGAGCACCCACGCGAATTGGCCACCTCGCGAACCTCCATCCACATGATTTAAAATGCTTAGTGTATCTCTTTCCATATGAAATCCACCATGACATACTGCCATTACCATGCAAAATCCAGTGCGACGCAGAGCAAATCCCAAACACGGCCAAGACTTGGTTTACTATAAATAGGACTTTGTAACTTATTCTCAACACTTTTTGACACATTTGGGAGCTTGTGGAGGCTGCTCAACCCATATTTTATTCTTTTTATATCTTTTAATTAGTTCATTAATTGATTGATTATGTATTCAAGTATTTGGATCATAATTATGTCAATTAGTGGATAAACAGTCCCTTTCCAGGGTTAAAACCAAGAACATGACTACTATCATTATGAATTGACTTCATTTGATTTATATATCATATTTGGTTGTCTTTTTATCCTTGTTTTAACTATTTTTAGTATTCATTGCTCTTAGAATATATTCATTGTCGACCTGGTGATCTTGAGAGAGGGAATTGGAAAGTAGAACGTGGGGATAAACAAAGTAAAGTTCTTATTCTTTTATGAAATAAGAAATTTGAATTAGCATCTAGGACAGGGATGTACCTAGAAGCCTTGCTTAGTTCACATGTAGGATGATAGCTTTAAAATTTAATTGTATTATTACATACCCGCTCAACGATGTATTCATAATGTCCAAATTAGGTAAACAATCAAAGGTCGGGAGACCATAATTATGCGATAAACCATATGAATGAACACTCAAGATAAGGGATCTAATGAATGATATTTAATAGCGTAGTATGATTGTTCAGAGTTCTTTAACCTAGGGATTTACCCTATTAATTGTCTTAAGTCTTTACTTTATGTATTTTTTTACTTTAATTTCAGTTTACAACTTTCAAACATTATTTTGGTAATACTTTGCATCAAGTTAATCTCAATAAGTGGACTTAAATTTAATAGTTGTTGGAACTAGTCCATGTGGGATCGATACTCGGCTTTCTTTAAGTCCAATATATTACTTGGTAGACCACCTACACTTGCATGTGCCCTTGGGTACTATCAATTGTTATTGAGTTCAGTCATCAGATGCTTTTGAGAATCCCTAAATTTTTATTCATGCTCAATTTGAAGACTTGAGGCTTCTTTCTTCCCTTTACCATTAGAATCATCCACATTCTTCTGTTGATTCATTAGACTCAGATTTTCAGATTTCAACTTAGTTATTTGTTTCACTATTTTAGATAGCTGGAGAGTTAAGGCAATTAATTCATGCTCTTGATTTATACTTTATCTTCTAACACATTTTTTCCAATAGCCAGTTCACACATAGAATCAATCAGCACAGAAATATTTTCAAGCCTTTTATCCTTCTCAGATTCACTGGAGGAATATCCCTAGACAACAAATGCATGTTTCATTGCATAATCAATTGCAACCTTTCTTCTTTAATTTTCAAGGATTGGGTCCTTTTTCATTCCTTTGTCACCTCTAGTCATTAGATATTCTTGATAATCAAGTTTGTGAATTGGGCAATCTTTGATGAAATGCCCAGGTTTTCCACATTTGTGGAAAACTTCAACTGTGCCTCACTTTTTTCCTCTACTTCCTCTTCTTTGAAACTAACCACTTTTCTTCATTGCTCGAACAATCCTTTATCTCAAATAGGCAAAATTAGTGTCCTCCTCACTTAAATCAGACTTTGAAGCCTTCAATGCCAGATATTTTTCTATTTTTCTTCATTCTTCTTTTTCCCTTGCTGCTTCTTCAGTTTATGAGTCTTCCGATTACCAATATGTTCATCAATTGTGAGAGTTTCTAGGTTTGTTGCCTAGTTATAGAATCTACTTTGTTTTCCCAAGATTTAGAAAAAACTTCCAGAATTTTCTCACTTTTTTCTACAAAGGAATAACTTCTCCTAGGAAGTGCAACTCATTGGTGATTTAAGTGAATCTAGTAAGCATCTCTTGGATAGTTTCTTCTTCTTTCATGGTAAAGGTCTCATAATGAGTAGTCATTATTTAAACTTTTGAATCTTTCACATCAGTATCTCCTTCATTAGCATTCCTCAAGCAATCCCAGATTTCCTTAGCATTTTCACAAGCAGAAATCATGTTATTCCTCAAGTCATATGCCACAGACAAGCAATTTCCATGCCCTTTAATTCTTCTCAACTTTGTTTTGATCTTCAACGTCAAACTCTCTTTTGGTTTTAACAACCATCCTTGTTATGTCTCCTTATTTTACCTCTTTAACTAGAATATAAGGAGCATTAAGTGTTACATCCGTTAACTCTCTATCCTAAACTATAATGAAGTCATATATCCTTATTTTTCACTACCCATAGTACTGACCATTAAAGTGGGGTGGTCTAGTTGTAGATTGCACTTTTTCTATATTAGGTGGAGTAATAATGATCAATAAATCACTCTAGGTGTGAAACTTTAAGAATGTCCTAGCTCTAATACCAATTATTGAAACGTACGGGTGCACCACCATATAAGGGACTAGGTCCCTCAAAGTCGAATATAGGTAATAAAGTAGTAAAGCAGTAAAGAAATAAAACTTTGCAGGAAAGTAAAGAACACAATGATTTAATATGGAAACCACCTTGCTCACGGGAAGAAAAATCATGGCTTTCCTTCACAAGAACTAAAGAATACATTATAACCAAACTCATGATTAGAAACTTCATTGGCACTAAACTCTATGCTCCACTAATTTGTAAAAACTCTATTACAAACTCTCCTTCACAACTCTATCAAGACCTCTTCTCAATATTGATTAAATCTAACCAATATTAAATCAGGTAACTCTACCTAAGCACTCTACATACATAAGAAAATCATTATTCTTATAAGAATAGAGTAATTTGATTACATCCAAGACTTGAATCAAGAACAATTACTCTCTCATCACACAGAAACTTGGAACGTAAGTAATATTGAGTTTCAGCCATTTTTCTTCTTGAATAACAAAACTGCAAAAACTGTTGGATTGAGAAGCATTCTTTTCTATTTATAAACTGATAATGATTAGGGTAGAATTTTTATTAGGCCAAGGGTCCTAATTGGTACATAGATCACCTGCGTAGTTTTTTAATTTAATAGAGAAAACGGCATAGACATGTGACTGCTACATGTTTTCATAAAGACCCAGGGACCTGGTCCTTTGTTTTCAGTTGATCATCATCAAAACAAGATATAGCAAATAATTTTTAGGCTCAAGCGTACTGACCAAATTTGGAAACTGTATGAGAGAGTCTACAGAGGCAATTGGAGTATTGAACTCCACCACCCCATACTCATCCACTTCAATAACTATAATCATGCATAGATCTCTATAGTATTAGAGTGTGTTGAGAGCTTTGTACACTCTGAAGACCACCGCTTCATTATTTAGTCTCATCTCGAGTGTGCCCTCTCTAACATCAAATCTCCCCCAATAGCAAAAATTCGATTTCCTAATATGATTGGTACCCTATTATCTGCATCATAGTCAAGAATAATAAATTCAGTAGGAGTAATGAACTTACTAACCTTAATAATAACATCCTCAATAATTCATTTGAGGGCCACTCTAATTCTGTCCGCCATTTGTAGCACAATTAAGGAGGGCCTTGGCTTCCCTAAATTAAGTGTATTAAACATATAAAGGGGCATCAAATTGATGCTTTCCCCCAAATCATGAAGATCCATCACAAGGTCACCATAGACAATGTGTATGGGGAGAGTGAAACTCCCAGGGTCCTTAAGATTTTAAGACATCTTACTTATAGCCATAAAAATGCACTCCTCTATGAGTGCCACAGTCTCTATATCTTTAAGCTTTATTTGATATGTCATACTTCTATCATGATCCAAACTACCAAATCATGAGGTCACCTACTGTAATCCATCTAGATAGGAGAACCCCATACCACCCGTTAAACATAACGTGAAGAAGTCTTTATTAAATAGAAATAACCAACCTTTATTACAACTATTTTATTACAAATATTAAGTGAGGAACTATAAAGTACCCCTATGAACTAGTCTAAATAGGTGAAGGAGCTTCTAAATCAAGAATGATAAGACTGGACATAACTTTCACCTTGAATAAGAGAAGTAAAAGATGTTGGAGATCACTATCCATATCACATGTGAATTATCAACAGATCTTGCAACCTGACTTACCCCAAAAATTGTATAGCAAGAGTAGTATCAGCATAAACAACATATACTGGAAGGTATCATCGGACTACAAAGGCTAGATCAAATAAACACAATATAGAAATCACAAAAGAAAATATGACAACTTAAATAACAATTAAATCCATAAAAATATTATCCACCTGTGTTACCTAAAAGTTCTTCAATTATTATTCTCGTTGATCATACATTATCTTTACATCAATAATCATCCGTCCTAACTCTAAGAAATTTACCCTAATAGTTATTATATGTTAATTGATTTCTCTTATGCCTCAATTAACCTCAATGATAATTGAAAACCAATAATCATGACCTTGTAACAAGTATAACTATGAACACAAATTATGATAAATATATCATGTTTATGATACTTATTCTTTTCAAGTTACTTTATAACTTTGTCAAGTAGAAGTTAAAGGACAACAAGTCTAGTCAAAGCATGACCAAGTCAACAATCTTGACTCTAATAATATCCAAGTCAACAAACTATGACTCTAACAACATAATCTTAAATATATCAAGCAACACAATAATTCGGTTCACTCAATGAACCCATAACAACAATGATAATACAAACTCGGTCTACTCATAGAACCAATATAAATTGCAAAATATCAATAACCATATACCCAGTCCACTAAAGAATAATCACACTCATACATACCATGTACATATATCTTAAGGGTCTTATGGTTGCCATCTAGTCAGCATCTATATAGGATAAGCTCTTATCTATGTACTGTACTGATAAGGTAACTAAGCCAACTAATGAATCTAATCAACCAATCTTATGAAGATATTAAAATATCGATACATCCCACAATAATAGCAAATATCACATACCTGTAGTGCACAAGACCTTAATAAAACCTCAGTATACGTGATTAACACTTAAGATATCATTTAAGAATTACATTCCTTAAATACTCATTGTGGAAATAGACAACCACCCAAATATATATTTTGTCAACTCGAGTTAATCAATATATGTAAATAAAAATTATACTTCAACACACTAAATCACACATAGATAAGAATTATTGGTTTCATCAATTATAGCAAGTCTAAAGCTTAATCCTTGGCTTATCAAGTAAGCATTATCAGGTTTTATTTATTAAGTTCAAGTACTTATTATAGGATCACATATTAAATCTAATGAAGTCTAAAATCTAGTAATTCATTCATTTTTCTATTACCCCTTTATTCATACCAAAACAAGGGATTTAGCCATTATTTAATAATATTTACACTCAATCATTACTAGGTTCAAAACCTACTCCATTAGATAATTATTCAACTCTATTCAACATACAATCTTGATTTAGTCATACACCTTTATTCCTTATACTTCTTAACCCTTAGCCTAACTTGATGTTAGGCCCTTTAGTTAAGTCACAACGTTTTGATACTATAATCAGTTCTTGTGGCCCATCTTAAGCAAGATTATCCCAATTTCAAGATCTACAAACAAACTTCACCAAATTTTCTCTTATTAAGCTAAATAAATAGATTATGAGCTCACACCATCTCATTGTCATCTATGTTCACATAATTAACTTTAGAATCTACCATAAGGTCATACAAACACAAAACACTAATCAAGGATTCATACATTAACATATCAATAAATAATTAAATCCTTACTAAATTAATTTATATTTTTCACCTGAACTCTGTGCCCATAGACCTAAGCATGATCTTCCTTGAAAAATCAACATTTTGGATATGATTACTAACGACAGTCTATTACTCATAAACCATAACCTACCTGCGCACCAAACTGTTGCAACAAGTAATGGAATTTTTAGGCTAAAGGTTTAACCTTTATTGAATTCAATATCCCCAACTAATCTTCTTTCAAGTTTTAGAATCACTAATTCATAATAAGGATTGTTAATTAATATTTTATAAGTGATTCTAGGTGATAGATTTTCCCTAAAATATCCTAAACTTAGGGTTCAATTCCCTAAGAATTTCACAATTAAGGGTTGTTCTAATTATTCAAGGATTTTTGATAATTTAAAAAGCAAGAAGATGACAAAAAAAACTTACCTTAATGAAGAATTTCCACTATATCAAGAGAAAATTACCCTTATAAGGATTAGGAATGAAATTTTTGGGGTTTGGGGACTGAAACCCGTAAAAAATAGGTTATAAAATATTGTAGAATTGCTATATATACATTGTGTTATTATAGCAACCTAACCTGCTATAGTGCCCTTAGCTTTTCTACATGGATAGTCTTCAGTATATTGGTCACAATATTTACTCAGGAAGCGAATTAAGGAATAGTTGGTTCTGTTGAAAAAAAAGACTCAGAGACCATTAATTTTGTGGGTATTATGTACCATAAATTGTATATTCTAGGAGTAGTGCTCGTTTGAATTTGACTTTTCATTAAACTTAGCATAAAACTTAATCGACAAGGATACTTTAATCTTAACATTGTTCTAGGAGTATTTTATAACCTTAGTAGATATCAAATACGACCTTATATTAAATAATTGATTCTAACACATATGAAGAATTAGATTCTTATACATTTACTATATATATTTTCAGTAAAGATGTGTAATGCTCCAAGTCTAGTATTTTGAATGCTACACAGTCTTAACAATCCCGAAGGACCACTAGCTAACCCATGAATGATATATGTAACTGAGCACTAGGTAATTGTAATATTATAACAATAATATAACTGAAATAAATGCAGAAATCTAGAGAAAAACATGCCATAAGGTTAAAATACTAAACAATACTAAATAAAACAATGTCTGAACAAGGTATGACAATACCAACACTAAAATAACTGTCAGAACAAACTATAGTATGAAAGCCTCTAAACTGTCTGAACAAGAAGTTGATGGGACATGTCCCCAACTAACTCAATTTACTGAAAGTAACTAAGTACTGAAATACTGAAAGAATGAGATAATCATGTCCTTGAAATATGAGGACTCACCACTGACTATGACTGCTGATATTTGAGCTGCTAAGCGTGATCAGGAACCTGAGAATCCAAACCTATGGTATAAAATACCATAGCGCAAAAGAAAAGTATGCGCCAGTACGTGTGAATGTACTGGTAAGCAAAGTGAGGTAAGGCATAATTTAAGGGTTCATATGCAAGAACTAAATTGATTGGATAACATAAACATGACTACATAAGGATACATGCATTAATACATAACTGTAACTAAAATCAAAAGGATTCTAAATACTACTTTTACTGATAACATGGATTACTGATAACCGATATACTTGATAAATGGATGACTGTATCTGACAGTCTTGATTCTAATAGAACTAGCTGAGTTTTGTACTGAACTAAGTGACTATATCTGATAGTCCTAAAATTTGTAAAACTATGATTTCTTTACTAAAGACTGAGACTGAGACTGTGAGAGGTAGTCATATGACTGATATGCCCCAAATAAGATATTATAACTGTGTTAGGGTCCAATCTGTAACTCCAATTAAAAGGGTTCCCATATCGTGCCACTGGTAAGGACAAGCTATGAGTGACCCTCATCTGTCAGGTACTCTAACGAGAATGGTGGGACCCTCATATGATAGGTTCAACCTCCTCATCAACCCTTATCTGATAGGTTTTGATGTCTCAACCTACGGTGGCTACGTAGTTATGGAATGCAAGGATTGCTTCTAAGAATCACATCCTTTGCTGGCAGGTGAGTTCCCATCCTTGGGTTCACTTGTTGTTGAAACCTATTCCCAACTGAATAGACACTGAACTGAGTATACTAGACTAAACTAGACTAAGATCACTGAATTTCATTGACTTACAGAATATTACTGAATTCTATTAACTAAATAAGTTACTAAGGACTAAACTGAATACTACTAAGTTTTTCTGAGTTCTAAGACTGACTGAATTCTACTGATCGTGATTTGACTGAGGTTATCTTGAAAACTAACATTGGCTCTAGGCACACAGCTAAATTATCAGGTATTAAATAACCTCAGGACTCGATAGCATGAAAATAAATGAGACATATCACTACTTGAACAAATGGCCATAGTCAACAATTCATACTACTATTACTGAGGAATTTCATGAAGCATTCGCAAGTCATAAGCTTACACATGAAAGGGAATACTTGATAACATAATATAATTTCACAAATCCTCACTTATGAGCATTCCACCAAATCTTTACAAGCCATATCTTTATCATGGGAGTCATTTTGAACATGTGGGTACATCATAAGTTCATCATATAGCTCACAAATAGGTCATAATGCACAATTCTTATTCACATAGTCATTTTAACAAACACATGAAAGGCATAACCTTTTCTAGGGCATGAATCAATAATTAATACATCATGGCTATATCAAACACTTTAGATTTAAGGATTTTAATCCACATACTAACATAAAGTCATGAGAATTTAATAAAGATTCAACCTTTGGAATCATATCACAACGTAAACATGTGTACAATCAAACCCACAACTTAGAATACAAAATTCATAGTTTGAAAAGGGTTTCTTGAGATCCAAGGGTAGAAGGGACCTTTGGATGAACTCTTTACATACCTTAGTTGACAATTTCTTGAAGACTGATGGAAGAAAGCTTGAATTCTTGAACTGAAATTAATCACCTAGTGTTTTTTGTTCTTGAGAACTTGTGAAATAATGAATATATTTAGCAAAAATAAGGCTAAATTTTGTGTTATGAGGGCTGAAGGTCGGGGGAAAATGACCTAATTACCCTTAAGGACACAGTCATTTAATGACTAAAACTAGGCACTAAAGCATTTCCCGACGCGCATGTCAATGGCATCGATGTGATACTCAACGTTCTGAGCTATGATCATGCCATGTCTCAGTACTTTTGGTTGGTGGTCTAGTAACAATATTAACTAACGCGATAGGCAACGCAGCGTACCAAGATTGCATTGGTACACTATTTTGGACTTCCAAACAGGGTCTAAATGAGGTTTGAAAAATCCATAACTTGTCTGGGAACACTTATTGACCTTTCTGATCATGAATTAACAAAATTTAGACCATTAAAGAACATTATGTTCGAGAAATAAGATTTCTAACTTTTGAAGGCTAAAAATAAACTAAGTCTAGAAACTTAGCTAGAATTTTCTAAGTCTGAGTCCCCTTGACAAACTTAAAGAACTAAAAAAAGCTTAGAAATTTTTCAAGGTCTTACAATATCTTTCCCTTGGGAATATTCATCCTCGAATAAGACTGAGTGAGATGGGAAAAATGATAAGCTGATGTACATAATGAACATGAATGACTGAAACATGATTACATGATTGACATTTTTGATTTACTAATATTCATACTGAGCATGCTTATCTGATGCTTGATTTCTTGACTGAACTGATACATGAATACATGACTGGGAGTACTAATAAGCTGATCATGAATATCTGATGCATGAATACATGACTGAACTGACTCCTAAACATGCGACTGAACATGCAATGGTAAAGGATACCGAGTTTGAAATAAAAAACTGAGCATGAAATTGAATATCAAGTTTGTAACTAAAAACTAAATGTGAAACGGAATAAGCTTAAGGAAAGCTATTACCTTGGGATGAGTATAAATTAACGAAGAAGAGGTGAGGATACTTGGTCCGCATGTCTGCTTCTGCTTCCCAAGTAGCTCCCTCAACGGACTGATTCCACCTAATAACTTTGACTAGAGGGACTTCTTTGTTCCTCAGTCTGCAAATCTGATAGTCAAGGATTTCGATCAAAATTTTCCCATAAGAGAGACTGTTCTGAATATCTACGCCCTCAATAGGGATTACAACTGTTGGTTCACCTATGCACTTCCTAAGCAAGGATACATGAAACACTGAATGGACTAAAGCTAGATCTGAAGGTAACGCGAGCTTATAAGCTACTTTGCCAAAGCGACTGAGAATTTTAAAGGGACTGACATATCAAGGACTGAGCTTTCCCTTCTTGCTGAACCTCTTCACTCCCTTCATGGGATAGATTTTTAGGTACATATAATCACCAGTCTCAAACTTGAGATCTTTTTTCCGTATATCTGCGTATGATTTCTATCAGCTCTGAGCTGTCCTGAGCCTCTCTATGATCAATTGAACTTTATCTAATGTATCAATATCTAAGTTAGGCCCTACCACTGTGGCCTTACCGACTTTGAACCAACTAATTAGAGATCTACATCTCCTACCATAGAGAGATTTGAATGGAGCCATTTGAAAACTAGAATGATAACTGTTATTGTATGCTAACTCAATCAAAGAAAAGTGGTCATCCCAATTACCCGTAAAGTCAATTACACATGCTCACAGCATATCTTCTAAAGTCTGGATGGTCCTTGTAGCTTTACTATTAGTCTGAGGATGAAAGATTATACTAAGGTGTACTCGAGTACCAACACCCTTTTGGAATGCTTTCCAGAAATGAGAGGTGAAATGGGTATCTCTAGCTGAGACAATAGACATCGGAACACCATACAATCTGATAGACTTTTTGATGTAAAGTTTAGTATAATCCTCGATTGAATAAGAGGTATGGACTGGAAGGAAATGAGCTGATTTTTTCATTATGTCTACAATGACCCAGACTAAATCATGTTGATGATAACTACAAGGTAAACCAGTCACAAAGTCCATGTTCACTTCTTCCCACTTCCAAGTAGGAATACTGAACTCCTGCATAGACCTACTAGGCTTCTAATGCTCAATCTTAACTTTCTAACATGTTGAGCACTTAGCCACAAACTCTACAATATCTCTCTTCATCCCACTCTACCAATAGATATCTCGCAAATCATGGTATATCATAGTGGCCCCTTGATGAATAGAGTAACGCACACCATGCGCTTTTCCAAGAATTTGCTGCCTTAAGTCAACAACACCTGGCACACACATATGACCTTGATAACGTAAAATACTATCTCTCCCTTGGGAGAAAACCTGTACCTTCTGATCTTTGACTGACTCTTTTATCTTATCTAGACTCAGATCTCTATCCTGCTTTTCCTTAATTTTAGAAACTAGAGACGATTCTGAACTGTTCTGAACCTACACACTACCTTCAGCTAATCAACTAAGCGGACACCTAGTCTAGATAACTGATGAAATTCATGGGTTAACTTCTTTTTACCGTCCTCTACATGAGCAACACTACCCATGGACAATCTACTGAGAGCATCAACCACTACATTGGCCTTGGCCAGATAATAATGGACACTCATGCCATAATTCTTCAAAAGCTCTAACCACCTTTTCTGATGGAGGTTAAGATCTTTCTATTGGAAAATGTACTAGAGGATTTTTTGATTTATGAACACATCTTCATGCACCCAATACAAGTAGTGCCGCCTAACCCAAACATAGGCGATTGGTTAGGCGCCGCCCAACCAAAGCATAGGCAATTGGTTAGGCACCGCCTAACCCAAGCATAGGCGATTGGTTAGGCGCCGCCCAACCAAGGCATAGGCGATCACTTGGGTGCCGCCTAAGTCAATTCCAGTTGTCAAAAACACTCCGTCTTGAGTTATTTTAAAGGTAATTAAGTCTTTAAATACTCCTTACACATCCCTAAACTTAACCCTACAAAATTTATATCTTCTAAACATACTACAACCCTATTTTCATCTCAAAGCTCATCATCCAAGAGCACTAAAGGAGAAAAACAACTAGGGTTACATAAGTAAGCTTGAAGATCCGATTTAAGGAAATTCCTCCATCAATCATCAAGAATCTTCCTTCTAAGGTATGCATAGTATTTATCTATGAATTCAATTCATTCATAGAGTTCAAGAATTAATCTTTATAATACAAAAAGCTTGGTTGATTGTGGTGATATGAGCATACCCATGTTGATGCTTGTTTGTTTTCCTCTTTTTCATTATAAAAGTAAGATTTCTATATTGTTGGGTGTTGATGATCATGTTTTTGATATTGGGTGATTCCCAAGACGGAATCTTTATATGTTTTTGTGAATTCATGATATCATATGAGTTGGAAACATATAAATTTGGTTGTTCATGATGTATAATTTTATGAATTCACCTACGCTTAAGATGTGCATGTAAGGTGTTTGATAAAATGCCTAAGGAACTAGAAATCGTGCAATATAGCTAAATTGTGACTAAGTGGAGGATTCATGATATGCCGTTATGTTCCAATGACTTCTATATTGCTATGTGCCTTGTAAATATTGTTGGAACACTCATGAACTATTCTTATGAGATTATGCTATGTCTACTTGCAAATCCTACTTATGAACAAGATGCGTGATAACCATGCAATCCATATGAACTTTCACGCTATTAGTATGTGTTGCCAATATGATTATGCAACGAACATGATATTAAGATTGTGCAAGTACTTCCATGTGATATGAACTCCTTTCTATGCAATACATTGTTGATAACCATGCATAGTGTAAGATTTCTACTTATGATATTATAGATTATGGACTCTACTCTTATGATCAAGTCAGTCATGTGCGTCAGTTTCCTTCCATCGAGTCCTAGGGGTACTTGTACTAAAAAACAATTGCTATGTGCCTTGATCCATATCATTTTTCACGATATTCAAACCCAAGCTATGATTCCTAGACTTCAGTCAGTCATGTGACTCAGGAAAATCTCATGATCTTAGTTAGTTGTTAAATATTAGTAACATTCTGTTAGTTATTCAAATCCAGTAAACGTAGTTTAGCTTTGCTAAATAACACCACTAGAATCAGTCCAGTTAATCAGTATTAGCTCAGCTAATCTGTTCAGTTCAGTTATTCATTTCAGCTTAGTTATTAAGTTCAGTATCCCTCCAGATGGGAGTAGATGTTAGCACGGAGTGAACCCAAGGATGGGAACTCACCCGCCAATTCAGAGTGTGATTCTTAGTAGCAATCCTTGTGTTCTAGAACTATGTAGCAAGCGTAGGTTGAGACATCTTAACCCATCAGCTTAGGGTTGATGAGGTGGCTTAACCCGTTAGTTTAGGGTTCCCACCATTCTTATTGAGTACCCACCAGATAAGGGTCACTTACAGTTGTCCTAATCAGTGGCGCGGTATTGACACCCCTCCAGTCGAGGCAGAGATTGGAACCCAGCTTAGCCATAATGGCATACATGGGGCATGGTGATTAAACACTACTTCCTACAGTTATAGTAATATTCTCAGTAAAAGAACTCAGGGCATTCTTCAAATTTTAGTATATACAGGACTGTCAGATACAGTCATCCATGTTATCAGTTTTAGTATCAGTCTCAGTAAAAGAATGCAGAGCATTCTTCAGATTTCAGTATATATATAGGACTGTCAGATACAGTCATCCATGTTTTCAGTTTTAGTATCATCCATGACAGTTATCAGTAAACCATGTATTAGCGTACAGTTCATGCTATCACGTATTCATGGTCTCAGTTTCTATATGTGTATGTTTGCACTCTCACATTCATATTAGTCAGTCAGTGTTGTTCATACATAAAACCCTTTATGTTTAGCCTACCTTCCTCATATACTCTGTACTACAGTTGTACTGACGCATTTACTTATGGTGCTTTCTTTTCATGTTACACCATAGGTTCTGAGACACAGTGAGTCCTTATTCCAGTCACAGAGACACAGTGAGTTCTCATTGATTCGAGGACAATATGATTTGACTCAATTTTTTAATTATTCAGTTTAGTCTTACGAAGTTAGTTGGAGACATGTTCCTTCAAATCCTTATTCAGACAGTTTAGAGGCTTTCGGATTTACTTTCAGATTTACGTCCAAATTGAGTTGTTTTTGGTATTTTCACCCACATGATTGTATTCAGTTGAACCTTATAGCCTTACAGTTCTATGTATTCTGCATTATTATAATATAATTTGCAGTATACAAGTACAAATATCAGTCATGGATTAGTTTGTGGTCCCTCGGGCTCATGAGCACCGTGTAGCATTTCGGTTCAACAAATCGGTGTGTTACAAACTTGGTATCAGAGCCTAACGTTCAATAGAGTCCAAGGAAGTCTGAAAGCCACAAGTAGTAGAGTCTTGTACATGGGTGTGTTGCACGCCACATTTATGTGTAGGAGGCTATAAGATGTTTTAGGAATAGTCCCCTTTCTTCATTATTCATGTCATGCTAGTGAGCATAATTACAAGTTAAACTCTTAGTCTAATCCATTCTTCTCTTATTCCAGACCATGGCCCCAAAGAGAAGAAACCAGCCAGCTCCTCATACCGAAGATCCTTTGGGCGAACATGTTTCCTATGTAGAGTTTAGAGCCGTATTTACCACACTTGCTCAGTCCATGGCTGCACAGAATGAACGGCCATCAGTCATTCCAGCCAATCTAGTGGCTACTCCCAAAGCAGCTAGGGTTTGGGATTTCACCCGAATGAACCCTTCATCTTTCCATAGGTCTAAGTCTGATGAGGACCCCCAGGAGTTCATTGACCATGTCCAGAAGGTCATTGAAATCATGGGTGCTACTTTTATTGAGAGTGCTGAGTTAGCCGCCTACAATTTACAGGATGTTTCTCATGATTGGTACAAATAGAGGAAGTCTCAGAGGCTCGAAGATACAGGCCCTATCGAGTGGAAGGAATTTATCACGGCCTTTTTAGATAGATTTTTTCCCCAAGAGCTGACGGAAGCCCAAGTTCTTGAGTTCATCAACCTCAGGCAGGGGAATATGATAGTTATGGAGTATTCTCTCATATTTACTCAGCTAGCCAGGTATGCTCCTCATGTGGTTGCAGACAATAGAGCTAAGATGAGCAAGTTCGTGTCAGGGGTCAATAATAGCGTGGTAAATGAGTATTGGTCTACGATAATGATCGGTGATATAGCTTTAGCAAGACTCATAACCCACGCCTAACAAGTAGAAGAGTAGAAGTTTAAGACTAGGGAGAGGCCGAACAAGAGAGCAAGGTTAGGTAATTTCAACTTTGCTCACCCCAAGTCAGATGGAGAAAACTGTTCATAGTTTCGCTCCAAGTTAGCCATTCCAGCTCCTTCCTCTGCCAGCACTCCAGTGCAAAAGTTCAGAGATGGAAATAGAAACAAAGCGCCAGGCTCTATATCTTATGGAAGTGATAGCAGTGACTAAATAAATCTCCTTTGTCAGACTTATGGTAAGAACCACAAGGGCATTTGCAGAGCCGGTAGTGATGTCTATTTTGGTTGTGGAAAGCCAGGCCACAAGATTAGGGAGTGTCTGCAGTCAAGTCTTCAGGGTCAGCAAAATTATTCTACGGCTCATTCCAGTCGCTCGAATCAACGGGGTACCATTTCCAGTGCTACTAGTGGGCAACGCCCAAATAGACTCTATGCTCTTCAGTCCCAGCAGGATCAGGAAAATTCTTCTAATGCCATTACTGGTACGTTACAGATTTTCCATGTTCATGTTTTTGCTTTGCTAGACCCAGGTGCATCTTTGTCTTTTTTACTCCAAACATAGCAAGCAATTTTGGAATCAGTCCTGAAGTCCTAGAAGAGCCCTTCTCAGTCTCTACCCCAGTGGGTAAAACCATCATAGCCCAGCGGGTATACAGGAACTGCCCGATTATGATATCTCAAAAATCCACATCAGCAGATTTAGTGGAGTTAGAGATGACTGATTTTGATGTCATTCTCGGCATGGATTGGCTTCATTCCTACTAAGGGGAAGATGATAGATCAAGGAACCAAGACAGGCTCTCTGATTCTAGTAGTAATGCTAGTGAGTTCTAGAGCAATAGTAGGAGAAGAAGATACCCAACTCATTCCTATATTTGTATAATTTTTTTTGTACTTCATTCATTGTGACATCTAATAATGCCTTACAAGTCATATCTATGGCCATAAATCATATTTATGAACTTTATATAGAATCATGTATGCTTCCAATTTCTAGTTGAAAGAGTGTCAATTCACTCAGAAGCATGACTTCTATTCCATGAATTTATGAACTCCAAACTCAGGTCATACAGCTCATGACTCATGCACTCATGTTTTACATTATACTAAGTTCCCCGATCTCATGGTACACCCTTAAAGACTAGTGAAAATCAGATCTTTGAATGTATGCCTCAGTTTTGATCTATTTAATGAATGCATGCCTTTGATACTCTATTACTCAAGCCTCGGTTAAATGTCAAAGCTATATATAGTATTTTTTCATGCTTTATGTCCACATGGTCTAACCTTTCAGTGAACTATTCTTATGTAAAGATAGTGGTCATGGAAATGGATGAATAATGGTTTAGATGGGAGAGAGTACATTTTTCTTATTGGGGAAGGAATTTTGTATGCTTGCTTTATCTAAGGCTATAAGTAAGAAGGAAGATTGAGTCAAAGCTTTGGTATATGTCATAGATAGTTGAAAATTCTAGGTGTGTCTTCTTGGGGATAGTGCAAGAAAGTTGTTACTAATAGAGGTATTAGAGAATGGGGAAAATTCCTAGGTGGGATGGTCGCCTATAAGTTCATATGTGGTTATAATGATAGGCTTAAATGTCATGTTGGTATATATGTGGATAAATGTATTATGCGCTACTGAATTCCTAGCAAGAGGTTAAAGTTAGTTGTTGAAGTGGTAAGAAGTATTATTCGTAAGATGAGAGCTATGAAAACACATAGGATATTGAATCTATGGTTTAGACTACTATTATAGTGTTATGTCTGGTACCTTTTGACTTTGAGTAGGCTTGAACATGGTAAGAGAATTTAGTTTAGCTTAGACTTTAGCAGATAGAGTTATCAATGCTCATGTGAAGATTAGAAGTGGCGTCAACTGAAAGGTGGTATTGAAGAGGAAAATCATAGTTGAGGGAGTATTTGAGATGTGTGGTTAAGCTTGAAAGTTAGCAGCTGCATTGCCTAAGGCATATCTAGCTTATGTTTTACAGTCCTATAGTCCAAGTTATAGAGTTGTAACCATGTTGTGATTCTTTATTCAGATACCAAAATTATTTTCTCCCTAATATTATTAGAACTTCATAGAAAGAGTGTTGAAGAAATACTCTAGTTGATGATTAACTTTGCTCTAAGTGTTACTATGCATTTTTCACCTCAAAATCACTCTACATTAGGCTAATTATCATGAAACTATTCATATACAATTAGAGTTTTTTTACATGTAGTAATAATGATTTAAATTCTAGCCCAAAAATACGAGGTGTTGCATTTATCTCCCCCTTGGAATCATTCATCCTCGAATAAAGGGGTAGGAACTTATTGAAGCTTTAGGAGTGTGGTATAAATTATGTAACTTCACATTAGGAATTCTCCCTCAACAAAATACATTTAGGAATCTAAAGAAAAGGGATTCATGACATTGCTAAATAAATTATGTAAGCACGAATCATGAGACAAGGAGACTAATGTCGTACAAGGGTAAAATATACAAAGACCCTCACCCCATGTGAGAAAGCTGAAACTAGACAAAATTTTACACCTTGGCATGGAACATTGCCTATCATGGTTATCATGCATCTTGTTCATAAGTAGGATTTGCAAGTAAACATAACATAATCTCATAAGAATAGTGCATGAGTATTCCAACAACATTTACAAGGCACATTAACAACATAGGAGTTATTGAAACGTAAGGGCATATCATGAATCCTTCACTTAGTCACAATTTAGCTATATTGCATGATTTCTAGTTCCTTAGGTATTTTGTCAAACACCTTACATGAACATCTTAAGCATAGGTGAATTCATCAAATTATACATCATGAACAACCAAATTTACATGTTTCAAACTCATAGGATATCATGAATTCACAAAAACATATAAATATTCAATCTTGGGAATCACCCAATATCGACAACATGATCATCAACACCCAACAATATAGAAATCAAACTTTATAATGAAAAAGAGGAAAACAAACAAGCATCAACATGGGTATGATCATATCACCATAATCAGCCAAGCTTTTGTATTTTAAAGATTGATTCTTGAACTCCATGGACGAAAGAAATCCGTGGATGAATACTACGCATAACTTAGAAGGAAGATTCTTGATGATTGACAGAGGAATTTCCTTGAAATCGGATCTTCAAGCTTAATTGTTCAATCCTAGTTGTTTTTCTCCTTTAGTGCTCTTAGATGATGAGCTTTGAGATGAAAATAGGGTTGCAATATGTTTAGAAGATATATATTTTGTAGGGTTAAGTTTAGGGACGTGTAAGGAGTATTTAAAGACTTAATTACCTTTAAAATAACTCAAGACGGAGTGTTTTTGACACCTGGAATTAACTTAGGCGGCACCCAAGTGATCGCCTATGCTTGGGTTGGGCGGCGCCTAACCAATCGCCTATGTTTGGGTTAAGCGGCGCTGATCCAATCGCCTATGCTTACTATCTCTCACAAAAATGGGCATAACTTTTTGCTCGGGTATTGGATTAAGGCAAAATTGGTATCGTTGGAACGATAATTCGATTATATACAATTTGGTGGGTCTAAATCATTCAAAATACCACATTATCATAGAGTTATACTCATTCAATGATGACCCTAGCAAAATTTAACACTAAAACTTGATGGATTCAAAAACTCTTAGCTTGTATTACCTTGAGTGACTCATATGAACATTCTTAATGAATCATAAGCTATCCTGTCACTAGGATGTTCACTGTAAGTCATGTACTCAAGTATAAATCACAGGATAGGAAATTTCATACGTAGGAATACTTATTCACTTCCTAGCTTAGAAACATGCGGTGTATTAAAATATCTCTCCCTTGGGAACATTCATCCTCGAATGGGAATTTACTGAGAAGGGATACAAGACAACAGAACCTAAACTGAACATGAAGAACTAAAACTTAATCTCATGACTGACACTAAACATACTGAACTCGTGCCTATCTGATGCACGAACAAATGATACATGAATGCATGACTGAGTATGAAACGGTTAATAGGTACTAAGTTTATACTGGAAACATGAACATGAAACTTAATAAGCTTAAGGAGAACTGTTACCTTGAGGTTGATCTGAATTGGTGGGAAAGAGGTGAGGATACTTGGTACGCATATCTGCTTCTGCTTCCCAAGTAGCTCCCTCATGAGACTGATTTCACCAAAGAACCTTGACTAGAGGGACTTCTTTGTTCCTCAATCTACGAGTCTGATAATCTAATATTTTGACTGGAATCTCTTCACAAGAGAGGCTGTTCTGAATGTCGATGCTCTGATTATTGATAACAACTGTTGGGTCACCTATGCACTTCTTTAGCAAAGAGATGTGGAAGACTGGATGGACTGAGGCTAGATCTGAAGGCAACTCAAGCTCATAAGCTACCTTGCCAAAGTGAAAAAGAATTCTGAAGGGACCGACATACCGGGGACTGAGTTTCCCTTTCTTGCCGAACCTCTTCACTCCCTTCATGGGATAGATCTTAAGATAGACATAGTCATTGACCTCAAACTCGAGATCCTTTCTACGAATACATGCATAGGACTTCTGTCGGCTCTGAGCAGCCCGAAGTCTCTCTCTGATCAACTGAACTTTCTCTAAGGCGTTGAATACTAAGTCAGGACCTATGATTGAGGCCTCACTAACTTTGAACCAACCAATCATAGATCTACATCTCCTACTATAGAGTGATTTGAATGGAGCCATCTAAATACTAGAATGATAGCTATTGTTGATTGCAAACCCAATCAAAGTCAAGTCGTTGTCCTAATTTCCCTTGAAGTCAGTTGCACACGCCCTTAGCATATCTTTAAGAGTTTGAATGGTCCTCTCTATTTGACTATCTGTTTGAGGATGAAATGCTATGCTGAGATGGACTTAGGTACCGAGACCCTTTTGTAACACTTTCCAAAAATAAGAAGTGAACTAGGTACCTCTGTCTGAAATGATAGATAGTGGAACACCGTGTAATCTGACTAACTCCCTGATATAGAGTTTGGCATAATCCTCAGTAGAATAAGAAGTACGAACAGGAAGGAAATGAGCTGACTTGTTCATTCTATCTATAATGACCCAGACTGAATCATGCTGATGAAGAGTTTTAGGCAGACCCGTCACGAAGTCTATGTTAACTTCTTCCCATTTCCAAGTAGGAATGGTGAACTCTTGCATGGAACCACTAGGTTTCTGATGCTCTATCTTAACCTGCTGACATGTAGAGCACTTAGCCACAAACTCTGCAATATCTCTCTTCACCCCACTCCACCAATAGATCTTCCATATATCGCAGTACATCTTAGTGGCCCCTAGATGAATAGAGTATCGCGTACCATGACCTTCTGCAAGAATTTGCTGCCTTACTTCATCTACACCTGGAACACATAGATGACCCTAACAACGAAGAACACCATCTCCCCCTTGGGAGAAAACCTCAACTTTCTGATTCTAAACTAACTCTTTGAGCTTGACAAGGGTAGGATCCCTTTCTTGTTTCTCTTTCACCTTGGAAACTAGAGATGACTATGAACTACTATGAACACATACACCACCCTCTGAAGAATCAACTAAGTAAATGCCTAGTCTGGAAAGCTGATGGGTCTCCTGAACCACCTTTTTCTTACTATCCTCCGTGTGAGAAATACTACCCGTGGAGAGTTGACTGAGAGTGTCGGCCACAACATTGGCCTTTCCTGGATGATAAAGAACACTCATGTCGTAATCCTTTAAGAGCTCTAACTACCTTCTCTGGTGAAGATTGATATCTTTCTGGGAAAAGACATACTGGAGGCTTTTATGGTCTGTGAAGACATCTGCATGAACTCCATAGAGATAATGCCTCTAAATCCTCAAGGAAAAAACTACCGCTACTAACTCAGGATCATGAGTAGGATAATTCTTCTTATGTGGCTTTAACTGTATAGAGGTGAACACTATGACCTTACAATACCTCATGAGGACACAACCTAAACCCACTCTGGATTCATCACAATAGACTACAAAACCATCTGAACCATCTAGAATAGCTAGAACTAGAGATGAGGTGAGTCAAGTATTCAACTCTTGAAAGCTCTTCTCATATGAATCTAACCACTGAAACTTAATCTTCTTTTAAGTCAATCTGGACATAGGAGATGCAATAGAAGAAAATTCCTCGATAAACCGTTTGTAATAGCCAGCTAAACCCAAGAAACTTCTAATATCTAATTGAGATACGGGTCTGGGCCAGTTTCTTACTTCCTTGGTTTTCTGAGGATCTACGCTAATGCCATCATCCAAAATAATATGGCCAAGGAATTATACTGATCTTAGCAAAAATTTGCACTTGCTGAACTTAGCGAATAACTAGTGATCCCTAAGAGTCTGAAGAACAATCCAGAGATGGTCTGCATAATCACGCTCTGTGCGAGAATAGACCAGAATATCACTATAAAGACTATGACAAATATTTCCAAGTACTGCTTGAACACATGGCTTATCAAATCCATAAAAGCTACCGGGGCATTGGTAAGACCAAATGACATGACTAAAAATTCGAAGTGACCATACCGAGTACGAAAAGCTATCTTTGAAATGTCATATTCTCTAACTCTGAGTTGGTGATAGCCTGACCTGAGGTCTATCTTGGAGAATTAACTGGCACCCTGAAGTTGGTCGAATAGATTATCAATCCTAGGAAGAGGATATCTATTCTTGACCGTGACCTTGTTGAGTTGACGGTAATTAATACATTTCTTGAGAGAACTATCTTTCTTGCGCATGAATAATACTAGCGCACCCCATGGGGAAATGCTGGGTCTGATGAATCCCTTATCTAAGAGATCCTTCAACTGATCTTTTAGTTCCTTGAGTTCTACCGGTGCCATTCTGTATGGCAGAATAGAATAGGTTGAGTATCCGAAAGAAGGTCTATGCCGAAGTCTATTTCCCTTTCGGGAGGAATGCCTGAAAGATCTTTGGGAAAGACATCTGTGTATTCATTAACAACAGGGACTGTTCCAAGGCTGGGATATTTAGAACTAGAATCTTTAACATGCACGAGATAATACATACACCTGTTAGAAATCATTTTCCTTGCCAGAAGGTAGGAAATAAGTTGACCCCTGAATACTGAAATGCTACCCTTCCACTCTAGGACGGGCTCATTCGAGAACTGAAACTAAACTATTCTGTTTCTTTAGTCGACTGTGGTATAATAGGAATGAAGTCAATCCATGTCGAGAATGACATCAAAATAAGTCATTTCCAAATTCACTAAATCTGCTAACGTGGATTTCTATGATATCAAAACTGGGCAGTCCCTTTATACCCCCTGGGCTATGATGGTTTTACCCACTAGGGTAGAGACTAAGAAGGGCTCTGCTAGGACTTTGGGACTGATTCCAAAATTTCTTGCTATGTATGGAGTAACAAAAGACAAAGATTCACCTGGGTATAGAAAAGAATAAACATGAACATGGAAAATCTATAATGTACCAGTAACGATATTAGGAGAATTTTCCTAATCCTATCGGGACTGAAGAGCATAGAGTCTGTTTGGGCGTTGCCCACTGGTAGCACTGGAAATGGCACCCTGCTGATTCGGGTGACTGGACTGAGATGTAGAATGATTTTGTCGACCCTAAAGACTTGACTGCAGACACTCCCTAATCCTGTGGCCTGGCTTTCCACAACCAAAATAGACATCACTACCAGCTCTGCAAATGCCCTTGTGGTTCTTACCACAAGTCTGACAAAGGGGATTTGTTCGGGCACTACTAATACTGCCCTGAGATTTAGAGCCTGGCGCTTTGTCTCTATTGTCGTCTTTGAACTTTGGAACTAGAGCACTGGTAGAGGAAGGATCTGGAATGGTTGACTTGGAGTAAAACTATGAATGGTTTCCTCTATTTAACTTGGGGTGAGCAAAGTTGAAATTACCTGACCTTGCACTCTTGTTCTGCCTCTCCCTAGTCTTAAACTTCTGCTCTTGTACTTGATGGGCATGGGTCATGATTCTTGCTAAAGTAATATCACCGGTCAACATCGCAGACCTACACTGATTTACCACGCTATCATTGAACCCTAACACAAACTTGCTCATCTTAGCTCTATTATCTACAACCACATAAGGAGCATACCTGGCTAGCTGAGTGAATCTGAGAGAATACTCCCTAACCATCATATTCCCCTGCCTGAGGTTGATGAACTCAATAACTTTGGCTTCTCTAAGCTCTTAGGGAAATAATCTGTTTAGGAAAGCCATGACAAATTCCTCTCACTCGATAAGGCCTGTATCATCTAACCTCTCAGACTTTTACTATTTGTACCAATCATGAGCAACATCCTGTAACTGGTAGGCGGCTAACTCAAACACTCTCAATAGAAGTAGCACCCATGATGTTAATGACCTTATGGACTTGGTCAATGAACTCCTGAGGGTCCTCATCAGACTTAGACCCATGGAAAGATGGAGGGTTCATCCGGGTGAATCTCGAACCCTAGCTGCTTTAGGAGTGGCCACTGGATTGGCTAGAATGACTGGTGGTCATTCATTCTATGCAGCCATGGACTGATCAAGTGTGGTAAATGTAGCTCTAAACTCCGCATGGGAAACATGTTCACCCAAAGGATCTTCAGGCTGAGGAGCTAGCTGGTTTCTTCTCTTTGGGGCCATGGTCTGGAATAAGAGAAGAATGGATTAGACTGAGAGTTTAACTTGTAATTATGCTGACTAGCATGACATGAATAATAAAGAAAGGGGACTGTTCCTAAAACATGTTATAGCCTCCCACACATAAATATGGCACGCAACACACCCATGTACAAGACTCTACTAGATGTGGCTTTCAAACTTCCTAGGTCTCTATTGAACCTTAGGCTCTGATACCAAGTTTGTAACACCCCAATTTGCTGAACCAAAATGCTACACGGTGCTCATGACCCCGAGGGACCATAAGCTAACCCATAACTGATATCTGTACTTATATACTACAGCCCATAATATAAAATGCAGAATACATGGAACTGTAAGGCCATAAGGTTCAACTGAATACAACCATGCGGGTGAAAATACCCAAAACAACTCAATTTGAACGTAAATCTGAAACATAAATTCGAAAGCCTCTAAACTGTCTGAATAAGGAGTTGATGGAACATGTCTCCAACTAACTCCATAAAACTGAACTGAAGAAATAAATGAATCAAATCATATTATCCTCGAATCAATGAGGATCCACTGTGTCTCTACGACTGGAATGCTACCGCTACTGCTGGGCTACAGCTCATGTCTCAGAACCTATGGTGTAACGTGAAAAGAAAGAACTATAGCGCAAATGCATCAGTACAACTGGAGTACTGAGTATACAAGGAAGGTAGGCAGAACATAAAGGGTTTCATACATGAACAACACTGACTGACTAATATGAACGTGGAAGTGCAAACACACATATATAGAAACTGGGACCGTGAATACGTGATAGCATGATTTGTAATCTAATACATGGTTTACTCATAGCTGTCCTGACTGATACTGAAACTGATAACATAGACGACTGTATCTGACAGTCCTGTATATACTGAAATCTAAAGAATGCCCTAAGTTCTTTAACTGAGACTGATATTAAAACTGATAATATGGACGAC
Organism: Capsicum annuum; assembly: GCF_002878395.1. Taxonomy (NCBI): domain Eukaryota; kingdom Viridiplantae; phylum Streptophyta; class Magnoliopsida; order Solanales; family Solanaceae; genus Capsicum; species Capsicum annuum. The sequence goes on along the minus strand of NC_061116.1, from coordinate 85,412,846 downwards.
TATATCTGACAGTCCTGTATATACTGAAATCTGAAGAATGCCCTGAGTTCTTTTACTAAGACTAATACTAAAACTGTGGGAAGTAGTGTTTAACTGATATGCTCCATGTACGTCGTTATGGCTAAACTGGGGTCTAATTTCTGCCCCAACTGTAGGGGTGTCAATATCGCGCCACTGGTAAGGACAGCTGTGAGACCCTATACTGGTATGTACTTAAATGAGAATGGTGGGAACCCTAAACTGATCGGTTAATCTACCTTATCAAGCCTAAGCTGACGGGTTAAGATGTCTCAAACTACGCTAGCTACGTAGTTCTAGAACACTAGGATTACTACTAAGAATCACACCCTGAACTGGCAGGTGAGTTCCCATCCTTGGGTTCACTCGGTGCTAACCTCTACTCCCATCTGGAGGGACTGGACATGAATAACTCACTGTGCATGACTTGATCTTACTGAATTCCATTGACTGGAGGAATGTTACTGATATCTGACAACTGACTAAGATTATGAGGTTTTCCTGAGTCATATCACTGACTGAAGTGTATGGAATCATAGATTGAGTTCGGATATCGTGAAACATGACATGGATCTTGTCATATAGCTATAGTTTTTGGGTATAAGTACCCCTAGGACTCGATGGAAGGAAACTGACACACATGACTGACTTGATCATAAGAGTAGAATCCACAATTTATAATATCATAAGTAGGGATCGCATACTAAGCATGGTTATCAACAATGTATTGCATGGAAAGGATTTCATATCACAGGGAAGTACTTGCATAATCTTAATATCATGTTCATGAGTTTTTTTACTAAGACTAATACTAAAACTGTGGGAAGTAGTGTTTAACCGATATGCTCTATGTACGTCGTTATGGCTAAGCTGGGGTCTAATCTCTTCCCCGACTGTAGGGGTGTCAATATCGCCCCACTGGTAAGGACAGCTGTGAGACCCTATACTGGTATGTAGTTAAATGAGAATGGTGGGAACCCTAAACTGACGAGTTAAGCCACCTCATCAACCCTACTCTGATGGGTTAAGATGTTTTAACCTACGCTGGCTACGTAGTTCTGGAACACAAGGATGAATACTAAGAATCACACCCCAAACTAGCGGGTGAGTTCCCATCCTTGGGTTCACTCGGTGCTAACCTCTACTCTGATCTGGAGGGACTGGACATAAATAGCTGACTGTGCATGACTTAATCTTACTGAATTCCGTTGACAGGTGGAATGTTACTGATATCTGACAACTGACTAAGATCATGAGGTTTTCCTGAGTCACATGACCAACTGAAGTATATGGAATCATAGCTTGAGTTCGGATATCATGAAACATTACATGGATCTAGTCATACAGCTATAGTGTTCGGGTATAAGTACCCCCAGGACTTGATAGAAGGAAACTGACACACATGACTGACTTGATCATAAGAGTAGAGTCCACAATTTATAATATCATAAGTAGGGATCACATACTAAGCATGGTTATCAACAATGTGTTGCATGGAAAGGATTTCATATCACATAGAAGTACTTGCACAATATTAATATCATGTTCATTGCATAATCATATTGGCAACACATACTAATAGCATGGAAGTTAATATAGATTGCATGGTTATCATATATCTTGTTCATAAGTAGGATTTGCAAGTAATGAGTATTCCAACAACATTTACAAGGCACATTAACAACATAGAAGTCATTGGAATGTAAGGGCATATCATGAATCCTTCACTTAGTCACAATTTAACTATATTGCATGATTTTTAGATCCTTAGGCATTTTATCAAACACCTTACATGCACATCTTAAGAATAGGTGAATTAATAAAATTATACTTCATGAACAACCAAATTTACATGTTTCCAACTCATAGGATATCATGAATTCACAAAAACATATAAAATTTCTATCTTGGGAATCACCCAATATCGACAACATGATCATCAGCCCCCAATAATATAGAAATCATACTTTAGAATGAATAAGAGGAAAACAAACAAGCATCAACATGGGTATGATCATATCAGCACAATCCGTAAAGCTTTTGTATTTTAAAGATTGATTCTAGAACTCCACAGACAAAAGGAATCCATGGATGAACACTACGCATACCTTTGAAGGAAGATTCTTGATGATTGATGGAGGAATTTCCTTAAAATCGGATCTTCAAGCTTAATTATGCAACCCTAGTTGTTTTTATCCTTTAGTTCTCTTGGATGATGAGCTTTGAGATGAAAATAGGGTTGCAGTATGTTTAGAAGCTATATATTTCATAGGGTTAAGTTTAGGGACGTTTAAGGAGTATTTAAAGACTTAATTGCCTTTAAAATAACTCAAGACGGAGTGTTTTTAACACCTGGAATTGACTTAGGAGGCGCCCAAGTGATCACATATACTTGGGTTGGGCGGCTCCTAACTAATCGCCTATGCTTGGGTTAGGCGGCGCTTAACCAATCTTCTATGCTTACTGTCTCTCACGAAAATGGGCATAACTTTTCGTTCGGGTATTGGATTAAGGCAAAATTAGTATCGTTGGAAAGATAATTCAATTCTCTACAATTTGGATGGTCTAAATTAGCCAAAATAACACACTAAAATCGATTTATACTCATTCAAAGATGACCCTTGCAAAATCGAACACTAAAACTTGATGGATTCAAAAACTCTTAGCTTGTATTACCTTGAGTGACTCATATGAACATTCTTAATGCATCATAATCTATCCTATGACTAGGATATTCATTATAAGTCATGTACTCAAGTATGAATCACAGTATAAGAGATTTCATACGATGGAATACTTATTCACTTCCTAGATTAGAGACATGCGGGGTATTACAGTCTCTCCTAGAAATCATGAGACTGCTACAACAAGTTCTGCAAAGATGTCCATGGAGGACATGATAGTTAAGTTGTTGAAGGGAGTCGAGACTACCAAATCTGGTGTGACTACCATGAAGACTATTCTATTATCTATTAGTTAGTTGGTAAACTTGCCCTCCACCACAATCAAACAGTTGGAGCAGCAGATGAGCCAACTCTCTGCAACATTTAACCAGAGGAAGAGTAGAACATTACCAAGCGATATGGTCCAGAATCCGTGGAATAATGGCTCATGATGGTGATTACCAAGAGAAGTGGTAAGATATTACCTAGCCTTTTTGTGGGCAAAAATGTATTGGATGAGGTAGTTGATGATGAACCCAACGAAGAATGTCCAGTGGAGTTGGAGAAAGTGGATAACTCTAATGATTCTCCAAAAAAAGAGAAAGTGAAAGAGCAGGAGGTAGTGTAGAAAAGTCTCCCAAGACCACCACCCCCTTTGCTCAATGATTAAATAAAAAAGCTAATGATGCAAAACTTAGAAAGTTCATAGCTATGCTCAAACAATTAACGGTGAATATTCCATTAGCTGAGGCACTCGAGCAAATGTCAGGATATGCGAAGTTCATGAAGGACCTTATGAATAAGAAAAGAGTGGTGAGCCACGATCTGGAGAATAATCTCCACTATTGTAGCGTTATCTCTATGTGAACTTTGGTGTAGAAGAAGCCAGATCTAGGAACATTCACTATTCCCTATACGATTGGGTCTATGTAATTCGCTAAGGTATTATGTGATCTGGGATCAAGCATTAATTTGATACCGCTGGCTGTATATAGAAAGTTGGGCCTAGGAAATCCCATACCCACCAATATGTGACTCATGATGGTAGACAAATCGGTAAAATGACTTATTGGTATTCTGTATAATATGCTGGTGAAGGTAGCTAGTTTTATATTCCCTGACTATTTCATGATTTTGGATTGCGAGGTGGAGTTTGAGGTGCCCATAATCTTGGGTCGACCTTTTCTCCCAATTGAAAGTGTGTTGATTGATTTAAGAGCCAATAAGGTCTTATTCAGGATGAATGATAAGGTGGTACGATTTGATGTGCGCAAGTCAATAAAGCATCATGAAGAAATAAGTGTGTTCTCAGTGGTTGATGTGTATTATGAGGAAGAACAGGAGATGTCAATAGAGAAGCAAATGATTGTTGAGCCTTTAGTCATAGTTCTAATGAATTTTGATTGTGAAGGCATTAAGGAATACAAAGAGACTGTTTGTGCTTTGTCAGGAATGGGCTCATACCCTTATGCTCCTAAGATGTGTTGAATTTAGTTTGGTGCTTAATTGGGAGAAATGCCACTTTATGGTAAAGGAGGGCATCGTTCTCGGGCATAAAATTTTATCAAAAAGAGGAGAAGTTGATCAATCCAAGGTTGAAGTTTTTGAGAAACTACCATCTCCTATTTCAGTGAAGGAAGTACGTAGTTTCCTTGGGCATGCTGATTTTTACCGAAGGTTTATAAGAGATTTCTCAAAAGTTGCAAATCTACTTTGCAAACTTTTGGAGAAAGAAGTGAAGTTTTCCTTTGATGGTGAGTGCTTGAACGCATTTGAATGCATTAAAAAGAAGCTAGTTGAGGCCCCCATCATTGTTGCACTAGACTGGTCAAAACCATTTGAGATCATGTGTGATGCAAGTGGTGTTGTCCTTAGAGTTGTATTGGGACAAAAGGGAGACAAACTATTTCATCCAATATATTATGCCAGCAAAGCACTGAATGGAACGCAATAGAACTATACCATTAGTGAGCAGGAACTTCATGCTGTAGTATATGCTTTAGAGAAATTTAGGGCTTATTTGCTTAGGACCAAGGTGGTGGTTCACACTGACCATATAGCTTTGAGATATTTGATGGCTAAGGAGGATGCAAAACCATGGCTGATTAAATGGGTGCTGCTACTACAAGAATTTAACTTTGAAGTTAAAGATAGGAAAGGGTGTAAAAATCAGGTTATGGATCATCTGTCTAGAATGGAAGGTGAGTAGGCAATGTTGCATTTCCTGATGAGGAGATCTTGGTTGTAGCTATGGATAAATTGCCTTCGTACGCTGATTTAGCAAATTATGTTGTGAGTGAGGTTATTCTAGAAAATCTTTCTTTTCATCAAAGAAAGAAATTCCTGCATAATGTGACACATTATTCTGGGATGAGTCATATTTTTTTGGCAATGTGATGATAATATTATAAGGAGATGTGTTCCAGAAATAGATGTATTATGTATATTCGAAGCATGTCATGCTTCCCCAGTTAGAGGTCTCCTGAAATTGTTAGGAAGGTGTTCCAGAGCGATTACTATTAGCCAATATTGTTCAAGGATGCCCATGAGTTTGTGCTGAAATGCGACCAATGTCAAAGGTAGGGGCCAATCTCCAAAAGACATGAGATTCTTTTGACTAAGATCCTTGAAGTGGAATTGTTTGATGGTTGGGGCATCGATTTTATGGGTCATTTTTTAAGAACGTATAGGATAAAGTATATTTTAGTTGTTGTTGACTATGTCTCAAAATAGGTTGAAGCTGTTGCCTTGTTTGATAATGAAGGAAAGAGAGTTATTGCTTTTCTCAAGAAGAACATCTTCTCTCGCTTTGGAGTACCACGTACTATTATAAGCAATGGAGGATCTCATTTTTGCAACAAAGTATTTCAAGTGGCTTTAGCAAAATATGGGGTAAAACAGCATAGAGTAACCACTCCATATCACCCATAGACAAGTGGGCAAGTGGAGATGTCAAATCGCGAGATTAAAGCCATCCTAGCCAAAATGGTGAATGTTAGTTGAAAAGATTGGTCTAGAAAGGTCAATGATGCCTTATGGGCATATCAAAATACTTTCAAGACACTCATTGGCATGTCACCATTTCAGCTGGTCTATGGAAAAGCATGCCACCTACCGATAGAGCTGGAGCACAAGGCCTTATGGGTGCTTAAAAGGTTGAATTTGAGTTGAAAGGAGGCGGCAGAGCTGAGACTGGGACAACTAAATGAAATGGATGAATTCCATCTTAGGGCATATGAATGAGCTGACATATTTCAAAAAAAGTTGAAAAAATATCATAATTAGAGGATAGAGAAACAAAACTTCTGAAAGGGTGACTTGGTGCTTCTATTCAATTCCAGACTCAAACTATTCCTAGGTAAGCTCAAATCCAAGTGGTCGGGCCCATTTAGCGTTAGTCAAGTCTACTTATCTGGAGTAGTAGAACTTAAAAATAAAGATGGCAGTACCTTCAAGGTGAATGGGTAACGAGTCAAACTTTTTCTTAGTCCAAATGAATCAATGAAAAGTAGTTCTGTTCTCTATCTTGATAAAGTCTGAAGTAATCAAGATACCTGAGTCATGCCGCAACGTTAAATCAGATGCTACATGAGAGGAAACCCATAATCCTCATGCTTGATCTACCCTAGGTATACCCTAATCCTTAGTTTAATTTTTCTTTAATTTTAAGTTGAGGGTGTAGGTAAAATTGTTGTTGTAAAATTGTGTAGTCGACTAGGTAAAACACTAGTACTTGAGGTAGTTAACCTGTTTTTGTGATTTTTGAGCAACTCTTTAATGGACTGGGTATTTAATTGTGTAAATTGCATCTGATTGTGACCACTGTGCATGGTATTAGTTTTAGTGACGCGGTAATCATTGCTAAACAGCTTCATGAACTAAATGAGTAGTAGCTTGTGATATACTTGTGTGCCAAGTACGTGTGAGATTTTACTCAGTTTCCATTGTATGTTGAAATCTAGAATATGCCTGGTTAGTCTTACCTTGGTTAAAGGATAGGGATTAGGAAAAGATCATAGGCCGTTTTGATGTAGCTCACTTTTATCCTAAATAACCTTCCCTGTATGTAGAATATCCCTTAATCCCTGCTTTGAGCCTGATTAGCCTATTTCTATTTATGACACCTGTCACTTTTCTAGTTTATATCATAATGAACCTGTTTTGGCCCTGGTCCTCCTTGGACACTGTGCACTTTGACTTAGGCAAATGACCTAAGTTGAGGGTGGCTATCATAGTGGTGCATGATGTAAAATGAGTAGGAAGAAAGATAGTGTTAAAGAAGAGAATAAAAAGTTGAGTGCGGTAGAAAAGAGCAAGAAAAAGAAAAGTTGTGAAAAAAAGTGATAGTAGAAAAGACCGCACCAATTCTGAAAAAGTTTGATCAAGAAAAGAGAAGAATAGAAAAATGCTAATGAGTGAAACCCCAAAAAGCTAGTGTAGTGTCAAGGAGACTTAGTCACTTTAAATATCATCGAGTATCATACTAGCGCCTAGCCTATATTACAAGCCAAAGAGAAGACCTATAGTGATCCTAGCTGACCTATCTGATGATCTGGGTAATAAAAATAAGGGCAAGCCTATGGTATTTGGCATACATTGATTGGAACTTCATTTTGAGAGTGAGTGTCTTATGATTGTCCCCATGGTTATATATGTGATATCTGATATGAGAAAAGGGGAATTTCTTTGTAATAAGAGCACACTGTTACATCGCTAATTACTGACTTGTTTGGATAATGTAAACTTGATACATGCATGGTTTTATTGTTGAGTTGGTGCCATATCTTGATTCCTGTGTGTTGCATTATTGTTCTTCAATAATATACACATTTTTCTTGAATTGACTAATCTTGGAGATAGGGAAGATATTTTAGATAATATAAATGATTGACTGCCAAATGTAATTTGTATTCTCTTAGTTTTGTTTGTGTTTCTTGAGGACAAGCAATTGTTTTAAGTTGAGGGTGTTGATGTGTTAGCTGATGCTAACATATTTGAGGATTTTAACCAAGAATAATTGCAAAGTCTTAAGCAATTTTTGTTGTTTTTTATTGTTTTATCTTTGATTTTGCAGTACAACCTAAGATGCTAGAGAACCAACAAGGATGGAAGAAAAAGAGTTGAAATCTGATTGCAGGTGATATGCCCTTAGAGTATATTTTGTATGATTTATTTACTACTTAGCTTTGCCACTCTATGATACCTACTGATTACAAGTGGACCTTACTCATACCTACTGCGCCCTTTCGGTTTAGGTCCTTGCTCGAGTGTGACTTAGCTTTCTTGACTCGGGCAATTGTTGGAGATTCCAAGGTAGTGGTTGGATATGCATGCGTTCAAAGTTCACCTCTATGTTTCTATAGTAGTTATGTCTTTATTAGTATTCAATGGCAGATATTATTCCTTTGTGGTTATTTTTCTGATGTATTTGACCCTTGAATTGTGTTAGTAGTTCTTACACCATTGACACCTGGTTTTGGGTATGACTGGTATTTTGGATAAGTTCTTTCCGCATTGTTATGATTTCTCGTATGGTTTGGCTTTATTCTAGAAGCCTTTTCGTGGGGTATTTCGGTCTTTTTTTTTTCTTTTTGTATCAATTTAAGTGATAGGCTTACTTGTCAAGGTATGCCGTGACAAGTGCCATCATGACCCTTATTTTTGGGTCGCGACAATATTATATTTCTATTTGTAATTTTATTTGTTTCATTTATTTGTATTTGAATTTTTAGTTGACAACATTATTTATACTTTTAAACAATTAAAAAAGAATTTTTATTTTTCTTTTACAAATACTTGTATTATATTCATTAATATGAATTGTATTTTAGTTATACAAATTTAAAAATATAAATATAAATGATAAATTACACAAATATAAATGTTAAATTACACAAATACAAATGTCATTTGTTTAAAATGGTACATGTATGTACAACTTGAACCATACACATACAAATGATACATGTTTATCTACAAATACAAATGATAAAGTTGACATACAAATACTAACAATAAATTTGCATTGAATGACACATTGCATATTTATATATTGTATACTCAAGAAAATATAATTAATCAATATATTTATTTGTATACAAATACAAATGATAAATTCTATTAACGATTAAATTATTCAACTAGAAATGACAGATTTATTTAAAATATATAATATGATACCGATAAATATAAAATATAAAAGACTTAAGAAATATGACAACAACAAAATAGGGGGGGGGGGGGGATAAAATATATAAAAAATAAAAAATGGAGAAAAAATAACAAAAAAGAAAAAATGAAGCAAGAATGAAAACTGAAAAAAGAAAACAAAAAAAAAACCTACAAATATTTATATATTTTAGACTCAAGCAAATACAATTAATTCATATATTTGTTTGTACACAAATACAAACACGCCATGCTCTAAATCATGGGTAGGGTAATTGTTTTTATAGGGCTTCAACTAACGAGAGGCATAAGCAATCACCTTACCCTTCTGCATCAACATCATGCCCAAAAATAACACTCAAGGCATTACAAAACATAATAAAATCTACACCCTTCATGGGAAAAGTCAAGATATGAGCCGAAGTCAACAACTCTTTGATCCCTTAAAAGCTATTCTCATACGCATCTGGCCACTAAAAATCACCTTTTTGAGTCTACTTGGTCAAAGGCGTCGTGATAGGTGAGAAAACCTCTACAAAATATCGATAATAACCTTCCAAATCAATGAAACTCTGAATCTTGATAGGATAAGTAGGTTTAGACCAATTAAGAATTATTGGAATCTTGGATAGATAAATCATAATTACCACATGACCCAAGAATGCAATATGATCCTACCAAAACTCACACTTAGAAAACTTAGCATATGACTTCTAATCACACAACCTCTGAAGCACAATACTCAAATGCTTCACATGGTCGGCCTCACTCTTTTAATAAACCAAGATGTTATTTATAAATACAATTATAAAAGAGTTGAGATATAGTAAAAATACTCAGTTCATCAACTCCATGAACGTTGTAGTAGCAATGGTCAATTCAAAAGACATTACCAAGAACTCATAATGACTGTATCAAGTTTGAAAAGTTATCTTCCAATCATTCAAATCTCTAATCTTCAAGAAATGGTACTTGGACCTTAAATTAATCTTGGAAAACACCAAAGCCTACTGAAGCTGGTCAAACAAATCATCGATGTGAGGAAGAGGATACTTGCTCTTAATCGTCATTTTGTTCAACTACATACGATCAATATGTATATACATAGAAGCATCATTCCTCTTAACAAACAAGATAGGGGTACCCCAAGGAGATACACTAGGTGTAATAAACCATTCTCAATAAATATTGTAGCTACTTCTTCAACTTCTTCAACTCGATTAAGGCCATCCTATAGGGAGGAAAAAATGGGCTTGGTGTCCATCTCTACATCAATAGCAAAATCAACACCATAGTTCAGAGAAACACCAGACAAATCCATAGAAAACACATCCATGAACTCATGAATAACTTGAATAAACTCTATAGGAGGTGGTGAGGCAATACTACTATCATGGGCATGAGCTAAGTAAGATAGACACACTCTCTCTATCATATGGTGAGCATGTAAAAAAATATAACATCCTATGTACCTGAATTAAGCATACCCTTCCAAGCTAACCTCGGTACACTTGGGTAGCTAAGGTCGCGATCTTGTCACAACAATCCAAATGAGCTTGATAAGGAGTTAACCAGTCCATAACCCAAGATAATATTAAAATCAACCATATCTAAGATAATTATATCTACTTAGATCTTACGATCCACAAAGGTAACCAAAAAAAATTAGTACATCTAATCCATTACTGAAGAATCTCCTATGGGGTGGAAATATGAAGAGGCATAGTAAGAGGCTCATATGCAACATCAAAAATAGTAGTAGAATATGTAGACATATAGGGGAAAGTTGACCTAGGGTCAAATAATATGGAAGCAGATCTATAGCTACTTGGGATGATAACTATAATAATAGAATTAGAGGCCTCTACCTTGGGTCTAGTATAGGACTAACAAAATCCTCTTTTGGATGGAGTAACACCTCGACCACCACAGCGAGCACCTCTACCTTTTTCTCAAGCATATCTAGTTATACCCATACCACTCTGTGAACCACCTTTTACTACTAATATAAAAGTAATACTAAAAATATGTTGAGGATAATCATTATCCATATGCACGAATTCATAATCTACACAACACCCTTTATGGCCCAATTTAATCTGAGGTGGTGCAGCTGAACTAGAATAACCAGACCAGATATTTGACTGCCCAAAGTTGCTGAACCTGAAGACCTACCACCTAATCCCTGCAAAGTGGTTTGAACTATCCTACCATGATAACCATAGAAAGCTCTACCAGAAGAGTATCTACCTTGGGAGGCATGGACACTAAACTCACCATAACAATGCACCTTTTTGGTGCCTCCCTGAGTAGCCTATTTAATCAACTCGATTATCTTAGCATGCTCAATAATACTCTATAAAGGAGATCTTAAGACTATCATCTAATTTGTAGCAACTGATAAGTACCATATAATCCCTTCATAAACTTTTAAATCAACTTGGACTCAGTGGATATGCTAACGGCTTACAACTTGCATACGACCTCCACCAACCCTAGCCATATTCATCAATTGATAGGTAGTATAATTAAATCCATGAGACTCAAGGGATCCAAGATTATATGACTTGTCCTAGAAATTAACCAAAACTCATAGCACCACAAAACTTGGGAGCACCCTGGCGAAAAAACCTCTCCAACCTCTTTTGATCATTAGAAGATATAATTATACCCAAAGCAACAAGAGAAATAGTAAGTCTGGTAGGCTAAAAATCCATATACAAAGGTACCATATATGATGGTTGTACTCCTGAACTAGGAATACTATGATTAAATACTGGCACAAAAGGTGAAACACCACTCAAAATCTAAGGAATATCTAAAATAGATATTGGTGTAGATGGCTAAACCATACTTGGGGTCACAGAAATACCATAAACAGACACCAGTACATACAGTGGAACCATACTTAAAACCGAAAGAATACCAGGTGAACTCAAGGGATCACTACCCAAATAAGTTAAATAATCAAATCAAAATCCCTTTAGAACTGGGTAAAAACTGAACCTTATAAGATCAAAGCTGGCCTCATACCTTTTGCACACTCAAACTCAATCTCAAAGAGGTCCCCCTAGAACAACCTTTAATAGGGGCATCTCCTTATTTCCGTCCTCTACCTTTGGTTCATCCACAACCCCTGCTTCGCCCTCTGCCCTGGGCACTTCCTTAAGTGCAGGCTATATGTCCCTAACCTCTCGAGATATAGTCCTCACCATCTACACTAATAAGAGTACAACACAAATTAGGACATATGGTATGAATAACCCACATGATAAGGAATCAAATTACAGAATTTTTTCATAAAGACACCTTATAGCCTCTCAAAGATAGATACAGACATCTAATGTACTGATCCTCAAGACTCTACAAGACATACTACTCTTAAACTTATAAGACCGGTGAACTTGGCTTAGATACCAATTTTTCATGACTTAAAAATGGGTCATGATGACACTTATTGTGGCATAGCCTTAATAAGTAAGTCAATCACCCAAATTGATAATAAAATATGCAAATAGAGTAAAATAACTCCAAAGTGAGACTTTTAGAATAAAGTCAAGCCAAAAATAGAATATAACCATAAATAGAACATAAATGAAATCCATCCAATCCAATCCTAAAATCTAATATCACAGCATAAGATTATCTAAAAAGAATTCTGAACTAAAAATATAAATTTTTTCTATAAAATAAGAATAAAGTCAACTCATCAATAGAAAAGGCCTGGAGTCGACTCTAATAAGCATAGGGTGTCCAATACCTCAAAGTATTTCCAACTCTACCACAAGCCTCCATGAGTAGTACTCATGCTAGGATCTGCACCAAAAGGGTGTACAGGGCCAGTGCGGTCCACTTGTACTCAGTAAGTGTCATGGGTTGACTAAACAGAGAAGAATATAAGATAAGTACAATATACTTTGATCACATCACCTTTAAGAAGAAAAGTCTCAAATGGTAGCTCACACCATCTCCAGTAAGAGTTCTTATGTATATATATATATATACAACAACATAGATATAAAAGAGAAATACACAGAAACCAAACACAAGTCAAGCAAACTAAGAAAACCAAGCAAGATATGTATGCAATGGGAATTAAATAAATTGTGAAAGTCATTACATATCTATACACCCACTGAGCCCCCAACTTTCAGCCATGACCGATGGGGGGTTCGCAGCCCGTATACTGTATCTCATAATTTAATCTTAACTCTCCTCTTTGACTTATTTTCACGTAGAGGGTTTTCACAAAAATGTCTTAGTTTCTTTTAAAAATAGTATTTTCCAGTGGTACCAGTATCTCATGAATGTATGTGCATGGAATAAGGATGCAATACTCACAATCAACTTAAATGATGATAGCCATCCATTTAACATAGAGTACATATACAAGTGATTAAGAAATCAACTCAATATGTCCATAATTTATGATTATCAACTCCAATAAGGCACCATCAGAATAAATATATATGCAAGACATTATTATAATATATCAACCCCCTAAATCAGCTATTTTATCATGATAAAAGCAATCAATGATTAAATAATAAGCCCCTGCATGGGCATCATACCTAGAATACAGACATTTAGATGCACAGTAGGCTAATGATGTCAAATAAAGTACCTACACAAGCAACACAGAGTATTAGATATCACAAATCAACCATAATAGAATATAAGTCCCCACACAAGCATACAACTGTAAAACTAATCTTAAAAGACAAAGTCTATAGTTATTTTCCCCAACCCATAGCATACTATACTTATTCATTAACTACAAAGCTCAATCTGAAAGAAGTAAAGCCATAACCTACCTTGAAATGATAAAATTTTGGTCTAAAGTGCTTCATCATGGAACTCTTCCCTCACAAACAACCTCAAAACCAACTACAACATCCAATTATAGCATCTTCACGTTAAAAGAATGCTAACAATACTCATATTTCTCATATTTGGGCCGGTATAAATGAGTTTGAAAAGAGGTTCAAAAATGAAAGAGGTACAATCAAAAATTTTATTTCAAAGATACACACACCAAGATTATAGTTGTCTACATTAGAAAACCTATGCAAAAATAGGTTAAAATTAAGGTCCAAAATTTAAAAATTAAAACTTTACAAATTAAAATTCTATTTTTTCACTTTAAAATCATGATTTAAAGGTATTTTTAAAGATAAAATCAGTAAAAAATAGTGAGATTATGAGTTTAGAAGTTACGCACACAAAAATCAATATTGAAATCCTCAAAAATTGCTTTTCCCTAAGTTTGAGGATCAAAAACGAGTAAAATTTCAAAAATGGTGTATTTGTATTGTTTAGTGATCAGTATCTCATGAACACGGTCAAATCGTTGCATTTGCAAGGGTCAATGCTGACCAGGCCATTAAATTTGCATTCGCATTCGTGGCCAAGGCTTTGCGTTCGCGACAACTTCATTCTGTTCGTGAAGTAGAACCACATTACCCTTCGCAATTGTGGCCACTACCTTGTGATTGTGATAAAAGGTGAATTCATTTTTTGTATTTATGAAAAAATAGATCCATGAATAGATATTAGTTGTGCTCGAACTGATTTGGCATGATTTTTAATGGTCCAAATAGGCCCTCGAGATTATTTGGGACTCTATAGAAGTAATTCATATATACTACTAGGCTAATTTAGACATTCTGAACTCAATGATGATGTTAGATTTTTTAAAAAAATATCGTTATTAATAAATGAACCCCTAAAACCCTATGTTGCTATTTTTCTAATGAGGGATCAAAGTTAGATATAAAAGTTTTAAAATTGAACCAACCCTACTACTAATCCAAATTTGAAATTTGAAATACACTGGTGTTGTCCATTTTTTCCATCTGAAACTCAAAATAATAAATATTGATCAAAGTCAACTTTATAACTTCTCAAGTCTCTAAAAATCATAAACTTGTACAAATCATTTTCAACCGCATCAAAAATCGTAACTATCATCCTTGAATTTCAAAGTCAATATGTAGAAATTATGGAAAAGATAAAAATGGTCAAAATAAATAGGAATAAAAAATTCATAACTTCAAGTAATTACATGTTCTTTTTCTGATAACTCTATCTATGATTTTCACATTTATTACCATATTATACATATATAATAAAAAATTCACAAAGAATATTAATGTTTAATTGTTAGGATAGTATTAAAAAATTAGGTATTATATATTTAGATGGTGTTAATTTACAATACATTGTTTGAATGGTTGTTATGCAGTGGTTTATAGTGTATTGTGTTATTTTTATTATATTGTTTGATGAATGTATATTTGAATAAATACTATATCATTTTTCATCGTTAGGACTACTACAAAAAGGTGGATAAAAAGAATTATAAAATAACAATTAAAGAAAAAATGAGAAAAAAATAATTAAAACCAAATCTGTTGTTATATAAAAAAGACTTTCTTCATTATCTAACAATGAATTTTAATATTACAATAAAATTAAAGAGGCAATAAATCAATTATTATACTTAAACTAACAATATAATAAAATAAATAGAATAGGTAATAACCATCCAACCATACTAAGGAGGAATCACTTCCTTTATTGGATGAGGCTAATTTATTTTAAAGACTGAAGGAATTTTTACAATATCATAACAAAATAATTTCATGAATTCAATGTTTTTTCACAATGCGCGACCAAGCTTACTACTGAATAATAAATGCATATTGTATCAAATATTGAATGATAAGAATTTTTTTTGTCATTTTCTCAATAACTTCTGGTCTTCAAATTTTAATTAAGTAAATGTGTATTAATTGAAAATTAACTGAACTTTATAGTAAAACCTTTTTTAAATGATCTCTCATTCCTTCTTTCTATATATTATCGAAAGGATGATTTCGACATGTGTGCTACATGTCAAAAAAATCATACTAAAGATATTTTGGTCATTTCACACACTAATTTGAGATGCATTTTCAACACATTAGATACATGTCTTCATCTGATTATCCTATTAAATCCATGTCATAAATATAATAGAGATATATTTGTCAAATATCTCTAGAGAGCTACATATCTCTTTCTCCTCCCCTCTATCTCTTCTCATTCAAAATCAAACAAAAAAAACAAGAATAAGTTATTTTGCTTTTGCCTTTTTCTGAGTCTGTTCTTGTTGAACCTAGTATAATTTTTTGATTTCTAATAGAAGAAAAAAAAAGAGCTAATTTGATATGTGAGAGTATTGTTTTTTGTTATTTGTGTTTCTTGAAGTTGTTAAATTGAAGATGTATTTCTCTTTAAAAAATGGAATATCCTTTGAGAGAACTTCTTGTTGGCTTAATTCGAGAACGACATATTTTTCCTACGGGAATGACACCTGGTAGAACATTTTGTTATTTTGATGTTGAAGCAGTTATGCCAGGCACAAGGAAAAGGTACAAAATTTGCTTTTTACTTTGGTAAGCATACTCTTCATTTTGTTCTTGTTGTATCCAAATTGTACAGGGTGCTTGCATATAGTAAATCAATTTTTCCCTCTTGATAGAATTATTAGCTTGCTGAAGACCTGGGAGAGGCTGCTCAGATCGAGTAGTTCTTAGTACTTTCCTTGAGTCACAGACATCCATCACATTTATCCCTCCTAAGATATTGATGAATGTCTTTCAGTTTATTTTTATAGGGGTATCAAGTGATGTGGACAATAAATATAGTCTTTAGACACAACATGAAAATTATTGCTTTGTGTGTGTAATGAGCGCATGGAATTGAGTTTTCTAAATATTTATAAATATCAAAATTATGTTGTGGTCAAATCGTGAATTCTCTTGCAAGACATTTAATCCATCTTTTCTATTTCTTGAGAATAGTAAACTATGTCTCATAAGGAAATTTTCACTATTTGTGGACTTAAACCTGAGTGATTTATTTATGACTAATATATATCTTGGGTGAAACTCCATATATGTTTCTTGATATATCAGAATAGGTAGGAGTATAAAATGAAACATTTAGGCGTACAATTTTAATATTCTCAAATAGCTAGAGATTCTTATTTTTAAAGCTTTATAAACTTATATTGGATTCACAATCTCATGTTTGATAAAAGATTTTGTTATTGTTCTGCCATCCTTACTTATTCAGATTTATAAGCTCTAAACTTATTGTCAAGTAAATTATCTTTAGTTTTTATTCTAATGGAAGAAGAAGATCAAATAAAGAAGAAAATTAGATCCTTGAATTTAGAGGTCTTCTTTGGTTTTGTAGGAAATGGTGTTGGTCTACAATAAAGGCATATATGTGTCCTACTAATTGATTTTTATTATTATCCGTTATATAGTTGGCACTTGTTCATTGGCCAATGATGTTTTGCCATTTTATCTCGGATGCTAATAAAAATAGATCACGAAAAAACAAAATAGAAGTATAAAAACAAGTGAGCAGAGGAATACAAACTAAGGCTACAATGCCGGCATAGTTCGAGTAACCTTATTTTGGATAATAGTCCATTATTGTTGCCTTTTTTATTTTCATTCTATTGGTATCTTGATATTTTTGTTTGCGGTATATTTTATTTATAGAAGCTGAAAATTTACATTTGGTTCTGCAAAAATTTTGAATCGATCTTCTGATTGATAGAATATTTCAGACGTTACAAAGAGGGAGTTTTCCTTTTGGTTGTAGGAGCAAGATAAACAATACTGATAATATAATGGTGCAAGGTTACCCTTTTTGAGCCTTCAATAATTACAACTCTAAAAAAAATTGAGATCAAGAACAAAATCGTTAAATAACAGGCTTTAGTGAAATAGGGTGGTAATGGGCTATTAAGTTTGCCCAAACTAGGACTAAATAGTAAAAGCAAGGGTATTGCTGAAATATTTCAGGTGTGTACTTAAAACCTTATTAGTATATTTTTCAATTTCAACTTTGACTAATGGATATTAGATTTCAAGATACAGTTGTTAAATGCTTTAACACTACAATAATTATAACCCTTCATGAATTTACTTCATTTATGTTACTATCGAAATAATGTGTTTCAACTCATAAGGAAATAACTGTGTGTACACTTTCTTGAGTTGTTCTGGTTGTACTTGGCATTTTTTATTTGTAAAGACTTTTATTGTTGATTGGCATGAATTCGAAATGACAGTTGTCAAGTATAGTGGTGTTTTTCATACTTTTCACTATATTAATATCCCGTGCAATGATTTGTTTCAACAGTTAATCCAATGGTTAGAAGTCCCAAAATGGTATCTCAACAATTTATCCTTTCTCTTTAACACAATTTTACATAAAATGAAAGTAGGCTACTATGTATTACTAACTTGATGTCCCAGTTTAGTTAAACAAGGCATAATTAAGTGGTTACACAAACAGTGATTTGAGCAAGGGGGTAAGTTTCTTGCTACTGTTAACTTGATGTTCAAACTTTTTTCATCTTTTTCCCTCAATTTGATTTGTACTTGTTGTTTATACTTTAAGTATTATTTGATTTTAAATTATATAGATGAAAAGGAATAAGTGTTAGGATATACTGCTATAAGAGATGATAAAATCAAGTAATATGCACTTAAAGAACTAACTAATAAGGGTTAATGGATTTCTTTGCACCTTTTATTTAGGAAAATATGAAGAAAAGAGAACCACATGGAGAAAATATATAAATTCAATAATATTAGATGTATGTTTTAACATTGAACAAGCATGTCAAAGACCTATTCTACAATTTGGTAGTGATCTTCCCTTTAATATTCTAGAGTTAGAAATAATGTGATGTTGCATCAATTGGCTACTCTTACCGTGAGAGAAACCAACGAATATACCTCTGAAGGAAGTGATGAAAATAGAGATTTTAATAGCCCGATTTACTTTATATATACCTTTAATAAAAAATGGGAAGATTTACTTTATATCACGAGGTTGTTTTTTGTTTCTAAGAAAGTTTGTTATGTTGCAATATTGTTAGTTTGTTGTTTAATGATAGGAAAAAAAAACTAAATATACAACATTAGATTGTTTAATGCAAGTTATAGAAACTCTTTTTAGCTTGCAACTTATAGCAAGTTTTTTTTAAAAAAATAGTAAAAATAGATTTTTTGATTTTCAAAAATGTATTTTCTATTTTTGGTAAAAAGAAATATACCCTTTAAAATGTGAAAAAATGTTCATAGGAACCACTTAGCACAAAGTTGAGTTAAGATCTTTTGATTTGTTCAAATTATGGTATTCAATCCTACAAGGGTTAATTTTTTTACATGTATAACTTCTAGAATATATTGAATTTTGGGTCTCAAGACCTAAAAAATTATAGATAAATGTGTCCTCTTTCCAATTCATCTAATTTGGCCTTAATCTGATACCCAAACAAAACGTTATTTGAATTTTCATGAGGTACCAGTAACAGTCCGCAATTTTAGCAAAGCACAGATCTTGTGCTCGGTGATTTTCAGCGTGGCATGGACCTTGTTCAAAAACTCTAAAACCCATGTTTCTCTTCACTTTTTTTAGGGCAAATAAGTCATTTACATCCTAAACTATCCTATGAAAGACATAAATGTGATTTTATCTTCCCATAACCCCAAATACATCAAATACATGATCCCTTTTCCTCCCAAGTGATAAAAAACACCAAGCATAGGTTTCTTAAAACTCACCTCCCAAGGCTCTAAATCCAAGTTCCCTTTCAAGTTACAAGTCATTCAATCTATGTTTGTATCATTATATTTAAATTATAGATACAGTATCATTTTAAAAATATCATAATTGAGCAAATGAGTTATCAATGCATATACTAGTTTATGCTTCTGTGTCTATTTGGTTGAGAGTAGAACTTAGCACTGAGAGAATTTATGTATGAAGGCTTTCCTTCCATATTAAAGTGAGACCTTTAGTAGCAGTCCCTAAGTTCCAAAACTACAAACATAACATAGGTTACGAGTGGTCTTCCTCCCAGCTTAGGGTTGATACTCTATGGGGGGGACCTTCCAATTTAGGCCGACACCCTGCCCTTTGGGACGTAACCTTTATAGATCCACACCATTAGTGTCAGTACTTGTGGAAAGGTGTTGACAGCCTAACAACTGGGATTGTAGGTTGGACTTCGATTAGCTTAAATTAGGGCATGTTGGTTGTTGTTAGCTACCATAGTTTTAGTTTAATATTCAGACTACATCATCTCAGGTTTTCATGATAAAGTGTTTAATTTATCAGTTATTTAGTTTTATAGATTATTTCAGCATATGCTTCACTTGGTCTTGCATTCATTTTACATGTTCATACTTTCATGCTCAGTATTCATACATGATCTTCAATACGATTTTACCACATATTAAGCTTTAACTTGAGATTTGCAAATGGTACTCATGTTTCTACCACTTTCCAGCTTACTAAAATATTTCTAACTCATGATATAGAAATTTTAGTAAGTCTTGTATCTTTTACATATTGACATGATTTAAATGCATATTTTAGTAAATAGCTTATGCCCTCAATTTTATGCATATTTAGCAAATAGCTTATGCCCTCAATTTTAAAGCATACATTAAGTATTTCCATGATTTAGTGCATGTCTCACATACTTAGTACATTCTAAAGTACTAACCACATATATGCATTTGTGGCTATATTTATTCATAGTGTTGGTACCATATAAAGCCGACACACCAGGGTCAGACTATACACAGTATTCAACTAGCAGGTGATGGGTTCTCTTATTTTGAGGACTCAAGTCGGTTGCAGTTCCTATATTTTATTTTCATTATTCCTATGTATTGATTTTGATACTTGGAAGAATGTCCCAGCTTCCTATAGCCAGTATAGTAGAGGCTTCATAGATTGTCAGTATTTGTGATTTAAGTTCCTCTCTCTCTCTTAAATTTCAGTGTTGTAAACTATTATCTATTATGTATTGAAACAACATATCTCATGAATATTATGTTTCTTCTCATTTTTTAGAATTTATATATATGTATATATATATATATATTAAATCACTTGCTCAAGTATCATGCCAGTACATAGGTTATCTTTGGATCACTTGTGGTTCTAACCACCGTGTTACGACTAGAGAGTAGTCTTGGGTCGTTACAACAGGCCTGTCACACGAGGATCCATAATCTCATCTCTAAATTTTTTTTGGAAATCAGTCTCTTTTATTCTCACTAGAATCTCCAAGGATTTTACAAGGCTCACTTTTTTCCCCTTCTCATCATGGGGGAAACAAAGAAATAGTTGATGACAAAACCTTTAGACTATGTCACTTCCTGGGATGATATGGCAAAGAAGTTCCTCATCTGATTCTTTCTGTTTTGCAAAACTACAACGTCAACGAGTGAGATTCAGAGTTTTAAACAGAAGATATATGAGAACCAATATCATGCATGGGAGAGATTCAAGTCTTTCTCTAGAATAATCCACACAACTAATAGAATAATGAGGTAATAGCTTGTACTTTTTTTAAATATCTTAACCATACCACAAAAATATTGTTAAACCCAGCTACAAGTGGTAAATCATATGATAAAATGTATGATGAGCCATACAGTCTCTTAAACTGAATTACATAAGGTAATCCAGAATGGTAAGGTGATATGTCCAAAAGCATAATGAAAAATCCTAAAGGTACAATTGAATTTTACAGTGTCACTACTTTGGCTGCTCAGTTGGCCTCCTTCCAGAATTAAATAATTATACAATTCAGCAAGTTGAGTGTGAATCAACCTCAAGACTAAGTAAATGCAATGCAACACGTTCAAGCATGGTGTGAGATGGTTAAATTAGTGGTCACTCTACAAACTCATGTGGATTAAATCTAGAGTTTGTTAATTCAGGGTTCAGGGTTCAGGGTTCAGGGTTCAGGGTTGGGAAATGAACAAAAGGGTAATGTAATACCATAGGTTATACACCTTTTAAAATTTCAGGGATTAGTCATCACTGTCTAGGGTACAACCCAGGTAATAAGTCATAGGAACTCCTCATGAATTGTATAATGCCTATCATAGGCAAACCATTAAGGGTTACATAAGTTTTTGATTAGATCTTGACTGTATCATTATCAGTTGTGGTCACTCAATATGATCCACAAGAAGGGACCCATAGTCCCACCGATGATATAGCCTTGGTTACTGTCTTGGTCACGAATAGACTTCACGGGTTATAGGGTGAGGTCACAAATTGTTGGGTAGTACTCATGGAAAAACCAGAGAGGTGACCCAGACTGATAAGACTATGAGTCATGGTGGTGAATTTTTACCAGTGACAATAAGTTATTATAATACCCGTAGCGACTGGGAATTAATGTCATGCACATTTTTACTAAGGATAAATTGGTCTTTTCCCTTCTTTTACACTATTCCTATGACTTAAAACTTTTCCTTATTAGTATTCCACCCAATTAACATAGTCAAAAGCTACTCTTCACTCTTAAATTCCCCAATTAAGATCAAGGCTATGATTTCTAGGAATTGCTCATCTACAGCTCAAATTGTGGTTTTATAATACCCTAAACTTTCCTTGAGCCTAATTTTGTCTCTATAAGATTGAGGAATGACTTCCAAAGTGAGTAATATTTAAATAATATAGAATTCCCCTAATTTTGATATTTTATCGGGTGGGAAATTGAATTATCTTTTCAATGATATAAGATTCTCCTAATTTCAATAACCAGGCAGGAAGTTATGGCTAATTGAAGTTCCTATCACAAAACACCGTCATTCAGACCCTTAGCACTTTGTGGAGAGGATTAATAGCCCAACTGTCAGTTTCCAGTAGCCTAGCTGATTGTGGTATATTGCGTTAAAGTTTCAGGTTCCAAACAGTGGGACAACACAATGGCTCCGCGCCATGGTGACCCTCAGATTCCCATTCGTCAATTTCCAGTGAGCCACCGCGATAGTGGCGCATTGCGGTGGCCCATAAAATTGGGCTCCCAGTTATATTTTTTTTCTTTTGTTCAAAAGTTAAAAAGGGTATTTTGGACTTTTTTCAAGCCACTTAAAACATCCAAATACCTAATTTAAGGTCATTACAAGCATCATATACCATTTTTCTAAAAAACCCTCAACCAAAAGCCCTAGTTCATCAAACTTCTCCTCCAAGAAACTCAACAATTCTCCATCAATTCTCCAACTTAAGTCAAGATTCCAAGTTATAACAGGAAGAATTCCAACATCCCTTATTCAAGAGTTCCAATAACATCTCACAAGCAAGTTATTCATCTAAGTTTATCAATCTAAGGTATGTGGGGTTTGAACAAGAATAATTCTTGTGTTCTTTTGCCCAAAAACGTCTTTTAAGATATAAATTTCTGAATTTTACTATGATTTCCATGAACATCAAGTTAGGGTTTATACCCATTACCATTATTTGCGAGATTGTATGATTTGCCATGGTTTAAAAGTTAAATTGCATGATTTTGTTTATATTTCCGTGCCTATTTCTGAATTTTCTAGATTTTAAGATGATTATGAAAATTTTGTTATCAAAGCATGAATTTTGAGATGTTGAAATCATGAGATTCATATTATGAGTTATTTTTCCAATATCTTGATTGAGATGATTATAAGCTTTATAAGATGGTTGAGCATGAAGTTTAAATATGATTTTGATGCATTAAAGCTTTACATTTTGAGTCCTAAGTACAAGTGATGAGTCTTAACTTAAGATTGAACTATGGGCCACTAATCCCTACTTGAGAATTGCAATTTTATGAACTTCTGTGCTATAAGCACCTATGATTTGAGTACTTTCAAATTATTGAGAAATATTTTACCTTTTTAGTCCTAATAGAGTTGGAATCCATATTGATGGTCCATTAAAGCAAATAGCAATACATTTTGGTCTTCAGTATAGACCCTTGAGTTATTTGAGGTGGATTTCCTAAGAGTTCTGAGCTGAGTATGGAAGTAGTATTCAGCACCAAGTTGGGTATGATTTTGAGGTCTCATACCCCATAACTATGTACCACCATAGGACTGAGATTTATGGGCCTGAGGATGAGATAGTGATCACTAAGTTGACATTATGCTCCCTGGAAAGAGTATGATGCCTCTCCCCAATGTGAGGTTTCTTCCTTAGGAGGACAAGATATTGGAATCCATGTAGCTCATATGGTTTATGCCGGTTAGAAGAAACTCCTGAGTGTCCAAAGTTATGTAATTCTAAGGGTCACAGAGTTCCCAAGTCTTAAAGTTTCAAATAGTCCTGAGTCCTTGAGTTTCAAAGAAGTTTTACTCTCTATAAGATATAAGTATAAATTTTGAAAGCTATTATTTTAAGATTTCTCTTACTTACAATTTTTGAGAATAAGATGGAGAATACATATTTTAGAAGTAAATAGAATGGCTCACGAGATTTATACTATAGGCTTCATTATACATGATTTATGAAATTCAAATTTCAGCTTTTACTCATGCTATGTGAGTCATTTATATCAGCATACAAATTTTCTATAAAGATTGATGATATTATTTATTTATTACATTGCACCCCCATATACTCAGTACATCCTCACAGTGTAGATCCACATATATGTCTATGTGATACATTGTCTCATAATATAGGTACAAGTTGTAGTATGTGCAATCAAAATAAGACAGTTGCAGATTCCAGCCAGCAGATAATGAGTCCTCCTATTTCAGAGACTTCAGTTAGATTTACTATTGTTCTTTACTTTTTTATTCGTATGTATTGATTAGTGATAGTTGGGGTAGCGTTCTTGTTATCTATAGTTAGAATTAGTAGAGACTTCATAGACAGTCAGTAGAGTTAATGTATTCAGTTTTAGTTTTCTTTGAAAAAACAGAGTTATAATCCTATGAATTCAGTTTTGTATTAATCAGATTCAGAAAAGAGTCATCTTCCACTGATATTGTATAAATTTATGCATTTTATTCAGTTTCTTTTGAGAGTGCTAGTAGAAACGTTAGCTTGGGGTCACTTGTGACCCTAAGCACTGTGTGACATCTCAGGACCCATTTTTAGGGTGTTACAGGTTTCCTCTCCAAATTCTTGATATTTTTAATCACGTATCTTTAATACTCCAAACTTTCCTTAAGCCTAATTTCATATCTATAAGATTGAGAAATGACTTTCAAAGTAAGTAATGTTTAAATCATAAAGAATTCTCCTAATTTTGTCTTTTTATCATGTGGGAAATTGAATTATCTTTCCAACGATTTAAGATTCACCCAAATTCATTAATCGAACAAGAAGTTATTGGTAATTGAAGTTCCTATCATAAAACACCCTTATTCAGACCCTTAGCGCATCGTGGAGAGAAGTAGTATCCTAAGTATGAATTTCCAGTAGCCTATCATGATTGTGGCACATCGGGCTGAAGTTTTAGGTCCCAACCTGTAATACCCTGCATGTTTCTAAGCTAGGAGACGAACCATTTTTCTTACATATGAAATCTCCTATCCTGTGATTCATACTTGAGTACTTGACTTACAATGAGTATCCTAGCAATAAGATAGCTTATGATGCATTGATCATGGTCATACGAGTCATTTAAGGTAATCAAGCTAAGAGTTTTTTAATCCATCAAGTTTTAGTGTTTGATTTCATAAGGGTTATATTTGAACGAGTATAACTCAATATGAATGTGGCATTTGTGCATATTTATACCACTAAATTATATAGAATTGAATTATCTTTCCAACGATACCAATTTCATCAAAATCCGACACCCGAGCTAGGAGTTATGGCTTTGCAAAGTAGAGTGTGCTGCCTAACCAATCGCACATGGCCACTGGAAAGCATATGCAATAGCATAAGCAGAACCTATGTAATTATAGGTGATAGCATATTCAAAGCCTATGTAGATATAGGCGATATCATATGCGGTGCCTATGTAAATTTAGGCCATATTATATACGGCGCCTATGTAAATATATGCGATATCATATGCGGCGCATATCTTATGGTTTCAAGTGACTTAAACACTCCGTTTTGAGTAATTTTGAGGGTAATTAATTCTTTTAACACTCCTTACACTTCCCTAAACTTAAGCCTATGAAATATATAGCTCCTAATTACATTACAATACTACTAACATTTTATGTTCATCATCCAAGAGCACTAAAAGAGAAAGCCAACTAGGGTTGCATAATTAAGCTTGAAGATCCAATTTCAAGGAAATTCCTCTATCAATCATCAAGAATCTTCCTTCTAAGGTATGCATAAGTTGATTCATGGACTCCTTTCGTCCATGAAGCTCTAGAACCATCTTCTAAATTATGTATTATGATATTTATATTGGTGGTGGTTGATCTTCATTTGGTTTGAGTTTGATGATGCCTAAGATGGGATCTTTGTATGATTTGTGTGAGGATATGGTGGTATTTAATGTATAAATATGTGAAATTGGTGGTTGAATATTTGTAATCTTGATAAATCCACCTATGCCTAAGATGTGCATATAAGGTGTTTGTGAAAATACCTAAGGGAATAGAAATCATGCTTTTATGACTAATAAGTCCTAAATGACCATTCCATGTTCTAAGTTTATGTTCAACGTGATCCCCAAGCTATTGTCTTGAATTGAAGATGTTGTATGAGATGCTCATGATATTGTTGTGATATCGAATGACCATGTTATTAAAGCCATGCAAGTATATACATGTTGTGTGCATTCCCGATCATGTGATAGTTTGTTGAGAATCATTCTTATTATGAAATCCTTACTTATGATATTATGAATTGTGGACTCTACTCTTATGATCAAGTCAGTCATGTGTGTCAGTTTTCTTCTATAGAGTCCTGAGGGTACTTGTACCCAAAAACTATAGTTTGTGCCTAGATCTAGTGTCATGTTTCAAGACATCCTCAGTCAAGCTATGCTCCATACATTTCAGTTAGTCATGTGACTCAGAAAAACTCAAAAATCTCAGTAGTTCAGTAGTCCCAGTAGTTTCAGTGCTCTCAGTCAAACCTTAGATCTCAAGTAGCTTTTTCATCAGTCAATGGAACTCAATGAATTCATCTTAGTTTAACTAAGAAAATATTATCAGTTCAGTTAATTAGTTAATAAATCAGTTCAGTTTAGTTAGTCAGTTCAGCGCAGTTAATCTTTTTAGAGTCTTTCAGTTGGGAGTAGGGACTAGCACCGACCGAGTGCAGGGATGTCAGTTTTTCCCATTTAAGGGCAGAGCCGTTAGCTGGAATCCCTATACTCCAGAACAGTGTAGACAGCATAGGAAAGGATTCACCCATAAGATTAAGCCTATACTTGACTATTATATTGCCTTAGGTGTGATTTCCTATTCAGGATCACCCGTCAAAGAGGTTTGACCATATTAGAGGTCTCTATCCGTGGCACAGTATTGACGCCCTTCCAATCATGGAAAATATTGGACCCCACCAGTACAGTATCGAGGCATGTCGATTAGGTTACTACCTCCCAAAGTCATAGTTACAGTTACAGTTTCAGTATCAATCTTCAGAGTAGAAATTAGGAATCAGGAATGTCAGATACAGTCTTCGATCTCAGTAATGAACTCAGATAGTTCCATTGATTCCTAGACCATCCCATCAGATAGGCTTGGTCCCATATTCATATGCTTATTATTAGATCTAGAGGTCACCCGACAGACTGGCTTGATCTTAATCTCAGATTCAGTGGAGTATTCTCATTATCAGTTTTAGAGATCACTCGTTAGCTAGGACTGATCTTAGACTTAGATGTTTAGATATAGTTTGGAACTCAGATAGTTTTTTCCCAGAATTAGGACTGTTAGATACAGTCATCCATGTTATCAGTCATTCAGTATCTCAGTATCACGAAACTCATATTGTCAGAGTTCAAACTCAAGTAGTTAGTATCTCCACGAGTTCAGTAGCAGTTACATATGTATGTATGTATGTATTATCACGTTCATATTAGTCAGTATGTTCTTGCATATAAACCCCATGCATTTAGCCTACCCTCACGTATACTCAATACTTTAGTTGTATTGACGCATTTGAGCTATGGTGCTTTCTTTTTATGTTACACCATAGGTTCTGAGGTGCAGATTCCAGATCAGCAGTAGCAGTTCAGTAAGCAGTGCGTCCTCATCTTTCGAGGACATGATTGTTACATTTATTATTCTGGTATTTTAGTTTATTTTTCAGTTAAGGGAGTTAGTTAGAGACATATTCCTTCAACTCCTTATTCAGACAGTTTAGAGGCTTTCAAACGATTATAGAGTTTTCGGATTTAGAATTTAGTATTTTCATATTTGTTTTGGTATTCTGATACCACCCAGTTTAAGATATTTTATTATTCAAGATTGAACCTTACTCCCTCTTTGTCCATGTTTCCGTATTTTATATGTATATTGTACAGTTATAGGTATAGATATCAATCATGGGTTAGCTTGTGGTCCTTTGAGGTTATGAGCACCGTGTAGCATTCCAGTTCAGAAAATTGGGGCGTCACAAACTTGGTATCAAATGCTAAGATTCAGTAGAGTCTGAGGATGTCTGAAAGCCGCATCTAGTAGTGTCTTGTACATGGGTGTGTTGCGCGCCATATTTATGTATAGTAGGCTATAAGATGTTTTAGGAATAGTTTCCCTTCTTTCAGTACTCATATTGTGCCAGTGAGCAAAAGCTTAAGTTGAACTCTCAGTATAATCCTTGTTCTTCTTTTGTTTGCAGAACATGCCTCCTCAGAAGAGAACAGGGAATCAGTCAGCCCTGCAGCCCGCATATCCTTGGAATGAGAATGTGTCACATGCAGAATTTTGGGCAGCTTTTCAAATGCTATCCCAGGCTGTGACCACTAGTGTTTAGGGCAACCCAGAATCAAAAATTTTATGAGAATGAACCCTCCAGAATTCTTTAGGACAGTAATAGGTGAGGATCCACAGCTTTATCTAGAAGAGGTAAAGAAGACCACAAAAATCATACATGTGTCAAAGGAGGAGAGTGTGGAATTAGTGTCCTATAGGCTGAAAGATATTGCTCACAATTGGGTAGTGTTGTGGAAGAAAAGTAGAGGGGAAGATGCAACTCCCATGACTTGGTAGATATTTTAGGATGCTTTCTTAGATAAGTTTTTCCCATTCGAGATGAGAGAAGCTAAGGTAAAAGAGTTTATGAACCTGAGACAAGGCTCTATGATAGTGAAGGAGTATTTTCTTAAGTTCAACCAGTTAGCTAAGTATGCTCTTGACTTGATAGTTGACCCCAGAGCGAGTATGAGTAAGTTTATGATTGGTGTGTTCGAGTTAGTATTGAAAGAGTGTAGAACAGCTATGCTCAATAGGGACATGGACCTTGCTAGGTTAATGATGCATGCTCAGCAGATAGAGGAAGATAAGTCTAAGAAGAGGGAGAGATCTAATAAGAGATTTAGAACAGGTAGTTAGATAAGTCTCTGGTTGGGTCATAGGGTGTTAATCGTTCTCACCATCTTCAGCTAGTGTACCCATACCTAAATTTGGAGATGTTAGTCATGGTGGGGCGCCAAGCTCCATAGCCCAGGGTAGTGTT
Source organism: Capsicum annuum (assembly GCF_002878395.1). Classification (NCBI taxonomy): domain Eukaryota; kingdom Viridiplantae; phylum Streptophyta; class Magnoliopsida; order Solanales; family Solanaceae; genus Capsicum; species Capsicum annuum. The sequence goes on along the minus strand of NC_061116.1, from coordinate 85,383,537 downwards.
AGAAGTGAGCATACTTATCCGCTTTGTGAAGAGTGTGGCAAGAATCATCTAGGTGCATGCAGTGCTAATAGTCAGGTATGTTTTGGGTGCAGTAAGACATGCTACAAAATAAAGGAGTGTAGAGTGTTAGCTCAGAAAGTAGAGATTTACGTGAGCAGGCTGCAAATCCCAGCACCAATAGTGGTCAGCATCAGAATCAACACTATTCATTCTAGACTCACCATGATCCAGAAAGTTTCCCCAACCTAGATTCGGGTACGTTACAAGTTTCTCATGATCATTGTATGCATTTTTAGATATCTTGTGCTCTTTTGAGCTTATGTTTCCACATGAGTTAGTCATTAACATTAGTAGGTCTAGTTCAATTTATGTATCATACATTACTCTCAGCTCTCCAATGTTTAGTTATAATCTAGTTCGTAGATGCCCTGTGCATTACCCCAGTATCTCAGAAGGTAAACATTCTTAGAGGTACATAGTGTCCCAAGGGAGAGATACCCCACATTTTCTTGATTAATCCATGTTCCCCTTATAAATTAGTTATCAAGTGCCATGGCATAATCAGTCAAGCTTTCAAGAGTCAGCTTAGTCAGATATTCAGGCATTAGATATACGTGTTTAGTAGAGAAACTACTATTTATCAATATGCTCACTCATTTATTTACATATCATGTCAGTCATGTAATCATGTATCAGATATGAATGGATTCAACCTTTTAGTTGTTCATCAGATATGTATTCTCATTTTGAGAAAACTCACTTTATTAGAATCCACAGTCTTATATTCATGAATCAGCTTCCCATGCATCAGATATGCATGTTCAGTATGTTGTGCTCATCTTTCGATCATGTCAGTCATGAACCCATGTTTCAGTAGTGTATGTCTTGTACGTACTTCATCTTATTATCTCTCCTACCTCAGTTAATTTTCATTCGAGCACGATTGTTCCCAAGGGGGAGATATTATAATACCCCACATGTTTTTAGGCTAGGAGACGAACCATTTTTCCTACATATGAAATCTCCTATCCTGTAATTCATAGTTGATACATGACTTACAATGAGTATCCTAGAGATAAGATAGCTTATGATGCGTTAAACGTATTTATATGAGTCACTTAAGGTAATACAAGCTAAGAGTTTTTGAATCCCTCAAGTTTTAGTATTTGATTTCATAAGGATCATATTTGAATGAGTATAACTCGATGTTAATTTGGTATTTCTGCATATTTCTATGGTCCAAATTATAGAGAATAGAATTAGCTTTCCAACGATACCAATTTTATCAAAATCCGACACCCGAGCTAAGAGTTATGACTTTGCAAAGTAGAGTGCATCGCCTAACCAATCGCACATGGCCACTGGAAAGCATATGCGATAGCATATATAGCTCCTATGAAAATATAGGCGATAGCATATGCAGAGCCTATGTAGATATAGGCGATATCATATGCGGCACCTATGTAAATTTAGGCGATATCATATGCGGCGCCTATGTAAATATATGCGATATCATATGCGGCACATATCTTATGGTTTCAAGTGACTTAGACACTCCGTTTTGAGTTATTTTGAGGGTAATTAAGTCATTTAACACTCCTTACACGTCCCTAAACTTAACCCTACAAAATAAATATATCGTAATTATGTTACAACCCTACTAACATTTTAATTTTATCATCCAAGAGCACTAAAAGATAAAACAACTAGGGTTGCATAATTAAGCTTGAAGATCCAATTTCAGGGAAATTCCTCCGTCAATAATCAAGAATCTTCCTTCTAAGATATGCGTGACTTGATTCATGGACTCCTTTCATCCATAAAGCTCAATCACCATCTTCTAAATTATGTATTATGATGTTTATGTTGTTGGTGGTTGATGTTCATGTTGTTGGAGTTTGATGATGACTAAGATGGGATCTTTGTATATTTTGTGTGAGGATATGGTGGTATTTAATGTATAAATATGTGAGATTGGTGGCTGAATATTTGTAAACTTGATGAATCCATCTATGCCTAAGATGTGCATGAAAGGTGTTTGTGAAAATACCTAAGGGAATAGAAATCATGCTTTTATGACAGAATAAGTCCTAAATAACTATTCCATGATCAAAGTTTATGTTCAACGTGATCCCCATGCTGTTGTCTTGAATTGGAGATATTTTATGAGATGCTCATGATATTGTTGTGATATGGAATGACCATGTTATTGAAGCCATGCAAGTATATACATGTTGTGTGCATTCTCGATCATGTGATAGTTTGTTGAGAATAATTCTTATTATGAAATCCTTACTTATGATATTGTGAATTGTGGACTCTACTCTTATGATCAAGTCAGTCATGTGTGTCAGTTTCCTTCCATCGAGTCCTGGGGATACTTTTACCCGAAAACTATAGTTGTGTGCCTAGAGCTAGTGTCATGTTTCAAGATATCCTTAGTCAAGCTATGCTCCATAGATTTCAGTTAGTCACGTGACTCAAAAAAACTCAGAAATCTCAGTAGTTCAGTAGTCCCAGTAGTTTCAGTACTCTCAGTCCGACCTCAGATGTCAAGTAGTATTTCCGTCAGTCACCGGAACTCAGTGAATTCAGCTTAGTTCAGCTAAGAAAATATTATCAGCTCAATTAATCAGTTTATAAATAATTTCAGTTCAGTTATTTACTTTAGCATAGTTAATCTTTTTAGAGTCTTTCAGTTAGGAGTAGGGACTAGCATCAAGAAAGTGCAGGGATGGCAGTTTTTCTCGTTATAAAGGCAGAGCCATTAGTAGCAATCCCCATACTCTAGAACTATGTAGCCAACGTAGGAAAAGAGTCACCCATTAGATTAAGGCTATACTTGACTATTATATTGCCTTAGGCTTGATTTCTTGTTTAGGGTCACCCGTCAGAGAGGCTTGACCTTAGTAGAGGTCTCTATCCGTGGCACAATATTGACACCCTTCCAATCAGGAAAAAAATTAGACCCCACCAGTACAGTATCGGGGCATATCGGTTAGGTTACTACCTCCCACAGTCACAGTTACAGTTACAATTTCAGCATCAATCTTCAGAGTAGAAATCAGGAACCAAGACTGTCAGATACAGTCATTAATCACAGTAAGGAACTCAGATAGTTCCATTAATTCCTAGACCATCCCATCAGATAGGCTTGGTCCCATACTCAGATGCTTATTATTAGATCTAGAGGTCACCTAGCAGAAAGGCTTGATCTTAATCTCAAATTCAGTCGAGTATTCTTATTATCAGTTTTAGAGATCACTCATTAGCTAGGATTGATCTCAGACTTAGATGTTCAGGTACAATTTGGAATTCAGATAGTTTTCCCCAGAATTAGGACTGTTAGATACAGTCATCCATGTTATCAGTCATTCAGTATCTCTGTATCATGAAACTCATGTTGTCAGAGTTCAAACTCAAGTAGTCAGTATCTCCACGAGTTCGGTAGCAGTTATGTATGTATGTATGTATGTATGTATTCTCACGTTCATATTAGTCAGCATGTTGATGCATATAAACCCCATGCATTTAGCCTACCCCCACATATACTCAGTACTTTAGTTTTACTGACACATTTGTGCTATGGTGTTTTTTTTTATGTTACACCATTGGTTCTGAGGTACAGATTCCAGATCAGCAGTAGCATTTTAGTAAGTAGTGAGTCCTCATCTTTTGAGGACATGATTGTTACATTTATTATTCTATTATTTCAGCTTATTTTTAGTTTAGGGAGATAGTTGGAGACATGTTCCTTCAACTGCTTATTTAGACAACTTAGAGTCTTTCAGACGATTATAGTGTTTTTGGATTTAGAATTTGGTATTTTTGATTTTGTTTTGGTACAATGATACTACCTTATTTTAGATATTTTATTATTCAAGATTGAACCTTTTGCCCTCTTTGTTAATTTTTTTGCATTTTATATATATATTATGCAGTTACAGGTACAAATATCAGTCATGGGTTAGCTTGTGGTCCTTCGGAGTCATGAGCACCATGTAGCTTTCTGATTTAGAAAATTAGGGCGTTACACAACCAGTGGGACAACACGATGACTTTGCGTTGTGGTGACCCTCAGGTTCCTATTCGCCAATTTCCAGTAAGCCACCATAATAGTGGCACGTTGTGGTGGCCTATAAGATCAGGCTCCCAATTATATTTTTCAAGTTTCATCCAGAAGTTAAAAAGGGTATTTTAGACTTTTTCCAAGCCACTTAAATCATCCAAATACCTGATTTAATGTCATTACAAGCATCATATATCATTTTCCTCAAAATCCCTCAACAAAAAACCCTAGTTCATCAAACTTTTCCTCCAAGAAACTCAAGATTTCTCCATCAATTCTCCAACTTAAGTCACGATTCCAAGTTCTTAGTGCAAGAATTCCAAGTACCTTAATTCAAGTGTTCCAATATCTTCTCGCAAGCAAGTTATTCATCCAAGTTTATCAATCTATGGTATGTGGGGTTTAAAGAAGAACAATCCTTGCGTTCTTGTGCCCAAAAACTTCTGTTAAGATATAAATTTATGAATTTTACTATGATTTCCATGAACATCAATTTAGGGTTTATACCCATTATCATTCTTTTCAAGATTATGTGATTTCCCATGGTTTGAAAGTTGAATTACATGATTTTGTTTATATTTTCGTGCCTATTTCTGAATTTTCTAGATTTTAAGATGATTATGAATTTTTTGTTATCAAAGCATGAATTTTGATATGTTGAAATCATGAGATTCATATTATGAGTTATTTTTCCAATATCTTGATTGAGATGACTATAAGATTTTTAAAATGATGGTTGAGCATGAAGTTTAAATATGATTTTGATGCATTAAAGCTTTACATTTTGAGTCCTAAGTACAAGTGATGGGTTATAAGGAGACTATGATCTCAAGTTTTGTCGACAAGTTTTGATAAGTATTTTCACAAGAAAATATTGGTATTTTGATCCTAAGCTAAGATAGGAATCCACAGTATTAATGATTTCTAGCAAAACTAAATATAATTTGGTCTTCATTATAGACCCTTGAGATATTTTAAGGTGGATTTCCTAAAAGTTTTGAGCTTAAGTATGGGAGTAGTATTTAGCACTGAGTTGGGTATGACTCTGAGGTCTCATACCCTAGAACTACGTGCCACTGTAGGATTGAGATGAATAGGCCTGAGGTTGAGATTGTGATCACTAAGTTAAGGTTATACTCCCTGGTAAGAGTATAACGCTTCTCCTCAATGTGAGGTTTCTTCCTTAGGAGGACAAAACAATGGACTCCATGTCAGCTCACATGGTTTATGTCGGTTAGAATAACCTCCTAAAGAAGTCCCCTACTCTATTTTAAATGAAAGTATATGTGTTGAAAGTTTGATTTCAAGATTTCCAAAGCTTTAAGTTTCAAACTTTCCTAAGTCCTAAAGTCCTATAATCTCTATGTTTTAAATAAGCCCCTTATTCTCCATAAGATAAAAGTATAAGTTTTGAAAGCTATGATTTTAAAATTTCTATTGCTTACAAGTTTTGAGAATAAGATGGAGAATACAAATTTTAGAAGTAAACAGAATAACTCATGAGATTTGTACTATATGTTCATTATATATGATTTATGAGATTCAAATTTCAGCTTTTACTCAAGCTATGTGAGTCATGTATATCAGAATGCAGATTTTCTATAAAGTTTGATGATATTGTTTACTTATTGCATTGCACCCCCATATACTCAATACATCCTCAAAGTGGTAATCCACATATACGTCTATGTGCAACATTATTCCATAATGTAGGTACAAGTTGTAGTATATGCAGTCAAAATTAGAAGTTGCAGATGATGAGTTCTCCTATTTTGGGGACTTAAGTTAGATTCACTATTTTTCTTTACTTTCTTATTCTTATGAAATTATTAGTGATAGTTGGGGTCACGTCCTTGCTATCTATAGTCAGTTGTAGTAGAGGCTTCATAGACAGTCAGTAGAGTTAATGTATCAGTTTTAATTTCCGTTGTAAAAGTAGAGTTATAATCTTGTAAATTCAGTTTTGTATTGATTCGATTCAGAAAAGAGTTATCTTCTGCTGATATTATACAAATTTATGCATTTTATTCAGTTGCTAATAAGTTTGCCAGTAGAAGGGTTAGCTAGGGGTCACTTGTGACCCTAAGCACCCTGTGAAATCTCAGGACCCATTTTTGGTGTGTTAGAATCTCTTTTCTAAAATTTATTTTTATGAAAGACATATGTTTAATCATGATTTATGTAAAGTTAATTATGGGTTTTGAATGATGGGCTGAGGGTTTTGAATGATTGTTACTTGGTTTATTTTCCCATGGTATGGGAATTATACTTCATGCTTTATCTCATAGTTGTTGAACTAATGTGTACATGGGTTTGGTAAATGGAAAAGGGGGTCGTACGTACCCCCAATTTGTATGAGACTTAATTTGGAATTTCCGTTAACCTCAACGCACTTATAAAATTTGGTTTCGAAACATGGAAATATGCTTAATTTAACCCACCTTTAAAACTATTATATTGCATAAAAGGTTAATGGAATGTAAATGATTTTGATAGGCCTTAGGGGCCATGGAATGATTTCAAATTGGAATTTGGGGGTCATGTATTCCCCTAAGATAATGGATAAATAGAATGGCATAATGGAACTGACTTGAAAGGTAATTTGTATGATGATACCAAATGGTAATTACCCAAATAAATAAATAATTAGATAATGGATGGGTTATGTACGAATGCTTTAATTGTGTTTAAAGGTGGTTGTGTAGATCACTGTGGAAGGTAGAGGTTCTAGGGGGACTAATACTAGAAACCATATTTGTCAATGTGGGAGTTTTTATGATCGTGTACATAGTTTGCACTTATATATATATATATATTGGATTGGCTGGGGTCGAGGTATTCGCAGGTCATCCTTGGATTTTCCTTGTTCATGTCTCTAACACACTGGGACTTTTTCTGCAAGGGGACCTGCACCAATATAGCTCGTAGTTTCCCTTAGGATGGTTAGAGATATATAGTCCAGGTTAATGATTTTAAATCTAATGCTAAACCTTATTCCATATCCTAGCATTATGTATATATATACATGTATGTTAATATGTATATTAAGTTTGGACTTGATTTTGAAAATGCATTATTTTATCCTTGTCCCGAGTTACATGCTAGCGTTCTCCCCACTAACCATCCTAGCATGCTATATTATTTCATAATGAAGGATCTAAGGGCACCTCTTTTACCCCTATTCGTCTTTAGGTGTATTTAGGTTCGTCAATTGGTCTACATTGAAGTGGTGATCCATTATCTCTTAGTAAGCCAGGTATTTCATTGCTTTCTTTATTAGTATAAAAATCCTATTGATTTCTTTCTTTCTTTTTGAATCTTTTTTGGCCATGGTCATGGTCATGTTCCGACTAAGTTTGATATTTGAATTGGTTAGAGCATTTTATGGACATATGTGTTGGTTGGATATTGTTGTTAACTCTTAGAGCCTATTTTTGAGTTATATTAACTATTTTATCTTTATTCACTTGTTGTCTTCCACTGTTATTATTTGGAAAATATTATGATTAGACAAACTATGCGAGTGGTTCTCAGTTTTTGATGGACTTGAGATACCTATCATAGCTAGGCCCGAGGTCAGGTCATGACAAGTTTTGTATCAGAGCAAAGGTTTAGATATTGGTTGTCAATAAATTTATGTCGATTATAGCCCTTATTATGGGAGTGTAGCGTGCGACACTTATAAGGAAAAGACTACAGGAAATTTATGAATGTTTCCCTCTTTTTTGTTCTCTTTCAGGCTATGAAGTCTAGGATCATGGAATTTCTCTAACTCCTAGTTTGCTCACATTTCAGATCATGGCTCTCCAAAGATATGATATTTATAGGAACTCTACTGGGACCACTATCCTACTTGAGGATAATATAGATGAAACTCAACCTACTTATATGGTGTAAACCCATTTAGGCTCCCTTCGTTTAATTGAAATGCCCCACGTGGAGTTCTACCAATCCCCACTAGCCATCCTCAGGTTGGTGACACTCATGCTTAGTCAGCTCAAGGATACATTTCTAATACGTAGTTTTATTATTCTACTCATTTCTTGGCCTAGCTGGTGACCTCCTAATATCACCAATGGGGTCAGGATGATTCTGTTGCTCCTTTTTCAAAGGATACTTGAGTTGGTCGATTTATGATGATGAATCCGCTAACCTTCACTGCTCTAAGCTTGATGGGGATCCTCAAGGTTTTATTGATTATCTTTAGGTTAATGCATGCTACTGATATAGAAGGTATAGAGTTTGTCATATATATTAGTTGAAAGATATTACATATTAGTAGTGTGAGGAGTGACAGTAATAAAGGGGTGATGATGCTGAGAAGGCTATGTGGGGGGAGTTTTCTGTTTCTTTTCTTGATCATTTCTTACCTCAAGAGTCTAGGGAAGCTAAGGCCAAAATGTTTGTGAACTTTAGTCAAGGTAGGATGAGTGTGAAGGAATAAGCCTTAAAGTTTCATCAATTTTTCAGTTACGCTCCAAAGTTGGTGTCTAGCATGAGGGATAGTTGAGAAAGTTTGCTTTGGCATTGTCTCATTACTTGATATTAGAGTGTAAGGCTACAATATTGAATAATTACATGGATATTTTTAGACTTATGGTTTATATGTAGAATGTTGAGGATGAGAAGAGGTGTTAGACAAAGATAATAGAGAGGCAGATAGGAAGTTTAGGTATTTATAGTAAGGTAGAAGTCAATAAGCTAGTGGAAGGGATGGTTGACAGTGGACTAAAAAGAAAACTTCGGGAAATTTTGGTTTATAGTCATCATCTAGGTCTCCCAATCAGCTCTACCTTATCCTCTTTACCGATACTCTGGTCACTTAACCATGGTTATTCTAATGAGAGAAGGAACTTATGCTTTATATATAGTCAGTTTAGTCATATTAAGAGAAATTGCCCTTCAGCTAAGGTGGCTACTAGAGCTAATAAGGTTTTGATTTCTACTTTATCAGCTCCTAGACCAAAGGGTTCCACTTCTTGTACCGACACTAGTTAAAATCACTTTAGGCTCTTGCCATCTATTAGTAATCTGAGTTATCTCTTGATGTTGTTACTGGTACATTAAAGCTCTTCTCTCGTGATGTGTATTTTTTGGTTGATTCGGGGTCTACCCTTTCTTATGTGACTCCTTATGTGGCTGTGTATTTTTGTTTTATACTGAAACCATTTTTGATCCCTTCTTTGTGTCTACCTCAGTGGTTGATTCGATTATTACTAGAAATATCTATAGGGGTTATGTAGTGTCAATCTTTCATAGAAAAACTGTAGTTGATTAAATATAATTGGACATAGTGGATTTTGATGTCATTTTAGGGGTGGATTGGCTTCACTCGTGCTACACTTTTCAGGACTAGAGGAACCTGGAAGGTCAGTTTCCATTTTCCTAATAAGCTGATAATAGAATGGGATAAGAGTTCCTTAGTGCCTAAAGGGAGATTCATTTCTTATCTTAGAGTTTAAAAGTTGATTTCCAAGGGGTGTCTATATCATTGGGACTAGGTTAAAGATTCTAGCACTCAGGGCCCTTCTTTGTAATATGTCCCTATGGTTCTTAAAATTCCTGAGGTCTTTCTTGATGACCTTCCTAGTATTCATCCAGATAGGGAAATAGACTTTGGAATTGATCTTTTATTGGATACCCATCCTATCTTCATTCTTCTATATAAAATGCCTCCGCCTGAGTGTAAGGAACTAAAAGAGCAGTTAAAAGATCTTTTTAAAAATAGTTTCATCTGTCCTAGTATTTCTCTGTGGGGTACCCTTATGCTCTTTTTTCATAAGAAAGATTGGTCTCTTCAGATGTGTTTAGATATCAACAGTCGAATAAGGTAATGGTGACTAATAAGTATCCTTTTTCTAGGATTGATGATCTTTTGACTAGCTTTAAGGTGCTAAATATTTCTCTAATATTAATCTATGCTCGGGCTATCATCAGTTAAAGATTATAAAGGCATATATAATTAAGACTACTTTTTAAAATCGATATGATCACTATGACTTCTTGGTTATGTCATTTGGATTGACTAATGCTCTATCTACTTTTATGGATATCAAGAATTGGGTATCCATGTATTTCTTGGATTTGTTGTTATAGTGTTTATTTATGATATCTTGGGGTATTCAAAGAGTGAGAAGGATCGTGCCATTCACCTCTAAATTGTGTTGCAGACTCTTAAGGATCAAAAGTTATATGCTAAATTTTCTAAGTATGAGTTTAGGTTTAATGTTATGACATTTCTTGGGCATGTTGCTTCTAGCAAGAAGATCAAGATGGATCCAAAGAAACTTATAGCAGTTAAGAGATGGCCTATACCCATAACTCCAATTGATATTCAGAGTTTCTTGTGCTAGGCTTGGTATTATAGGAGCTTTGTGAAGAGTTTCTCTTTTATTGTTGCTTCATTGATGAAGTTAACTTAGAAAAAGGTAAAGTTCTTATAGTCCGATGCTTGTGAGGGTAGCTTTGAAAAGTGGAAAAGCAAGTTGACTTATGTGCTAGTTCTAACCTTGCCCAAGGGTACTGATGGATTTGTAGTGTATTATGATGTGTTCCATATGGAACTGGGTTGTCTTTTGATGCAACATGGTAGCATCTTAATGTTCAAGAAAGGAATTATTGGACTCATTATTTGGAGTTAATAGGTATGATATTTTCTTTAAAGATTTGGCACCAATATTTGTATGGCGGTACACGAGGACATTTATTATGATTATAAAATCTTGTAGCATATGTGTATACAGAAGGACTTGAATCTTCAGAAGAGGTGGTGGCTTGAATTACTCAAGGATTATTCTATGAGCCTTCACTATCATCTAGTTAAAGCTAATGTAATTGTTGATACTCTTAGAAAGTTATTTATAAGGATCTTAGCCCATGTTGATAAGGAGAAAGAGGATTAGTGAAGGACATTCACAGGCTAACTTGGGAGTTCTTCTTTTAGACTCTGGGGATGGAGGGAAAATTGTGCAAAAGGTAGTCAAACCATCTCTCGAGGTAAAGCTGAAGAAGAAGCAGACTTTGGATCGCATTATTTTAGAGATTAAGGATAATAAGGGGCAGTAAAAGGTTTTGGCCTATGAGATTGGTGATGATGGTATCTTGAAGTACCAAGGTAGGTTATGTAACCTTGATGTTGATGGGATATGGGAAATGATTTTGATCCAGGGTCATAAGTGAAGGTATACAGTTCATCCAGATTCGACCAAGATGTATCATAATAAAGAGATTTATAGGTGGAATAATATAAAAAGACATGTGGCCAAAATTGTGTCTAAGTATATGGTTTGTAAGGAAGTGAAGGTAGAATAATTAAGGCCCGATGGAATGACTAAAAGGATGAAGTTTGCTATATAGATGTGGGACATGACAAATATGGATTTTATTATAGTCCTTCTACGGTCTTGCAATCAGTATGAATCAATTTGGGTTATTGTGGATAAGATGACTAAGTCTGCTCGCTTCCTACCTGTGAGGAGTACATACTCTAGAGGATTATGCTAATTTATTTATTGGGAAGATAGTTAAAATGCATGGAGCACCTATCTCCATTATTTCAGATCTAGGTATGCCATTTTCTTCTCACTTTAGGTGCTCATTTCATACTGGTATAGGGTCTAAGGTAAACCTTAGAACTTCTTTCCTACCTCAAACATATGGACAAGTGGAATGGACTATTCAGAACTTAGAAGATATGTTAAGGGCTTCTGTGAGTGACTTTAAAGGAAGTAGGGTTTACCATCTACCTCTCATTGAGTTCGCGTATAATAATGGATACTCACTCTAGTACTGAAATGGATCATTTTGAAGTTCTTTATGGTAGGAGGTGTTGGTCTCCTATTGGGTCATTTGAGATTGGTGAGATAATGTTTTTTGGTACTGACTAGGATCACCAAGCCATGGAGGAGGTGAAGGTGAATAGGAATAGGCTTAAGACTACCCAAAGTTTCCAAAAGTCTTATGCAGATATTAGGTGAATGGAGTTGGAGCTAGATATAGGTTATTGGGTGTTCTTGAAAATTCTCCTATGAACGGAATGATGAGGTTTTAGAAGAACGGGAAACTCAATCCCTGTTATGTTGGTCTATGTTTAATTTTTAGGAGAGTGTGGAACATTGCATAAGAATTAGAGTTTCCTATGAGTTTCGGTTCTATTCATTCCGTCTTCCATGTGTCGATGACCTACGGCCACAAGTCATTACGAGACCCGTAGTGAATGTGAGTTAATTCCTGCTCATTTTTCATTAAGGGAAAATTGGTCTTTTTGCTTCCTTTATACTATTTCCAAGACCTAAAACCTTCCCTTATCCCTGTTTTCACCCAATTAACATAATCATAAACTAATCTGCTCTCTTAAATTCTCCAATCATGAGCTAGGCTAGGGTTTTTAGGGATTGTTCATTTGAGGCTCAAATTGTGGTTTCCTCTCCAAATTCTTTGTATTTTCAGGCATGTATCTCTACCCTAAAATATATTTTTATGAAAGGCATGTATTTAATCTTGGTTTATGTAAATTTAATTGTTTTGAATGATCAGTTGAGGGTTTTGAATGATTGTTACTTGGTTAGTTTTCTCATTTTTTTGGAAATTATTATTCATAATTTATCCCATAGTTGTTGAACTAATGTGTGCATGGGTTTGGTGAATGGGAAAGGCTGTCGTACCATTCCCCCAATTTTTATAAGACTTGGTTTGGAGTTGGCATTAACCTCAACCCATTTATAAAAGTTGGTTTCAGAACATGGAAATATGCATGATTTAAATAATTTTTTAAAATATTGTATTTCGTAAAAGGTTAACGGAATATAAATGATTTTGAAAGTCCTTGGTGGTCATGGATTGGATTTAAATTAGAACTTGGGAGTCATGGTTCCCCCAAGATAATGGATAAGTGGATGGCATAAGGGAATTTGACTTGCAAGTTCAATTAGAATAATAGGGCCAAATGGTAATTACCTAAATGAATAACTCCTTGGTTAAATTGATGGGTTATGTGCAAATATTTTAATTAGGATTTATGGGGGTTGTGTAGTTTGTCGTGGAAGGTGTAGGTTTTGAGGGGACCAATATTGGAACCATGTTTTTTTGGCCTGGGGGTTTTTATGATCGTGTGCATAGTTCACACTTGTAGGTATCTTTTTGATTGGAGTGGGTCGAGGCATTTCCTGGTTCATGCTTGGATTTTCTTGGGTTGTGCGGCTAACATACATTGTGACCCTTTTAGTTATGAGAGCTAAACACATATAACCTATGGTTAACCTTAGGATTGTTAGATCTATGCAGTCTAGGTTAATGATCTTAAATCATATGTTAAACCTCGTTCCTTATCCCAACATCTTATATATATCTATATATGCATATATATGAACATGAACATTAAGTTTGGACTAGGTTTTAAAACGATATTGCTATATCTTTAACTCGAGTTACATGCTAGAGCTTTCCTATCTAACTGTCCTAAGATGCTATATTATTTTATAATGTAGTATTCGAGGACACCTTTTTTACCCCTGTGCTGTGTTAGGTGGATTCTGATTCATCGGTTAGTCTATGTTGAAGTGGTGAGCCTCAATCTTCCAGAAGGCCGAACAATTTTTTGATTTCCTCATTACTATCAAAATACCATTTATTTCTTTCAATATTTTAGATTCCTTTTTATCATTGGTCGGGGGCATATCCTAACCTAGTTTTATATTCAAGTTGGTTTAGAGGCTTTTTTGGACATATGTGTGGGTTGGATGGTATTGTACACTCTTAGAGCTTATTTTTTTAGTTACATTAACTATTTTATCTTTATTCTCTGTTTGTCTTCTGCTTTAATATTATTTGGAATATATCTGGACTAGACAGGCTATGGGGGTAGTCTTTGGTCCTCAGTGGACTTAAGATACCTATCACAGCTAGGCTCAGGGTCGGCTCGTGACAAGTAATAGAAGTATGGTAATGTATAGATCACAACTGGAAGAGTTAGTCCAATTACTCAATGGGTAACAATCAAGCTCTGACTCAATAAATTCAGCAGCAACAGAACATGCAGAATATCTCTTAGCCTAGTAATATTGAAAAAACTTTGAAAAATATCCTAGCTAATCAATAAAGAATGGCTTCAAATATAAAGAATCAGCAACTTGCTTAGTAGAGTTTGAGATCCAGTTGGGGAAGTTAACTTAGGCTTAGAACACAAGACCACAAGAGGGTTTTCCTAGTGACACAGAGAATTCGAAGTAGGTAATGGCAATCACATTTAGGAGTGATAAAGACCTCATTGACTAATCTCTAAAGTAAAACAAAAGTTATAGGTTGAGTTAGTCCTAAAGTGGGTAGAAAAGAAACAAGTGCAGCCCAAAAAAGCTAAAAGTTTGTGGAAGCTTGAGTACCCAAAAACAAAAGTAGCTGAGTATATACTTGGGAAACCACCACCACCATTCCTGCCAAATTTCAAAAAGGCTAAGAAGGATGCAGGCTTTAAGAAGTTCTTTAACATATTTAGAAAACTTCACGTCAACCTTTTTTTGTTAGATATTTTGTAAGTAATTCCTAAGTACACTAAGTACTTGATAGTTATGGTGACCAATAAGACCAAGTTGGGTGATACTGAGACAATAGCACTTATTGAGGAGTGTAGATCATTTCTGATGAGCAAGATACCATGAAGCTTAGTAAAGCATCCCAGATTTGAACCCATAGAAAATTTCCAGGAATCTTATTCTTCAGACTTATTATGACTCACAGTATGAGTTGCAAACTAGGGTATGAGGTATGAAGACCTGTTGTATGGCTACATACACCAGAACCCTTTCAACAAAGGGAGGTGATCTCATATGGCCCGTGGGTAGTAGGATGGCTAAGCTATATGACCTAGGTTAAGGTTTTTAAATGACACACTAAACTCGATCCCTTTTCCCAGTACTTATATATATGTATGGTTGTTTGCATTGGATGGTTTTTGCTTGGTTTTGATAAATGGCATTACTTTATCCTTAACCTATGCTAGTGCTCACCCACTAACCAATCTACTGGTGGTTGTATACCCATGCTATGCTGGAACTGGATGTTTGACTTATTCTTCATAGTACTTGATTTGGGGATAGCTTAATGGACTGATGTGGTGAGTTTCCATCCTTTTGGAAGGAATTATTTCATGTTGGACATTCCTAGACTTTATATTTTCTTTTTAGATATTGATTGTGGACATGGTTGGGGGCATAACCCATCTGGGATATTTGTATTCTTTTGGATAGAGGCTTTGTGGTACTTCTGGGGGTTAGAATGGGTGGAATCCTTATTGATGTCAGCCTTGGCAATGGAATAAGCTGGGAGGTTGGCATCATCAGACATAATGTCTCACTTTTCTATCGTATTACACTTTGGGTTTGAATTTCATATTTTGATTTGATATTCTCTTTGTTTTTTATGGTATGAATGGTTGGTTTGGTATGGATAGACTTTGTTGGGTCAGTCATGGATGTGACCCTATCGTAAAGTATTTATAAGAGCATTGCACAATTTTGTTATATGGTTAAAATTCAGCTCATCTAAGGCTGTATAAGGTGGTTAGGTTGGGATAAGGGAGTGGTCCCCAATCCTAGGTGGACTGCAATGCCTATTATGACAAGGACCTTAGTTTGGGCTGTATCAAGTTTTCATCAGATCCTAGGTTCATGGTCAATTGGGAGTCCACAAAGCCGTATTGAGTAGAGTCTCTTTTAGGGGTGTGTAGCACACCACACTCATAAGGATGAGGTTGCAAGACATCTAAGAATGTTTAACTTTCTTGGTATTCTTTCTTCAAGATTGACTTCTTAGTCCTAGAATCTCCTCTAATCCTTGTTTTTTTATCTATCAGATCATGCCTCCTAGATCTGGAACACAAAGAAATTCTTCCCTATCTTGGGATAATGTTGATTGAGTACCTCCTAAGTCTTGAGTACATCTTCAATCTCATGGTCCGTTTCCTTATTCTACCAGAGTTCCTCCTATTCCTCCTACTACTTCTTAGTTCCCTCAGGGCATTGTGATAAATACAGAGTTTTGTCAGTTTATGCATGCTATGGCCAAACTGGTTGCTACTCAAGCTGAGCAGGGTACTGCCAGTATTTTTCTGCTAAGGCCTCTAGGCTTGGGTAGTTTATGATGATGGGTCCTCCAACTTTTATGGTAGTAAAGGTGTACGAAGACCCACAGGGCTTTCATTATAAGATAGAGAAGATCTTTTGAGTAATAAGGGCTACTAATATGGAAAGAGTAAACTTTACAACTGATAAGCTCAAAGAGGTTGCTTATTTGTGTATTAGGAGTGGGATAGAGACAAGGCTGATACAGAAAAAGATGGTTTTTAAGAGGCCTATTTTGATGCCTTTATGGATTGGTTCTTTCCTCAAGAATTTAGGAAAGATAAGATAGAGAAGTTTATGAACCTCATGCAAGGGAGAACATCTATGAAGGAGTATACTTTGAAGTTTTATCAGTTGTTGAGGTATGCTCTAAATTAGGTGGCTGATATGAGGTCGAGAGTAAGAAAGTTCGCTTTTGGTCTGAACAAAGATCTGATTTTAGAGAGCAATACTATTTTCTTCATGAATAATATGGACGTATTGAGGCTGACTATTCATATAGAGTAAGTTGAGGGTGATAAGAGAAAGTAAGCGGTATATGGATACAGACAGAGTAAACAAGGTAGGTTTTCTAAGCAGGGAGGTGCCCAATCTTAAGTTGGTAGAGATGGTGGGAAATGGCAGAAAAAGTTATAGGGGAGTTATGGTTCCTTCTCTACTACTAGTACTCCTTACCCCATCATTCGAGCGACAAGCGTCATCATGGTAGTGATAATTCTCGGGCACAAGGATCCCAATCATAGGCAAGTGGAGATTAGTCTGTTTCTTTGTGTCCTCATTGTTGGTTTTGCAATCGTCCTAATCAGGGATTTTGTGGGAAAGGTAAGGGTAAGTTCTTTAAGTGTGGCTAAATAGGCCATCGTCATAGGGATTGTCCATCTAACAAGGTTTCTATGAGGGAGAATAAGATTTTGGTGGATTTATCTTCTGTTTCTACACCTGGTGGTGTGGCTTATATTTTTGTTACTACTCCTAGTTCTAGTATTGGTCAGAACAGGTTGTACACTTTGGCATGTTATCAGGAATTTGAGGCATGACCTGATGTTTTTACTGGTATATTTAAGCTTTTCTCTCATGATATGTATTATTTGCTTTATCTAGGTTCTACCCTTTCCTATGTCACTCGTTATGTAGCTATGTTTTTTGGTTATGATCCAAAAATTATTTAGGATCCATTTTTTGTTTCTACCTAAGTAGGAGATCCGGTCATTGCTGAACAAGTCTATAGGAGGTATGTGGTATTTGTGAGTGGTAGGAAGACTTTGGCAGATCTATTTGAGTTGGGTATGGTAGATTTTGATGTAATCTTAGGCATGGATTGGTTGCATTCTTGTTATGCTAATTTGGATTGTCAAACCCATAGGATCCTCTTTAGGTTCCCTAGTAAGCCATAAATAGAATGGAAAGTTTGTTCCTTAGCGCTTAGGGGGAATTTTATTTCTTATTTTATAGCCAGAAGGTTATTATCTAAAGATTGTGTTTATCACATGGTCTGGGTTAAAGATTCTAATTCGAAAGGTCCTCCTTTTTCTTCGGTCCCTGTGGTTAATGAGTTTCCAAAGGTCTTTTCATATGATCTTCCAAGTGTTTCTTTGAACAGGGAAATAGAGTTTTGTATTGATCTGTTTCTACACACTCATCCAATTTCTATCCTTCTATATAGAATAGCTTCGGCTAAGTTAAGAGAACTCAAGGAGCAAATTAAGGATCGTCTAGAAAAAGGGTTTATTCATCCTAGTATTTCCTTATAGGGTGCATCGGTGTTGTTCATTTGCAAGAAGGATGGTTCACTTAGTATGTGCCATGACTACAGGCAGTTAAATAAGGTAACGGTCAAGAAAAAATATCTTTTGCCTCTGATAGATGATCTATTTGACTTGTTTCAAGGTGTAAAGTTCTTCTCTAAGATAGATATTTGATCTGGGTACCATCAGTTGAAGATTAGAAAGGTGGATATCCCTAAGAAGGATTTTTGTACTAGGTGTGGGTGTTATGAGTTTTTGGCGATGTTATTTAGATTGACAAATGCTTCGATAGCATTTATGGATCTAATGTATAGGGTGTTTTGATAGTAGTTGGATCTCTTCATCATTGTGTTTATTGATGATATTCTGGTGTATTCGAAGAGTGAAGTCGATCATGGTAATCACTTTGTGTAGTGTTGCAGACCATAAGGGAATAGTGGTTGTTTGCTAAGTTCTCTGAGTGTGAGTTTTTGTTAAATATTGTGTCTTTATTAGGCCATATCATTTGTAGTGAAGGGATCATGGTGGATCTGCAGAAGGTGGTTGTGGTGAAAAAGTGGCCTATACCTACGGCTCCATCTAATATTCCGAGCTTTATGGGTTTAGCTGGGTATTATAGGCTATTTTTGGAAAGCTTCTCATGGATAGTTGCACCTTTGACTAAGTTGACTTAGAAGAAGGTTAAGTTTTCTTAGTCGGGTGCGTGTGAGGGGAGTTTTGAGAAGTTAAAGGACAAGTTGACTTTGGCTCCAGTTCTGATTTGTTGAAAGACAATGATTAGTTAATGGTTTATTATGATGCATCTCAAGTTGGTCTTGGTTGCGTGTTGATGCAGCATAAAAAGGTGATAGCCTATTCTTCCAGGAAGTTGAAGGTGCATGAGAGGAACTATCCTACTCATGATTTAGAATTGTTGTCCATTATGTTTTCTTTGAAGATATGATGGCATTATTGTAATGGTTTCCATGCAGATATCTTTTCTGATCAAAGGAGTTTGTAGTATGTGTTCACGCAGAAAGAGCTTAATCTCAGGCAAAGGAGATATCTTAAGCTTCTCAAGGACTATGATATGAGTCTTCACTACCATCTAGGTAAAGCTAACATGGTTGCTGATGCTATTAGCAGGTTTTCCATGGGTAGTTTGGCTCATGTGAAAGAAGAAAAATGGGAATTAGTGAATTATATTCATCACTTGGAAAATCTTAGGGTTCATCTCTTGAACTCCAAGGATTGTGGTGTCATGGTGCAGGAAGTAGGTAGATCATTTCTTGGTGCAGAGATTAAGGAGAAACAAGTGTTTGATTCTACCTTGAGGGAAATCAAGGGTAGTGTTAGTAGAAAAAGGTGGCAGATTTTGAGATTAGAAGTGATAGTACTTTGCGGTACTAAGGAAGGTTGTTTGTTCCTGATGTAGATGGTTTGCGGCAAAGAATCTTGGCTGAGGTGCACAAGTCACGCTATTTCATCTATCTTGGTTCTACTAAGATGTACCATGATCTCAAGAAGATCTATTGGTGGAGTGGCATGAAGCGGAACATGGTTTATTTTGTGTCGAAGTGCTTGGTGTGTCAACAAGTTAAGGTTGAGCACATGAGTCCTGGTAGGATGTATCAGTAGATTAAGTTTCTTCAATATAAGTTGGAGGAGATCAATATGGATTTCGTTATAGGTCTCTCTCGGTCTTGGAACTAATATTTTTTGATTTGGGTCATTGTAGATAGGATGACAAAGTCTGTGCATTTCTTGCTTGTGTGGACTAGCTTTTCGACAGAGGATTATGCAAAGTTTTATCTTCAAGAGATTGTGAAATTGCATGGGTGCCTATTTCAATTATTTCCAATCGTAGTATGCAGATTACATCCCACTTTTGGCGGTCTTTCCACAAAGGGTTGGGGACTAAGATGATTCTGAGGATGACTTTCCACCCGTAGTTGGATCGCCAGGCAGAAAGAACTATCTAGACACTTGAAGATATATTTCTAGCATGTGTGATTAATTATGGTGGTAGTTGGGAGGAACATCTACCTTTGGTAGAGTTTGCTTACAACAATAGCTATCATAAGAGTATTGGTATGGCTGCTTTTGAGTTCTTGTATGGTAGGAGGTATAGATCTCCTATTGGATAGTTTGAGCTTGGCGAGGATGATTTGTATGGTTCGGATTTTGTTTGTCAAGATATGGAAAAGGTGAAGGTGATTTCGATAGGATTAAGGCTACCTAGAGTCGTCAAAAGTCGTATGCGGATGTTAGACATAGAGATTTAGAATTTTCAGTTGGGGATATAGTTTTCCTTAAGGTTTCTCCTAAGAAGGGAGTAGTGTGGTTTGGCAAAAAGGGAAAGCTCAATCCTTAGTACATTGGTCCTTATGAGGTTTTGTAGAGAGTGGGCAATGTTGTGTATGAGTTGGAGTTTCCATTTAGTTTGAGTTTCATTCATTCGGATTTCACGTTTCTATGTTGAGGAAGTCCGTTGGTGATTTATCTTCAATTGTGCCTTTAGAAGGGTTGGATATCTCGGATTCTTTGTCTTATGAAGAGGTCCCGATTGAGATATTGGATAGGCAGGTTCATCGATTGTGGACCAAGGATGTGGCTTTGGTTAAGTTTCTATGGTAGAACCAAAATGTAGAAGAAGGCACGTGGGTAGTGAAAGGAGACATGAAGTCCAAGTATCTGCTCTTGTTTTCTGCTCCTGATATTCATGCGGAAGGTATGTTTTCTTGAACACATCTTTATTTTCTGAGTTTGTTAAATGAAAGATTAACATTTTTGCCTTTTTTTAACTTTGTTAAAGGGATGTCTGATAATGCAAATGATTCTATGTGTAGTTACTCCTACCTTATCTGTCATTTGGGGATGAATGTCCTTAGTGGGGTAGGTTGAAGCATCCCAGGTTTGGACCCTTAGAATATTCCCAGGAATCTCATTCTTCAAACCCATTATGACTCATGGTATGAGCCGTAAGCTGGGGTACGAGTGGTGTAGACCTTTCATAAGTTGACCAGTGTTAGTTGGTGGAATGGTCTTAGACACTGGAATGGATACGACTTGATGGTATGAGCCACAAGACATAGGTACAAGTCATATATGTGACACATAAGGTGGTCAGCATTTGATCCTCCAGGTGTTACATTCTCTTAGGGATACGGATCATGGGTTCGGATGATATGCTGAGGTTATGACTTAGTTGGATGATTCGTATAATGGACAGTGTCTAATCCATGGTTGAGGATTGGTTATGATGGGTGGGTATCAATTGTAAGCTAGGTTAAGACTCGTAAGGAATTCAGTTATAACCCTGTGTCGGGTTTTTATAGGATTTAAGTGGGGGTATTCTGGATATTTCTCTACTTACCCTAATAATGAGCCATAACTTCTAATACACTTAGGAGGTTATTTACCTTATTATTTTATTCTTAAACACTTCGAATCACATCTAAAACATATTATAATTCTCTCAAGAGCTTTTGGGGCAAAGAGCTAGGAATTCAACTAAGGGATTACTTTAGGGCTTTTCTTAGTGAATTCTTTCCATCAATGATCTTGGGTTAAGGCATGATTCTCTTTCCTACTTGTAATTCTAATTAATGGCATGGTTATGTGGTTGATTTCATGGTTTTTACTTTTGCATGGTTTTGATTTTTAATCATTAATTTGGGGGTTTTGATGTTAAAGGTTTGGCTATGATTTTTTATGGTTTTAATTATATTTTCTATGCATTAATAGAGGTTTTGGATAATGGAATTAAATGGTAATGGTTTAATGGGAATGGAATTTAGTTTTGGTTATACTAGGTCCCCACGGTGTTTGATTAAATGCTTATAAAGATATATTTATTGCATTGACTCTTTTAAAAGGGAAATCTTACTTGTTTTCAGCTTATGCATGAAACTACAAATGGTTTAAATGGTTTACAAAGGTTAAAGGTTAATTGGTTATGCTTGTGGATAACATGCTAGTCTCCCAAGAGGTTAATATGGTAAATGGAATGGGCACCGAGAGTCCCCTTAATCTAAATGGTTTGGCTACGAATAATGCTTGTAAATATAATGGTATGATGATACAACTGGTTTATCAAATAGGCTTGGTTAATAAACGGATAATTGGATTGTTTAACTTGGATTTAATTGGGCATTAATGGTGGAGAGTGTAAGCTAAGTCGTTGAAGGTGGCGATCCGGGGGATAAAAATTGAAAACTCATATTTGTCGATATGATAGGTCTTCAATGGCCATGTGTGAGTGTCATGTTTATATTGGAGGGATTTACTAGTCATCCGATGGTTATTTCCTGGTCGGAAAGTACTCCAAAGCTTAGAAAAATATAAACTTGTTCATCAAGCTATTTTAGTTGCGTATCCTCAATTTTCCTTGTGTTCCTAACCTAACGAGCGACATTCGGGGACGAATGTTTTCAAGGGGGAGATGATGTGATATCCCAAGTTTTTTCCATTAAATATTTTGCTCCCAAATGTGTTGAGTCGTTAAAGCCTTTTTATCTTGCCAAGAGAAGCTTAGAACTCAAAAAACAAATTTGCTAAGTGTTGAAACTTTCTCATTTAGACCTTTGATCTTCGGGTATTTATTTGATGACCTTTCTGACATCCATTTTTTGATTTTCAAATAGCGTTGCGATGGGGAAAGGTCTAAATACATTCCAAGTGAGTTTCAAAATTTTTGGAGTAGCATAAGGGCACATTTGGGTGCCCAAAACAGTGGCACCATGCGATTAGCATGCTCCAGAAATTTTCAGCATTTCAGGGCCAACTTCAAACCATCATCACTTCATGAATACAAGGAACTGTGAGATCTGCTATATATCAAATGAAACCTCTTTGAGTATTCTTTCCAATGCATTTGGTTTCACCCCATTCAAACATGAAAGTAATAAGTTACGATAAATTTATTTCAGCATCTCAAATCAGTATCCGAGGGACTGATTTGATTTAGGACAAATTCGATCGATCATAACTCCTTATATATGATGAAATGGGTGGCCTACCATATATAAAATGAAAGATCTTTGAGTTAGCTTTCCAACGATATAAATTTTGCAAAAATCTAATACCCGAAAGAGGAGTTATTCAGTTTTTCGTGGCCAAGGTATGCAGGAATTTTTTTCTATTTTTCAATTTTCTTAGGGGCAATCCAGTCATTTCACCCTTGCCCCAT
The DNA here is from genome assembly GCF_002878395.1 of Capsicum annuum. Classification (NCBI taxonomy): domain Eukaryota; kingdom Viridiplantae; phylum Streptophyta; class Magnoliopsida; order Solanales; family Solanaceae; genus Capsicum; species Capsicum annuum. Next base: position 85,360,440 of record NC_061116.1, on the reverse strand, counting down.
TTCGTGGAAATAAGCATAAAAACTGATTTTGGGCATCAAAGTCTGTTATTTTCAAAAAAAATTCCTAGAAAGAAACCCTAAACCTCTAAATTCCCCTTCTAATTCCACCATGGAAATTGCAAATTAATCCGATAAATGAAGTCCCCGTTCCGAACTCTTCGAGATGCACCAATCAATTTTGTGAATAGTGTTCCAAGGCAAGAATTCATTCCAATCTTTAATTTTAAGGTATGTGCAGTTTGAACAAGAATAATTCTTCTGTTCTTGTGCCCGTATCTTTAATTTTTGTTATGAATTATTATGAGTTTGACAAATGAATTTATTTTCAAGATATCCTACCATGAGTTTTGATTATGTATATATGTAAATTGTTCAAGATTTCCAATTATGATTATTTAATGGATTCATATGGTTATGTAAGTTGAATTATGTCTAAATAATTCGATTATGAACTTATAAAGATTTGAATTGTAAGTTTTGAATCACATGAGTATTTGACTATTTTTGTTCTATGAATTGAGATTTAATATTGGGATTCTTGGTGTTTCTATCAAGAATGGATATATTTTGAACATGTATCCACGTTTTAAGTTCAAGAATGAATTATTGGTATTTCTAAGTATTTTCGAGCCATGTGTCAAATTTTGTGCTTTCTTATGACGATTTGAGTTATTAGGTATATTGATATCGAAGTTGCAATGAGACTTGGTATTTTTCGGATGATTTTGATGAGTTAAATTATTGAAAATATTACGTATTGAGTCTTCATATCCTTTTCCTAATGTTGAGTCGGTTATGGTTCAATGAATTGATACCTTGTTGATGTTGAGGAAGATTAAAATGTTTTGAGCTAAAATGTGTTGAGTTAGAAATCCACAAATTGATATGATTTGATAAATGAGAAAAGGATTTGATTTGGTCTTTATGATAGACCCTTGTGATGTTGTGGTAGATTCTGAGCTTATCGAGGAGTAGTACTAAGCACCGAGAGGGAAATTTGGTATTTCCCCAAAACTATGTGCATCCGTATGGTTGTTTGATGATGATATTATTGGCTAGAGAGCCCGATTGTAATTATTGCAGTTTTAAGGTCGTACTCCCTGGCAAAGAGTATGACACTCCCGCCAATGGGGGTTTCAAATGTTGGTATTCCACGTAGCTCACATGGGGTTGTCGGTTATAGGAAACTCCCGTGTCCATAAGATTAAGTTTCTTGAATTACCGAGTCACTCCGAGATTTGAGTCAAAGAGTTGAGATGTTTATGAGGTTTTATGGTCATTTATGATGATTTATAATTACCTATGATGATTTTTGACGATATGATAATTTATGATGATTTAGGATGATTTATCATAATTTATGATTTATAATAATTTACGTGGATTATGAGATTTTGTCATATGAACTGTTTATTATGAAATTATGAAAAGTATGATTTGATATAACTCAAGCCAAGTGAGTCATCATTGTCCGTATGCATGTTTTCATGAAATTGATTATACTATTTATATTGTTGCATGCACCCCCACATACTCAATACATTTTAAAGTGCTGACCCACATAATTCCATGGGCTACATTCTTACCAAAATGTAGGTACAAGCTGTAGTGCACATATCATGTTCAGCTGGGTCGCAACTCTTGATCGGCAGGTGATTAGTCCTTTTGATTCAGGGACATGAGTTGTTCAGATTTGAGGTATATTGTATTTTATGTATTCAATGATATTGAGTAGGGGTAGTTGGGAGTCATGACCCGTCTATCTTTGGTCAATGCTAGTAGAGGCTTCATAGACAGTCACTAGTAGTCAGTGTATTCAGTTTCAGCTTTGTATATATATGAGCAGAATTGTGATCTTGTAAATTTACTCTCATGTTGGTCAGACTAAGTTATGGGTTGTTTCCGCAATATTCCTTCTATGTTATGTATTTTATTCAGTTGCTTTGGGTCATGCCAGATGAAGGGTTAACTTGGGTCACTTGTGACCTTAAGCACCGTGTGACGTCTCGGGATCCGATTTCGGGGCATTACAAACTTCAATTTAGAAATCTCAATCTCTTGGTACAAACCCCCAGGTCTCAAATGCTCAACTTTTACTTGTTGACACACCATACACTTAGCCACAAATCTAGCCATGTCTCATGCTATATTATTCCAGCAATATAACTCCCTAAGGTCATGATACATATCTGTAGAACTGGGATGAATGGCATAACGAGATCTATGAGCCTCAACCATAATCCTTTCTGTTAATCCATTGACATTGGTAATGCACATCCTAACTTGGTACCTCAAGGTACCATCACCATTAATCACAAAATTGACAACCTTTTGTTGACCCAAACTGCTCTTAATATTTATCAAATTGGGATCTAACATTTTTTTCCTTTATCTTAACCACAAGAGATGAATGTGATACCTAATACATAAATAGATCACCATCCTCAGAGTCTGTGAGTCAAACTTTAAGATTAGCCAAAAGACAAATGTCCTTCACCAACTCCCGCTTATCCTTATCCACAAGAGCTAAAATTTCCATGGATAACCTGCTAAGAGCATAAAAAACTACGTTATCTTTACCTGGATGGTAATAGAGACTCATATCACAATCCTTTAGCAACTCAAGCTATCTCATTTATCTAAGATTCAATTCCTTCTGAGTAAACACATACTGAAGGCTCTTATGATTAAAAATAGATGTCATGAACCCAATAGAGATAGTGACACAAAATCTTCAATGCAAATACCATGGCCAAGAACTCCAAATCATGAGTAGGGTAGTTCTTCTTATAAACTTTCAATTACCTAGAAGCATAGTCCATCACCCTACCATGCTACATCAATACACAACAAAGACTAATACGAGAAGAATCACAATACAATACAAAACTATCATTACCCTCAGGCAAGGTCAAAACTAGAGTCAAAGTCAATTTATCCTTCAATTTCTCAAAACTACCCTCGCATGCATCCGACTACAAGAACTTGACCTTCTTATGGGTCAACTTAGTCAATGGAGCAGCTATTATCAAAAAACTTTTTCCTATAGTAACCAGCTAGACCTAATAAGCTCTGGATATCGATTAGAGTTGCAGGTGTAGGACACTTCTTAACTGCCATAACCTTTTGTGGATCCACCATGATCTCTTCGCTAGAGATAACACGACCAAGAAATGTCACAGCCTTTAACAAAAACTCACATTTAGAGAACTTTTCATACAAATGATAATGCTTCAAAGTTTGCTACAAGCACGGAGCGAAGATGTCATTAATGAATACAATGACAAACAAATCCAGAAATAAATGGAAGACCCTATTCATCAAGTTTATAAATATGGCAGGGACATTAGTTAACGCAAAATACATGACTAGGAACTCATAATAACTTTACTGGGTCCTGAAGGCAATCATAGGAATATACACTTCCCTACTCTTAAGTTGATGATAACCTAACCTAAGATTAATCTTGTATAAATACATCGCACCTTAAAGCTGATCAAAAAAATCATTGATCCTAGGAACAGGATACTTATTCTTTATGGTCACCTTGTTAAACTGACAATAATCAATGAAAATTTGAAGAGAACCATTGTTCTTATGCACAAACAACATCGGAGCACCTCGAGGAGGTATACTAGGAGGGATAAAACTTTTATCTAAGAGATCCTTTAATTTTTTTTTAAGATCCTTCAACTCCATCAGAGCCATTCTATAAGGAGAGATAGAAATTGGACGAATGAATGGAACTAGATCAATCCCAAAATCAAATTTTCTATTGAGAGGAATAGTAGGAAGGTTATCCAGAAAGACCTTGAGAAACTCATTAACTATGAGAACAAATTCTAGAGAAGGACCTTCTGAGTTAGAATCTTTAACTTAGACCAAATGAGACAAACACCCTTTAGAAATCAACTTTCGAGCTCTAAGATATGAGATGGATCTCCCTTTAGTCACTAAAGAACCCCCTTTACATAAAATGACCAGCTCATTAGGGAATCTAAATGTGACAAAGGATTCTCGTGCGCACGAGTAGGGAATTTAAATGTGACAAAGAAATTCCCATGAAAAAGGAATTCCCATCAAAGGAAACATCACACGAGTACAACTTATTTATCCGCTGAATAACATCAAAATCAACAATGTCTAACTCTATCAAGTCTACAAGAGTTTCTCTACTACTAATCGATACCACACACCCCCTATAGTCTCTTTTAACAACCACAGAGTCTTCTACCGGGGTAGAAATAGAAAAAGAAATCAAAAGACACTAAGGACCAAAACCAAAATGGACATCCACAAATGGGGTCACATAAAAGAGAGTACCCTAGATCAATCAAACAATAAACATCATGGGAGAAAAGTCTCAACATACCCGTAACAATGTCCAGAGATACCTCAGACTCCTGGTGAGTAGCAAGTACATAAAACCAATTTCGAATAATGTCGACACAAGAAATAGAAGTAGATATAACACCCTTTGATGCAAGAGCAGATGAAGTAGAAATAGGGGCACTGCTGGCCCAAGAAGCTACTATAGAAGGGCACTTTCACTGCATATGCCCAATTTAACCATATCTTAAACATTGGTTCTTCCCCTTCTCATACTGGCCACGATGATACTGACCATAGAATCTACAAGGAGGGTAGGTTAGATTCGAATAAGCCCTACTATCCTAAGATTGGGCACCCTGTTCTCAAGACCCACCATCAAATTGAGACTGATGAATGCCTGATGGCTTCGGTTAAGGAGCACTAGCCAAGGAGAAAGAACAAGAATTCCGCCACTTATTTCTTGGCCACTTACCACCATCTCTACCACTTTTCTTGGAAGGACTAAGTTTCTTCCCTTGCCTTTTACTAAACTCAAAATGTTTCTTTTTCTTTTCCTTAACCTGTAGCATATACATAACCAATCTTAAGATATCCATATCCTTGATCAATAAAGCATCATTGCTTTCAAGGACTAACTCACTAGACAATTCCAAAGCAAACTTACACATTTTATCTCTTATTCTAAAAACCATCTCAGGATTAAACCTAGACAACTGATGGAAATTCAAGGCATACTCCTTGGCAGTCACCATACCTTGACTCAAATTAACCAACTTCTACGCCTTTACTTCTCTCAACTTTTGAGGAAAGAAATGGTATAGAAATGAATTAGAGAAAACCACCTATAAAGATGACTCATCAACATCACCCCTTTCCTGATCCCATTCTTTGTACCATTGGTATGCCATATCCTTCAGCTGATAGGCTCCCAACTCTATCCCTTCCACATTAGTAAAATGAATAACTCTGAAAATCTTTTCTATCTTATCCAAAAAACCTTGAGGAACCTCCTCCACCTTAATACTGGTAAAGGTCGAAGGACTTAACCTCATGAACTGCCAACCCTTGTAGCCTTAAAAAATGGAGAGATAGATGTACCACGCTCAGCCTGAGAAGACACTAATTGAGAAATCATATGAATCGACTGATGAAACTCAACACTTGTCATGACAGCCTAAGGAACTAGGCCGGACTAGAAAGAACTGGTGAAACTCAAGGACCATTAGGATCCAGACCCCTAGACCGATCCTGGACTTCATATATTGGATGAGCTCTATCTATATTATCCTCAGTCGGGATAGAAGGGTTTTCATGAACATCATATCATCTTGAAGGCATGATCGAAAAGGAAATTAAAAAAATATTATAGAAATCCAAGACCTTAGTCTCTATAGCTCAAGATAGAACCACAAGAAAAGGAAATATTCTTAAATATCTCATAGACCCTCTCTCATAAGTGTGGCATGCTACATATTCATAAAAATTACTCTATTCGATACCACTTTATGGACATAAAAATGAACATGAACTTGGTCTCTAATACCAACTTGACACAACCTAAAACTGGGCCTTAACATATGGGCACCTTGAGTCCAACAAGGATCAAAGATTTCCCCATTAACGTAACCTATCCATAACAACATTCCACAAGTGCGAGATGAACTCCAACCATATAATAAAGATAGCAGAAACAATACTAGCAATCATCACTTAAGAAGTGTAGACTCAATCCATTAATATCAACATACTAAACTGATATACCAAAGTCCATAGTTATCCATAAAGCCTTTACAAATCTAATGTCTATAATATGTTGGGACATGCCCCTAACCATAGCAAAAAACAAAATCTAAAAATAAGTCTATGAAATAAGATAGAAAGACTATAAAATGTATACCTTCCAAAGAATGCATGCTCACCACATCAAAGTCAATACACAAACCAGTCAAACATGTGATCACTGCGCAAGAAGAGAAGAAGAATCTCTGGCCCCTATGTCATGTGAAAAGACAATATTCTAAGATGGTTAGTAGTTGGAACGCTAGCATGTAACTCAATAATAAGGATAAAATAGTGTCATTATTCCAAACCAAGTCAAACTATCTTAATAAACCACATTTACAAACATAGGCATATATATAGACATGTATAGATACGTGAAGTGACAAAAAAAGAAATAAGGCTTAGCATTCATTTTAAAGCACCCAATCATGATACATGAGGTAAAGGAATCTAAACTACTATTTGTGTAGGTTAGTGTAATGACCCGAGACTACCCCTTAGTCGTCACATGGTGGTTAGGAACCACAACTGATCCCAAGCTAACCTATGAACTGGCATATTGGTAAGCAACTAAATTATAACATAATAAATAGTTGTTATGCTATCCGGAAACATAATCATACTAAAAATCTGAAATAAATATAATAAAATCTGAAGGAAGAAACTGAAATTACATGACTGACTCTAGCTGGCATCTATGAAAACTCTACTATACTGACTATAAGTAGCTGGGACATGCCTCCAACTACCACTAATCAATACACATGGAAAATAAATAAACTGCACATAAACTAAACACTGTCAGGAGTTCCCAAAATAAGAGAACTCATCACCTGCTTGCTGGAAACTGCAACTGTCTGATCATGATGTACGGGATATAAATAGTACCTATATTATGATAAAATGTAGCCATAAAGACGTTTATATGGATCAGTACTTATGGAATGTATTGAGTATGCAGGGGTGAATACAATAAGTAAAAATGATTTCATACATAATCATAAAACATGCATACTAAGTGTAAGTAGACTACCAGTAGGTTTGAATGAACTAAAAGTTGAAATATCTTAAAAGCATGAGCAAAAAACATAATCTGGTAAGCTGGTGAATCTCTACACTTAGTTTCTGTAAAATTATACTTTTATGATATAAGTAGAACTGAAGCTAGGATACGATAAAACATGGTTATTGTATGAATGCTGAATCTAAAGCTACATGATAAAAACTAACATATACTAAGCTTATTTGATTATGAAATGACTGATAACTGAATACTAGTCAGGTAGGATAGGGTTGTACTTAGTCTGAATAACTGGAATGAAACTTTAGAGTACTATGCTTATGAGGTACAGACTATCAAAACAATATGAGATAACTAAGCATGAATGCGTGAAAACTATAATATCTAAGAATGCATGACGAAGTATGTAACATGATTCTAAAATAGTCTGTAAACTAAAAACTGAAACTTGATAACTGAATAACTAATATTTATATGCTTTGGTCAAGCAATACTAAAACTTATTTACTGAACTGACTACTGGATTGAGAATGACACTGAGACTATAGGAGGTATTATCTAACCAATAGCCCCAATCTAAGTTAATTGGGGTCCAACCTGTAACCCCAGTTGGAAGGGTGTAAGTATCGTGCCAAGGGTACTAACACTGGTTATGTGGATCCAGTATACTGATGTAATATCCTAAAGGACTAAGGGTGTCAAGCCTAATCTAATGGGTGACCCCTGACAGGTAGTAAAGCCTAAACTGATGTGTGACTTCTCATATCCTACGCTGGCTATGTAGTTCTAGAGTATAGGGACTGCTACTAATGACTCTGTCTAATTGACGAGGAAGCCTCCATCCTTGCACTAGCTTGGTGCTAAATCCTACTCCCAACTGAAAAACACTTAAATACTAACCGTTGCATGCACCGTTAACTAATAATTAATATGTTCAGGACATGGTATTCTAAAAATAATAGTGTATACATATTTTGAGGTAATTATTAATATGTAAGATGATACTGGAACTGAAATTGGACTGAGCTAACTTTACTGCATAATCAGTTGCAACCTTCCTTCTTGAATTTCTAGGGACCTGGTCCTTGATCTCTTTTTTGTCACCTACAACTTTGATGTAATCATAATGATCCTTTTTGAGCATGGGATAGTCCTTGATGAAGTGCTCAGAACTTCCACATTTATGACACACTTCAACGTATCTTCCTCTCCTTTAGAACAGACAATTCTTTTTCATAGCTCTAACAATCCTACTTGCCAAATAGGCAATATTACTTTCTTCATTATCAACTGGATCATATTTAAAATCCTTTAATGCCCAGGATTTTTCTCTTTTTACTTCCTTCTTCTCCAGTTTTTGTTCCTTCTTGAGCTCATGAGTTTTTATATTTCCAATGAGTTCATCCATAGTAAGAGTTTTCAGGTTCCTTGCTTTAGTTATGACATCTACTTTACTTTTCCAGGACATAGGAAGAACACTAAGAATTTTTCTCACTTGTTTGTACAAAGGAATTACTTCTCCTAAGCAGTAAATTTCATTTGTGATAGAAGTCAACCTTGTATGCATTTCTTGGATTATTTCTCCTTAATCAACATATCCACTTTTGAATCCTTCACATCAGTGGTACCTTCATGAGCATCCCTTAGACAATCCCATATCCCTTTTGTATTTTCACAAGCTAAGAGCCTATAGTATTTATCAGGACCTATGCCATATACTAACAGTTTCTTGACTTTGTAATTCTTTATAATTTTTTTTGTCTTAATCATAGTACTCTCTTCTACTTTTAATAACCATCCTTATAATCTCTCCTTCTTTAACTTTATTAATAGGAACATGAAGACCATCAAGAATTATGTCCGTCAGCTGACTATCCTCTACCATAATGAAGTCAAACACCTCGGTTTTCCACGCCCATTAAATCTTGCCATTCTTCTAGATTAGGTGGATCAGCCATGCTAGCCAAGACACTCTAGGTGTGAAACTTTTAGAGTGAACTAGCTCTGATACCAATTATGAAACCCTGAGGGTTTCACCATATAGTAAGGGACCAGGTCCCTCAAAGTCAATCACACGAAAAATGCAGTAAAGTAACAATGAATCAAAACATAGTGCAATAAGAGTAATGAACATAAGATTTTTAATGTTGAAACCTCCCTTACCCAAGGAAGTGAAAAACCATGGCTTGCCCTCACAAGAATGTCAAAGTCCATTATTATCAAACTTTTGATTACAACTATCAATGAACCTAAGTCTAGATTTCTTTCGCTTGTAATAACTCTACTACAAGCTAATCTTGGAACCTCTACCAAGGATCCTCTACACTTATTAACTCTAATCAGCAACAATTTTAGGTAACTCAACCTAAGCACTTCTCTCAATAAACAAAAACAATGCTCTTATATCTTGAGTAGTTCAATTACAAATCAACACTTAAGAACACTCGCTTACTCTTTTGGCATAATAAAAAAATAAGAACATGAGCAATGCTTTAGTAATCTTGAAATGGAGTTTTTGCTCCCTCTCTTCACTCTTTAGAATTATGAAAAAACTATTTGATAAAGAAGCATCTTTTTTCTTTTATAGATTATTGTTGATTAAGGATGAAATATCATTGGGCCAACTATCCTAAGTAGTACAAACAACACCTTAAAGTTTGTAACACAAGAGAAGAAAACTGTGAAGTCATGCATGCTAGTTGTACTATACCATGAACATCCAGGGACCTTATTCTTTACAATTAGTGGCTCATCATCAAAACTACATATAACAGACCTTACCATGTTTCATGAACATACATCAAGGGCAACTCTTAAAGTATCATAATAGATGATAAAACCATCTAAACACTTTGGCAGTGTAAAAATTAGAGTAGAAAGAAGTCAAGACTTTAACTCCTGAAAAATCTTCTTACAAGATTCATTCCATTGAAACTTATCCTTTTTTGAGTCAACCTAGTCAATGGAGTAGAAGTTGATGATAGCACCTCAACAAACATCCTATAGTCACAAGCTACACTTAAAGACACTTGATATCGAAATGTATCTAGGTTAGTTCTTAGCTTCTCCTATATTTTGAGAGTCAACTTAAAAACTTTTTGTGCACAATATGCTTAAGAAATACAATTGACTCAAACTAAAACTCACACTTGCAGAATATGGAAAATATATAATGGTCCATACGAGTTTGGAAAACAAATCAGAAATAGTCTACATGCTTCACATTACTTTTAGAATAGACAAAGATGCCATCTATAAAAATAATTGTAACCAATATGTAGGTATTGTTTGAATACCCTATTCATAAGGTCCACAAAGATTGGAGGAGAATTCACTAGTCCAAAATAGATAACCATAGATTTATAGTGACTATATTGGGTTCTAAAGTTTTATTTAGAGTGTCACATTCTTTCACAGTGATCTAAAAATAACCAAATATAAGTTTGACTTAAAGTAGTAGATGACACCATAGAGTTATTCAAACAAGTTAATAGTCCTAGGGATGGGATATTAATTCTTTATGTAACCTTGTTCAACTGGCAATAATTGATACAATTTATGAGTGAACCATCTTTATTTCATAGGAAAAAAATTGGAGCACCCCCATAGGGAAATACTGACATGAATGAGGCCTTTTCCTAGGAGGTTTATCAAATTTCCTTTCAATTCCATAATCTTAATTGGATCCATTATGTAACCAAGAATACACATGGGTTGCATATTTAAATGAAGGTTTATCCTAAAATCGATCTCCTGCTCGAGAGGGACTTTGAGTAGATCATTAGGAAATATCTATAGAAACTTATAGACTACAAAGGCTAACTAAAAAGATAGGGTTTCAAACATAGAATCCTTAACCTTAACTAAATGATAAACAAAACCCTTAGAGTTCATATTTAGCCTTATAGTAAGAGATAAACTACCTATATACACTATAGAACTACCCTTTCACTTTATGATAGGCTCATCTAGTAACTAAAATTTTATGACTCTAGTTCTTTAGTCAACTGAGGCAGAATAATTATCTTACCAATCAATGTAAAGAATAACATCAACGTCTATCATGTCTAACTCATCTACATCAGTTGTGGTGACTCTATGAATGACTGACATTGGGTAGTCTTTATTTACTATCAAGATATGATTCACTCACCAATTAGAGTGGAAAAGAAAAGGGTTCTAAGAGCTATTAAGGACTAACCCAAAATTTGAAGGCAACAATGGGGTTATAATTAAGAAAGTTGACCCTAGGTCCAACAAAGCATGTATATTATAAGAAAAGATCTATATATACTAGTGACCACATCTAATGAGCTTTTATGATCTTGGGTAAAAGATAGTGCATAAAAGAAGTTTTGGTGCTAGGCATTTTCTACACTAGAAGAGACACCTTTTTATGCTAAACAAGTAGACTATATATAATCACTACTGTTGCTACCCTACTATGTACAGAGATAATCCTTCAATCAATAATTAATCTGTCCATATCAAAAACACTCTTCCCTACCTTACAAGCACATCCTTAAGAGGTTTCTTCTATACTTCTTACACGTTGGAAAAGTACAACCCCCAAAACACCCCCTGTAATATTGAACCTTATGCTCTAGCCTTTTGCTCCTTCTTTGGTCTTGGAGATAGAGCACTAGGTAATGAAGTTGTTGGAGCTGATGGCCTCTACTTAAATTATGAGTGGCTTCCATAGACAAACTTCTACTAAAAAACCAATCTTTTTTCTCTTATTGTATCTCTCACTTTTATTTAGCTTTGATTCCTTATATTTTGGCATGGTTCATCAATCAAGAGATATCTAAATCTCTAAGTGACATGGCTATCCTACACTCTTTGACCATGACATCAAATTTGCTTAAACAAACTTATTCATTCAAGGCCTCATCTCAAAAACCATCTATCGAGCATATATGGACAAATTAGTAAGCTTGAGAACATACTTCTTAACTATCATTGAATTGTAGTTCAAGTTAATGAACTCCTCTACCTTGCCTCCATGAATTCCTGAGTAAAAAAACATTTCAAGAAGTCCACTACAAACTCATCACATATAAACTAAAGAAGTCCATATTCTCATTCGTAGTAATGTTCATGACCTAGGTGATCTTCAATATCTTATTAATGAAGCCTTTTGGGTTTTCATCCACCTTTATACCAAAGAACTTAGGTCAGCTAATCCTCATGAAACCTTAAACCCTTGTTGTATTCGAGTTCCTATTAAGAATGGCAAGGGAAAATCCCTTTTGGTTGACCTAAGTGGTCATTGCTTAGACTAGTATCAAAAAGCAACCCAAGAATAAATAGGTGTCCATATTATTCAAAGGTTGTATAAGTGTTGCCAGTGATAACTAGTTTCTGTTACTTTCACCGCTGTTTCTATGAGAAGGTATTTTCTATTACATGTAGAGCACGGGTTAAAATAGAGCATAGTGTGAAAACTCTACAGCCTGATAAATATTAAGAAAAAAAGGAAGATTCATAAAAACATATCACATCCTGTTCTTCATAAGTGTGACACACTTCATACCCATGAAAAAGAACACATTTAATATGGATTTTTGACACCCTAAGATACTTTAAATTGATTCTCTGATGTTAAGTTTGTTACGACTCAATTTGTACCCTTGATGTGACAAAGTACTTAGAACCATAGGTTTTCTAAGTTATTTCATGGTAATAGCACGAAACTAATGAAAGAAATAAATTTGTGGTAACTAAAACAAGATATTTGGTTGATTTAATAAGATAGACATAACAAAATAAATATTTAGTTTTAAATCAAGCTTAAACTGAATAATAAGCTGAACTGTCTAAGTCTGTTTAAAGCCCTTTATGTACACCAGTGAGATATTAGGACAAGTCACCAGCTAACTCTAAATGAATGAAACTAAAATAAAATCTAACAAACCATGACTAACACAAACCATCCTTGAAAGAGGAACGCTTACAATAAGTGCATCTATCTTGCATTGGAGCAAATCTAAATATTTGGATGAGATTTAACATCGAAAGATATATAATAATAGGATATAGCACAAAATAAAGGTATGAGGTTAGTACTTTAAAAGTATTGAACATGTGAGATATGTAAGCCATAAATAATGTGTGTAATCATGTTGATGAATGGCATCACAACGGATAAACAATTTATCTTAGAAAGTACAATCTGATGCCTAATGACTAAAAATTAAAAGAATACATTGACTGGTTAAACTTAATTGTAATTCATGGAGAAATACAATCTAATAGAAATTGTGGTTGATGTACAAATTTATGCTAAAACAACTTATGTGAGAGGTTCTTTTAAATTAAATAAAATATGTGAGAAACCATGGATTCGAATGTATACACCTAATTGAGAGGGCACAATATAACTTTTCAAAGGTATAAATCAATGTCTGACAGTGATCTACTAAACTAAACCTATCTGGGTGAAATAAGACCCACAGTAGCACATAGTTCTTGAACTTGGGTTATCTAGAACCCTAGTTTCTCATTACTAAATATTTCTCCTAAAAATGTATATAATTACTCAGAATAGATTAATGTAAATATCAAATTAATAATGAACTACTTCAAATTATCTAAATAACTAATTTCTAAAATACTTGAACTAGTCATGCTTATTGTAACTATCTTTTGTGATTACAGGACTGATTTATTCTAAATAATTTTAAAGCATGCCTAATTTGGGTAAAGAATTCTAAATTATGTAAAGGATGTCATCTAAAGATGTTTTTCAATATAATTTACACATAAATGTATAAAAGTGAAAATTGTAAAAGAAACATGCTACAACTGGAAATCATAGAGTTTGCATAAAGAAGGGTATAAATTCTAAATCATAAGTTCATATAATTCATAATAAAACTTAAGTGTTTTGGGTATAAGGGTAAACAAAAAATCCTTACTGAAAATATCACATATGTAGATTGAAGAAATCTAGGGCAAACACTTAAAATTAGAAGCTTTTTGGAGACCATGGACATAGGTTTTTAAGAGACTTGACTTATTTCTTGTTTGGATATTTTTCAGCATATGTTTTGGGAATAAGAAATTAATCAACAACGAAACCTTAAACCTCCCACTAACAAGATGAAAAATAGTATAGTATAGGGAATAAAAGAGTGGAATAGGATGAAAAACCTATAAGAAACCATTTCAAAATTTATGGAAAATAGACCTCACGAGTCATAGTACGACTCATAACACGAATATATATAGGGTTGGGCATATTTTGGATCAATTAGCTAGATATGCCCCTCATGTGGTTGCAGATAGTAGGGCAAGGATGAGTAAGTTTGTTTCAGGGGTGAATGAGTGTAGATCCGCCATGATGAATAGTGACATAAATTTAGAAAGGCTCATGACTCATGCTCAGCAGATAGAGAAGCAGAAGAATAAGATGATAGAGAAGCAGAATAAGAAAGTAAATACAAGTAGTTTTAACTTTGTTCAGCCTAAGTCAGAAGGAGAAAACTGTTCTTAGTTTTGTCCTAATTCATTAGTTCCAGCTCCTCCTACAGCCAGTGCTCCAGTTTCTAAGTTTAGAGAGGGTAACAAAGATAGATCGGCAGGCTCTAAGTACCAGGGCAGTGTTAGCAGTGACCGAACCTATCCTCTTTGACAGACTTGTGGCAAGTACCATCAAGGTATTTGCAGAGCTGGCAGTGGTATTTGCTTCGAATGTGTCAAGCCAGGCCACAGAGTCAGAGACTATGCTCAGTCAGGTCCTCAGGGTCAACAGAATTACTCCTAAGCTTAGTTCGATCATCCAAATTAGCAGGGTACCACCTCCCGTGCTACTAGTGGGCAATGCCCAAATCGTCTCTATGCTCTTCAGTCCCGACAAGATCAGGAAAATTCTCTTGATGTGGTTACTGGTATGTTATAGATCTTTCATGTTCATTTTTACGCTTTGCTAGATCTAGGAGCTTCTTTTTTTTATCACTCCTTATATAGCAGTTGATTTCAGAGTCAGTCCTAAAGTTCTAACAGAGCCCTTTTCAGTCTCTACCCCAGTGGGTAAAACCATTATAGCTTGACGGGTATACAGGAACTGCTCAGTTATGATATCTCAGAAAGTCACTTCAGCAGACTTAGTCAAATTATAGATGACTAATTTCAATGTCATTCTCGGCATGGATTGACTTCATTCCTGCTATACCACAGTTGACTGCAGAAATAGAATAGTCTAGTTTTAGCTTTCGAATGAACCCGTCCTTGAGTGAAAGGGTAGTACTTCAGCATTCAGAAGTCAGCTTGTTGCTTACCTTCGGGCAAGAAAAATGATATCTAAAGGATGTGTCTATCATCTTGTTCGAGTTAAGGACACTAGTTTCGAAAGTCCTAGCCTAGAATTAGTTCCAGTTATAGGTGAATATTCAGATGTCATTCCCAAAGATCTTCTAGGAATTTCTTCCAAAAGAGAAATCGACGTTGGCATTGATCTTCTTCTAGATACTCAGCCTATATCTATTTCGCCATACAAAATGGCACCAACAGAATTCAAAGAAATGATAGAACAATTGAAGGATCTCTTAGATAAGGGATTCATTAGGCCCAACGCTTCCCCATGGGGTGCTTCAGTATTATTCGTGCACAAGAAAGACGGTTCTCTTAGGATGTGTGTAGACTACCGTCAACTCAATAAGGTCACGGTCAAGAACCAGTATCCTCTTCCCAAAATTGATGACTTGTTTGATCAACTTCGGGGTGCCAGTTATTTCTTTAAGATAGACCTCAGATCCGGCTATTATTAGCTCAGATTTAGAGATTGTGAGATTCCAAAAATAGCTTTCCATACTCGGTATGGTCATTTTAAATTCTTAGTTATGTCCTTTAGTCTTACCAATAACCAAAAAATTTTATGGACTTGATGAACTATATGTTCAAGCAGTACTTGGATATGTTAATCATAGTCTTCATAGATGATATTTTGGTCTATTCCCGTAGTGAGCGTGATCATGTAGACTATCTCAGAATAGTACTTTAGACTTTCAGAGATCATCAGCTATTCACCAAATTCATTAAATGTGAATTTTGGCTACGGTCAGTAGCATTCCTTGATTATATCATTTCCCGTGATGGCATTAGAGTGGATTCTCAAAAGACCAAAGTAGTAAGAAACTGGCCTCGCCTTGTCTCTCCATCAGATATCAGGAGTTTCTTGGGTTTGGCTAGCTATTATAGATGGTTTGTTGGGGGTTTTTCTTCTATTGCATCCCCTATGTACAGATTGACTTAGGAAAAAGTCAAGTTTTAGTGGTCAGATCCTTGTAAGAGGAGTTTTCAAGAGTTGAAGACTCGACTCACCTCAACTCCAGTATTAGCTCTTCTAGATGGTCCAAATAGTTTTGTAGTGTATTGTGATGCATCAAGAGTAGGTTTGGGTTTTGTCCTCGTGAAACATGGTAAGGTCATAGTCTATGCCTCCAAACAACTTAAGCCCCATGAGAAAAATTGTCCTACTCATGATCTTGAGTTAGCAGTCGTAGTCTTTCCCTTGAAGATTTGGAGGCATTATATATACAGTTTTCATGTAGATGTGTTCACTGATCATAAAAGTCTTCAGTATGTCTTTTCTCAAGAAGATCTCAATCTTCGTCAGAGAAGGTGGTTAGAGCTCTTGAAATATTATGACATGAGTGTCCTTTATCATCCTAGCAAGGCCAACATAGTTTCTGATGCTCTCAGTATACTATTCATGGGTAGTGTTTCTCATGTTAAGGACAATAAGAAGAAGTTAGCTTAGGAAGTCCATCAGCTTGCCGACTAGGCATTCTCTTAGTCGATAAAGATGAGGGTGATATATGGGTTCAAAGTAGTTCAGAATCATCTCTAGTTTCCAAGGTGAAAGAAAAGTAAGATAGAGATCCCAGCCTTGTCAAGTAGAAAGAGTCAGGTCAGTATTAGAAAGTAGAGGTTTTCTCCCAAGGGGGAGATGGTTTTTTGCATTATCAGGGTCATCTCTGTGTTCCAGGTGTACATGATTTAAGGTAGTGAATTCTTGCAGAAGCGCATAGTGGACGCTACTCTATTTATCCGAGTGCTACAAAGATCTACCGTGACTTATGGGAAATCTATTGGTTGAGTGGGATAAAGAGAGACATTGTAGAGTTTATGGCTAAGTGCTCTACATGTTAGTAGGTTAAGATAGAGCATCATAAGCCTAGTGGTCCTATGTAGGAGTTCATTATTCCTACTTGGAAGCGGGAAGAATTGAACATGGAATTCGTGATGGGTTTGCCTCAAACTCGTCATCAGCATGATTCAGTTTGGGTCATTGTAGACAGAATGACCAAATCAGCTTATTTCTTTCCAGTTCATACCTCTTATTCATTAGAGCATTATGCTAAACTCTACCTCAATGAGTTGGTCAGATTGCACGATGTTTCGTTGTCCATTATCTCAGAAAGAGGTACCCAGTTCACCTCTCATTTCTGGAAAGCACTCCAAAAGGGTCTTGGTACCCAAGTTTATCTTAGTACAACCTTTCATCCTCAGATAAATGGTCAAGCAGAAAGGACCATTCAGACGTTAGAAGATATGCTAAGGGCGTGTGTAATCGATTTTAAGGGAAGTTGGGATGACCACTCACTTTTGATTGAGTTTGCATACAACAAAAACTATCATTCCAGTATTCAGAAACTAAGATCATACAATACGGGTAGATAAAAAGGGTATAAAGTATCGTTATCAAAGAAATGCCTATATCTTCTCCTAAACCCAATATTCTTTGTTCCTCTTTGAGCACACACCAGACAAGTTATTGACAACATTATGCAACAAGTAACATCAAGAGAACCTCACTTACACATGACACATGCTCTATTCAAGTAGAATTACTATAGACTCTCAAAATAGCAATAACATGAACTTAAAATTAAGCCACATCACTCAAGATTTGTGAACATGAGCCTCGGTGTCTTAAAAGTAGTCATTCATTAATTCAACATGCATTCACAAATAAAAACAACTCGCATCATGTAATCATACATAGGACCTCTCTAGAACACCTCATTTATTCCTAATCAACTATTTAAAATTACTTCTAAAAATTAAAAATAGATACTAGGTTCAAAGGGCGCACCCTCAGAAAAGAATTGAGATGAAAAATTAATGGGTGGGTGAACTATGCCTCTACTAAACTGACATAAAAAGACTAGAAACAACCAAAGATAAATCATTTTGTAATTTTTTTTCTAATTTAGTTAAAAACTATAAAATAACTAAGACTAGAAATAATATATCATCACTTCATCCTAACCAATCATAAGATTCTTCACCCTACGATTAAAATTACACTTTGACCCAAAAGTGCAAACTGAAAGGAAGGATACAACAGCTCCCGGAGTCCTCTAGGCCTACATAGTTGCATCTTTAATAATCCATAAAGTTCGGTTGACCCCACACCCAGTCTTCTCCCTCAAATTTTATGTAATGTACTCAGACTTCCCATTAACCTTTGACTTACACAAAAACAAAATCATTGGTGATATTAAAGAAAAATAAGAAAATAAAATACCTACCTTAACATGGGTTGCCTCCCAAGCAGCGCCTAATTTATTATCATAACAGGACATACATCATGACATGACCCGCCTTGGGGCCTTGTCATAATAGGGATCCCAAGTCCATCCAGAACTAGAGACCACCCCTATTACAATCTCCAACCACCTGTCCTAAGTTAGCTAAATTCCGAGCATGTAACAAGATAGTGCACAACTCACATAAAGACTCTAGGAATAGATCACAACCATGACTGAGACAACCGAGTTCAACCATCCCATACCAATAATCCTACAAAACCAAACCATACCAAACAAGGGTCACAAACCAGGCAATAACAAAAGATATTCCAAAACATAATATAATTAATCCCAAAATGATATTTGATGGAATAGTATGAAATTATATTTGATGATGCTAGCCTCCTGACTTATTCCAATTCTAAGACTGACAGTTATACCGATCCCACCCATTCCAACCCATAGAAGTACCACAAATCCTCTACCTAAAAGAGTAATGAAATCTAATTGGGACATGCCCCCCGACCATAGCCACAACTAATATCTAGAATAAAGTCAAAATGTCTAGAAATATCAATAATATAAAAGATGCCTTCCAAAAAGATGAAAGCTCCCCACTTCAGTCCAAATCCTATACCCAAGTCAATAAATAGGAAACAGAAGTAGAACGGTCAGTTCCTGCATAGCGTAGGTATACAACCGCTAGTAGAAAGGGTTAGCTAGTGACCGCTAGCATGATCTTAGGGTAAGGATAAAATAATACAATTTATAAAACCAAGTAAAACCACCCATATGTACACATATACATACACAGACACACACACATATATATAACACCATGCCAAGAAACTGAGTTTAGCTTGCCATTAAAACCTTTACCTAGGCTATGTAGCAATGCCTTCCTAAAACACTCACGGGCTATATGTGTTCAGCTCCCACTTGCTGAAAGTGCCCTAGTGCGTGTAGCCTCATGACAAAGAAAGTATCCCATGGGAGGACTAATACATCCCCAAAATAAAGTGTGAAACAATGCACATAATTACCAAGACCAACCTTATATCGCCAAATATGAGTTTCTACTTTTGGTCCCCCTAGGACCTCCACCTTCCATTGCTTGAATACACCTCCTACCATTATTGACCAATTAAAACCAATTTCTATGTAACCAAACCATTATCCATTTATTAACCAAGGTCATTGATTTTGGTATCGTTATACCAACCCTTACTTGGAAGTATCATCCATTGTCAACCATTTATAGGTTTAATGGGACTTTCAAATGCCCTTCCATTTTCCATATTAAACCACGTAGGAGACTTCCATATTCTCCAAAAGCATAATCATTAGCCATTTACCATTCCAATCTATTTTAACCATGCATAATTCCTTTGCCAAGTTTTAAAACATGTAAGAGTTCCATTAAAATAATCAATGTAGTGAACATATTTTTGTAAGCAGTTTGTCAAACATATTGGGGGCATAATATGAACAGAACCAGTTCCAATTATTATTCAACCATTCCCATGCAATCCAATTGTCTAAAAACACCATTAACACATATAAAATCATAATTAAAACCATGGGATACCATAACCAACAATTTAACCTCAAAACCTCCAAATCATATTTGAAAACAAAGATTATACAATTAATGAAATGATGAAAACATTCATAAAACCATGCCTTTAGTTAGAATTAATAGAGAGGGACAAAGATGATGACGAAAACAAAACACTAAGACAAGCCGTAAATTGATCCTTTAGTTGAAATCCTAGCCCCCCTTTCCCAAAAGAACTTGAGAGAATTATGAAGTGTTTAGAAGAGTTTGTAAGTGTTAAGCGGGGAAATATCCAGAATTTCATAACCTAAATTGCACCAAAATCTATCACAGGGATATGACTGACCCTTACAAGTTGTACCCTCCCAATACGATCGGTATCCACCACTCGTATCCTAAATAGAACCCTTGGATCAAACACAGTCCAGTATATGACTCATCTAACCAAGTCATAGACATATCTTATAATCCATATCCATGACCCATATCCCTAGAAGATTAAAATAACAGGAGGATTGAACACTGTCTACCATACAAGTCCCTGGAATAATTCATACCCTAGCTTACAGCTCATGGTGAGCTACTTATACGCATATATTACCTAAGTAACCAACTCTAATATTAAGTTAAGGAACCAAACAATCTTTAACCACCAATATGACTCGTGCCCTTAAGTCGTATCTATTCCAGTAACCAAAATTCATCCTACCAGCAAACACTGACCAGTATACGTGTCACGACCCGAGACTACCCCCTAGTGTTAACATGGTGCTTAGAACCATAAGTGATCCCATGTTGACCCATGAACTAGCTTACTATTAAGAAACTAAATTATAATATATTAAATAGCTATTATGCTATGCAAAAATATAATCATGACAAATCTGAGAGAAATTATATTACTGATACAATTTACAATCTGGTAAAAACTGAGGACAAAACTGAAATTACATGACTGACTATGACTGACATCTAAAAAGCCTCTACTATACTGACTATAGATAGCTAGGACATAACCCCCAGCTATCTCTAATTAATACATATGAGAAATAAAGTAAAGTACATGTACAACATCTGACTGATGTTCCCAAAGTAGGAGAGCTCATCACCCGCTGATTAAATCTCTAATTGTTTGATCGTGATATATAGACTACAACTGGTACCTATATTATGAAATAATATAGACACACAAACATGTATGTGGATCAGTACTCCTAGAATATACTGAGTAAGAGGGCATGAATGCAATAAGTAAAACTAGTTTCATACGTAATCTTTAAACATGCATGACTAGGTGTAAGTAGACTCACCGAGAGACTCAAATAAACTGAAATCTAATGTAGCTTAAATTATGAGTCACAAACATAATACGATAAGCTGGTGAATCACTGCACTTACTTTCTTAAGACTTTCCTTTTATAATATAAGTAGAACCAAAGCTGGGATATGGTAAAAATATATATATGAATGTTAAAAAAACTTATATGTACTGAACTGATCTGATTAACTGAATAACTGATGCCTGCGTGATGAAATGAGTGAAATCTAAGAAAAATGGGTAACTAGAATATACATATTGAGTAACAGATATATGAATATGGACTATTAAACAAACAAGATAGCTGAGACCAAATGCATGAAAATATTAAAATCTGAGAAGACAAGACCAAGCATAGAACATGATTATGATATAGTCTGTAAACTAAGATACTAAAATATTAATAACTGAATAACTGATAAATATATATACTATGGTTAAGCAAATTTGAAACTTAACTTTGAAACTTAATAATAAACTGAGGTTGTGGGAGCTATCGACATGCCCAATATGAGCTAATTGGGGTCCAACCTATGACCCCAGTTAGAAGGGTGTTAGTCTCGAGACATGGGTGCTGACACATGGCTATCTGGATTCACTATAGTGAAGTCTCGAAGGATTAAAGAGTCACCCTCTACTAGCAGGTTAACCCTTAATTGGTATGTTAACATCTAAACCTATGACGGCTACGTAGTTTTGGAACACAGGGAATGCTACAAAAGGTCACACTCTCAACTGGCATGTGAGCCCCCATCCCTGGGTTCGCTAGGTGCAAAATCCTACTCCCAACTGAACTGACTCAGATTGTTGAACTAATCTAAGTTTGCCTAGTATGATAATTGACTAAACTGATAATACTCAAATATATTTGAAGCCATTCTATATGTACTGAAAACTAGGTAAACAACGAATTTTTGGGTGTGCATAATCCCCACGACTCAATAACAATAATAATAGGACATACTAAAGTGTTGGGACATAACAAGTTGTCAATATTCAAACACAATCATTTGGGCATTTAATCAAACATGTGGAAAGCATGAATTAAACATGGAAATATTGCTAAAAATCATGAATTTAGAATCTATAATGGAATTCACTTGAGTAAAGCATAGGGAAACTCAAATTCATGGCATGAGGAATTCAAAATCTTGTATGGAATCACTCATGGGCTGAATTAAATTCAAAACACCATGAAACATGAAATTCAATATTTCTTGAACATCTAAAATAACATAATGATCGAAAAATTCATTCTTTAATTGAAAGAAAAGGGTTTTGGGCTCCATGGGTGAAAAGGGACACATGGATGAACTCCCACATACCTTGGTAGACATGACTTGGCAGAGAAACCTTGACCTTGAAAGCCATGGGGTTGATCTTGAAAGATTTCTTGAGATTCATGGATTAGGAAACTTAAAATATTGATTTTTCTTGAAGAGATGATAATGGAATGGATGAATTTGGAAGGGTGATTGGAATTTGTTCTTGAGAGAAAAAGTGGAGAATATGGGCGTATAATACCTTAACTGAAGCCTTAGGTCATGTTTTTATTAATTGAGGCAATGGGAAAAAAAAGAATTCCCCTTTAAAATTAAAATTCATAACTGGAACCCCAATTGGGCCCTCACCACAATGCACCAAGAATGCCATTGCCATTCCACCACAACGCGTTATAATCGCTAGGACTTGCTATTTTCAAAATCCAAGCGAGGTCCAAACCTCATCCGAAAAATCCAAAAATTACCTGAGACATGCTCTTTACACCCCTAAACATGAATAAACTCAAAAACTTATGTCTTGGAGCTGGGAAGGTTACTTTGAAAATCATTAAAGTTAAGAGACAACAAATAAGGCTAAGTCTCCAAAACTTAGCTAAATTTTCAGGTTCTAAACCGCTTGTACAAGCACTATGGACTGAATTGAGCTAAGATTATTATAGGGTATTACAATATCTCCCTATTGGGAACATTCGACCTTGAATGAGACTGGTTAGACTGAGAATGCTCATATACTGAACATGCACAATTGGAAACATGATTACATAACTGATTCTGAAATATGCTATATGAACTAAATATCATAAACTAAACTGATTCGTTGATTACATCTAATGACATGAGAATGGTTAAAAGGCTGAGATAGAGATGAGAGAGTTAAATTATGAGTAATCATTACCTCAAGTTAGATCTGGTTTAGATCTGGTTTCGTGAAGAAATAATGAAAGGTTTAGGACATAAAAACTTGGGATTGCATCTCCCATTGGGATATTTCATCCCCCGAATGATACTGTCTTACTGAAATACTAAGAAAAGACTGAGATGATACACGGGACACTTACAAACTGAATTATGACTGAATATCTGAATCTGATACATGATGGATGATGCATGAACTGAGTTGAATTCGTAATTTGCATAGATGCGAATAGTTAACCTCATGGAATGACCATATTCATGAGACTTCTGATAGTAAGACTAGGTCGGGACATGGAAAAACCATAGAAATTTCTTGTCTGACTGCTAAACTGAATTATTGGCTATACGAATTGAATTATGCTGGAAGCTTATACTCAACTACACTTTTCCCCTTAAATACCATGCTTATTTGATTCAACTTATAATTATTACTTGGGTACATAGAACTATTCCTTCCAAAGTCTGAGTTGAGATACATACTCCCACCATGTTCAAGCCTAAGTCAAAACCACAAGGTACACACATAACATTGCAATACGAGTTTTAACCATGAAAACAAGGAACACTTACTCACTCTTATCTAAAAATCCATTCATCATCACTATCTTATTATTAAGGAGAGGTCACTGAAAGGTTAGAACATAAGGACTTGAAGCATGAAACGATAAATTTGACACATAGCTTAGGCCTGAAGAATAAAGTATCAATATTATGGATTCATCAAAGTGGTGTAAATTAAGGATATATATGACATAATCTGAGTTTTTCTATCATTAATAGGGTAGCATGAGTATCTGGAACTGAACTTAATGTAAATCATGCGTACATGAGACATAAGTTGTATGACCTGAGTTTGGAGTTCATAATTTCATAGAAATGATTCTTCCTGCTAAGTGAACTGGAGCCCCTCCTACTTGGAACTGGAAACGTACATGATTCTATAGAAAGTGCATAGATATGAGCTATGATCATAGGGCTAACTTGTAAGGCATGAGTAGATGTCGTGATGACTGAAAAACTTTGTACAAAGATAAGAATGGGTTGGACATCATCCCCCCTTACTGCTGTTCTATAATCATACTGGCATAACTACTAGAATCTGAGAGCCTGGCTTGGTTACTTGTTCTATCATCTCCCTTTTAGCTTTAAGCTATCATTCTAATTCCATGCAACCATTTAATAACTCTAAACGGAACTGCAACTTTATTACTCTAGAGTCCGAGACATAACAATACACATAGAAAATTTTGCCCTGAAAGACTACGCCTGAAAGTGTAAAGCCCACTGCTAATACTTCCTTCTAAGATAAAACTCTTACCTTTCTATATCCCCACAATCATTATATAAAACTTAAACTCTAATCAACTTAGAATCTTTGAGAGCATCACAATCTAGAATTTTAACTCTTCTTTCTATTTGCTCAACCATACATAATTCAAACTTAGATTTTAAGAGTTCACATGGATTTTACAAACCCTTTAATGAACCATACTACTTCCCTCATAGCCTACTAATACCATATTTCTAAACTTATATTTTTCACTAAACCATGAGAATTACCGTTACACTGACATAACCAACATCAACAACATATAATTTTGAATCAACAAACTTAAATTCTTGCATACACTGTTTCAAGCCTATTGATTCACCTTTCATACAATAAGCACTGTGGATACAAAATCTGCTCAATTCGGATAACTCTATCCCAACTTTACTATTGCTAAACTTTTGGGTTCATGCTTCTAACTTTAGGTCAAATACTATTATGGGATTTTGAAAAAGGATCTGAGGGAACATATGACTTAAGCTTAGTGCATGATTTTCATGAACATAAATGAAATCTTTTGTACTTTTGAACATAAGGGAACTGATAGGATCCTTTTAGTCCTGCATGTAATCCCTCGCAAAACTGTCTGTGGGGACTGTCTGAGAAAGCTTTACCTGTAAGGAGTTGAGCTTGACTATTTTTGTTACCTCCAAAACATGGCAGAGTTGACGTGAATGGAGTAAGATGTGGATCTACATAAATTCCTTAAAGAACACTTCTAATGCACGATCTGAGACATAAAAGAAGTGAAACATTTCCTAACTGCCCTGTAGCCTCTAGAAGAAAGTATAGACATCTCCATACCATTCTGCAAGATTCTACTAGATATGAATGTATACACCCTAGAACACTTAAACTCTATGCTGTGATACCAAGTTTGTCACGACCCAAGATTACCCCCTACTCGTAACACGATGCTTAGAACTACAAGTAATCACAAGCTAACCCATGAATAGGCATACTATTAAGCAATTGAATTATAATATATTAAATTTCTGTTCTTCTTTGCAGAAATATAACCATGAAAAAATTTGAGAAATTATAGTACGGATGAAATTTAAAATATGATAAAAACTATGGAGAGAACTGAAATTACATGACTGACTCTGACTAACATTTATGAAGCCTCTACTATGCTGACTATAGATAGCTTGGACATGACCCTAACTAACTTTAATCAATACATATGAGTAATAAAGTAAAGTAGATGAGCAACATCTGACTAAAGTCCCCGAAGTAGGAGAACTCATCACCTGCTAGCTAAAATTGGTAACTGTCTGATCATGATGTGTGGACTACAACTGGTACCGACATTATGAAATAATATAGCCATACAGACGTATATGTTGATCAGTACTTCTGGAATGTACTGAGTAAGCGGGGGTGAATGCAAGAAGTAAAACTGGTTTCATACGTAATATTAAAAGATGCAGGATTAGGTTTAAGTAGACATATCGAGAGAGTAAAATAAACTAAAATCTGAAGTAACTTAAATCATGAGTAACTAACATAATTTGATAAACTGGTGAATCACTACACTTAGTTGCTTAAGACATTCCTTTTATAATATAAGTAGAATTGAAGCTGGGATATAACAAAACATGAATACGTGAATGTTCAAAAACAAACATATATGTACTAAACTAATCTGATTAACTGAATAACTGATGTTAGGGTGTCAGAATGAGTGATATCTAAGAAAAAAAGGGTAAATGGCATATACATACTAAGTAACTACTATATGAATATGGAATTTTGAACAACACGAGATAGTTGAGCCCAAATACATGATAACTGTAAAATCTGAAAAGGCAAGACCAACCTTAAAACATGATTCTGATATAATATATAAATGGAGATACTAAAATACTAATAACTGAATAACTGATAATTGTATGCTATGATCAAGAAAACTTGAAATTGAACTCTGAAACTGATTACTGAACTATGACCATGGTAGCTATCATCTAACCAATATGCTCCAATATGAGCTAATTAGGGTCCAACCTATGACCCTAGTTGAAAGGGTGTCAATACCATACTATGACTACTAACAGATGGTTGTGTGGATCCACTAAAGTGAAGTCCCAAAGGACTAAAAAGTCACCCTCTACAGGCAGGTGCTTTAGTGAGATATATGTTAACCCTTAACTGGCAGGTTAACATCTCAACCTACGCTGGCTAGGTAGTTCTGGAATACAGGGACTGCTACTAAAGGTCACACCCTCAACTGGCAAGTGAGCCCCCATCCCTGGGTTTGCTCGGTGCTAAATCCTAGACCTAACTAAACTAACTCGAATTACTGAACTGATCTAAGTTTGACTATTATGACAACTGACTGAACTGATAATACTCAAATGTATCCGAAGCCATTCAATAGGTATAGAAAACTAGGTAAACAACTAAATTTTGGGTATTCATAACCCCTAGGACTCGATAAGAATAATAATAGGACATACTAAAGCTTTCGGACATAATATGTGGACATAATATAATTTTAAAACATGGGAATGTTGCTAAAAATCATGAATTTAGAATCTATCATGGAATTCACTTGAATAAAATATGGAGAAACTCCAATTCATGGCATGAGGAATTCTATATCTTGGTTGGAATCACATACCTTCCACATGAATAGAGATGTGTTGAAGACAGATAGCTTTCTTTAACAAACTCAGAAAATAGATATATGTTGAAGACACATACCTTCCACATGAATCCCAAGAGTAGAAAACAAATGCGGATATTCAAACTTCATATCCTCTTCTGCTTCTTATGTAGCTTATTCCACCTTATGGTTCCCCCAAAGAACCTTAATCGAAGCCAGATCCTTGATCCTCAACCGACGAACCTACCTATCAAAGATCTCAACGGAAACTTCTTCATAAGACATAGAATTAGTGATACCCAATCATTCCAAAGGAATAACCGAAGAAGGATCACCGATGCACTTCCTTATCATGGAAACTTGAAAGACCGGATGAACGAAGATCAAGCTAGAAGGCAACTCCAACTCATAAGACACATTACCAACTTACCACAAAATCTCATAACGACCCACCTACCGGGGATTGAGCTTCCCTTTTTTACCAAACCGCACTACTCCTTTGATGGTAGATACCTTGAGGAAAGCTTATCCCTAACCTCAAACTCCAAGTTTGTATGCCTAACATCCATATAGGAATTATGGCAAATTTAGGTAGCCTTAAGTTTCTCCCGAATCACCTTTACACTCCCCATATCCTGGTAAATCAAGTTGGGATCAAACATGTTCGCTACACCAAGCTTAACCCAACTAGTAGGAGATATGAACCTCATACTATACAATGCCTCAAAAAGGGACATACCAATACTAGAATGATTGCTATTGTAATAAGAAAACTCCACCAAAGGTTGAAGTTCAACTCAATTTCCACCATAATGAATCACACAAGATCGAAGCATTTCCTTCAATTTCTTAATAGTTCTATCCACTTGCCTATCCGTCTGTTGATAAAAAACAGTACTCAAACTCACTTTGGTCCCCAACCCTCTCTAAAAATACTGCTAAAAGTGATAGTTAAACAGCATGCCATAGTCAAAAATTATTGGAATAGGCACCCCTACTGCATTATGATTTCCTGAAGATACAATTTTGCATAATCCTCCACCGAGAAGGTAGTCCACACTGGCAAAAAGTGTACAAACTTAGTCATCCTATCCACGATAACCCAAACCAAATCATATTGACTCCGAGACTGAGGAAGACCGGTAACGAAGTTCATATTGATTACTTCCCATTATCATTCAAGAAAATTAATTTCTTGATACAACCCTCCTGGCCTAATGTACTCAACCTTAACCTGTTGACACACCATAAACTTGGCCAAAAATCAGCCACATCCCTTTTCATTCCATTCCATCAATAGATCTACTTGAGATCATGATACATCTTAGTCAAGCCAGGATGAACAACATAGCGCATCTCATGCGCCTCAGCCATGACGCAATCCATCGACATCAGGAACACACAACCTCTCTTGGTACCATAAAATACCATTAACAGTGATCTCAAACACCATTACCTTTTTCTCACAAACATCTTGGTTTTCATAGAGATAGGATCAAGCACTTGCTTCTCCTTAATCTCCGGACCAAGAGATGATCGAACCAATTTTTGCACCACGACACCACCATCGTTGGAGTCCAAGAGGCGAACTCTAAGATTAGCCAAGCAGTGAATATCCTTCACTAATTCTTTCTTCCCTTACTCCCCATGGACAACTTGCTAAGAGCATCAACAACCACATTAGCCTTACCTGGGTTATAGTGAAGATTCATATCACAATCCTTGATACTGAATAGTTCCCTTATCCAAAAGATCCTTAAGTTGCTCCTTGAGTTCCATTAACACTACCAGAGCCATTCTATACGGAGGAATAGAAATTTGACGAGCTAGATTAATACCAAACTCTATTGCCCTATCTGAAGGAACACCAGGAAGATCATCTAAAAATACCTTTGGAAACTCATTAACAACTGGAACTAACTGAAAAGAAAGACCTTTTGAGTTAGAATCTTTAACCCAGGCCATGTGATAAAGTAAACCTTTGGAGATTAACCTATGAGCTCTAAGATATGAAATAAACCCCCCTAGGAGCTAGAAATACACCCCTACTCTATAATTGGCTCACCAAGAAAGCTAAAGTTAACCTTAAGGTTCCGATAATCCAAACACACGTCACAAGAGTGTAACCAATCCATCCTCAGAATAACATCAAAATCGATTATATCAAACTAAGAAAGATCCACCAAGGTCTGCTTGCCACCAACAGATACCACAAAGCCCCTATAGACTCTCTTAGTAAAAATTAATGTACTGGGGTAGAAACGAATAAGGATCTAAAATAACTTTTGGATTGAAACCAAAAGATACAACCACATTAGAAGGCACATAGGAGAGAGTAGACCCAGGATCAGGTAAATAATATACATTATGAGAGAAAAGTTATAACTTACCAGTAACAATATCACATAAGGACTCGAATTCCTATTAGGATACCAAAGCTTACTACCTATTCCGACCATCACTAGAACCAGGAGTAGTAACAGAAGCAAAAGCAACACCACTAGGTGTAGGAGCAAAAAATAAAGCTACAAGAATCTTATTTGCCCACTTAGCAACTTTATTTACCAAAAACTCTCTGAGACGATAGCCTGCCTGGCCACACTTGAAGAATTTGTCCTTTTTTCATCGCAATAACACCGATGACGATGACCACAAAATTAAAAAAAAGATCATACAAAAACTGACTGACCTTTGATTGCTTGAGATTGGTCACCTTGTGCCTGAGAAATGACACCACTGTGATGACGCCTGTCGCTCGATTGATAAAGAGCACCAGAAAAAAAGTAGGATTCAGAACTCCCCCACTTCTTTTGCCATTTTCCACTATCTCGACCACCTTGAGACTGAGCACCTCCATAGTCAGAAAACTTGCTCCTACTATCTCTAAACTCTTCCTGCATCCTCTTTTCATTATCTACGTGTTGTATATGAATAATTAATCTAGAAATGTCCATATCTTTAATTAATAAGGTGGTATTTCTCTGTAAAATCAGATCTTGATTCAACCCAGAAGAAAACTTTCTCATTCTAACCCGCATGTCATCCACTAAATAAAGAGCATACCTTGACAATTGGTAAAAATTCAAGATATATTCCTTGAGAGACATGCTCCCCTTCTTGAGGTTCACAAAATCCTCCATCTTTGCTTCCCTCAAATCTTGGGAAAAGAAATAATCCAAAAAAGCACTAGAGAAGGCATCCTATAAGGATGACACATCAACATCTCCCCTATCCCTATCCCACACTTCATACCACTGATATGCAACCTCTTTGAGCTGATAAGCTACAAAGTTTACCCCCTCCACATTAGTATCCTGCATACCCAAAATATCTTTTCAATATCATCAAAGAAACACTGTGGATCCTTCACCATCTTTACTACAAAAAAGAGGAAGGACCCTCTTTATAAAGTAGCCGACCCTTGCGGCCTCAGCATACAAAGCACAAGACACATTCTGCTCAGCCTGAGTAGCAACCAATTTAACAATAGTATGAATAGACTAATAAAATTCTGCATTAGTTGGTGGAACTCAAACACTATCAAAGATAAGACTGTGAGATCGAAAGTGAACCCCAAAAGTAGGATGCATCCCTTTAGCAATACCCCTATATGAGGTAGAGGAATTTCCTTGTGTTCTAGATCTACGAGGCATGGTCTGAAAGAAGAACAAGCAAGGATTAGAGAAGATTCCAGGACTAAGACTCCAAGCTTGATAATAGAATACCAAGAAAGTGAAACATTCCTAAATGTCTTATAACCTCTCCCTTATGAGTGTGACATGCTACACACCCCTAAAAGAGACTCTACTCAACATGGCTTTGTGGAATCATAATTGACCATCAACCTAGGCTCTAATAACAACTTGACAAAACCCTCCTCGAGGCATTGTCGTAATGGGCATCCTAAGTCCATCCAGGACCGAAGACCACCCCCGTTACCCAACCCAACCTCCAGCCGCATGCGCTGAGTTGGCTGAATTCTGAGCATGTAAAAAGATAGTGTACAACTCATATAATGACACTAGAAATAAATCACAACCATGACTGCCCCAACTGGGTCCAACCATTCTATTCCAATAATCCAACCATAAAAAACCATACCAAACAAGGGCTATAAACTAGTCCATAACCAAAGGTGTTCCAAAACATAATATAACTTATCCCAAAATGAAATATGAGAGAATCGAGAGAAATTATGTCCAATGATGCCAGCCTTCCAGCTTATTCCAATCCCATGGCTGACACCTATACCGATCTCGCCTATTCTAACCTATAGAAGTAGCACAAAGACTCTAACTAAAAGAGTAATAAAATTAGGTTAGGATATGCACCTAACCATAGCCAAAACCAATATCCAAGAAAAGTTAAAATGTATAGAAATATCCATAACATTAAATGATGCCTTTCAAAAGGATGGAAGCTCACCACTTCAGTCCAAATGCTATACCCGAGTCAATAACTATATAGGAGAAGTAGAACAGCTGGTTGCCATATAGCGTAGGTATACAGCTGCCAGTAGATGGGGTTAGATAGTGACTGCTAACATGATCTCAGGGTAAGGATAAAATAATGTAATTTATAAAACCTAGTAAAACCACCCACATCCACACAACCATAAAGATAAATATATATATATATATATAACTATGCCACGAAAAGGGACCGGGTTTAGCATGCAATTAAAACCTTTACCTAGGTTGTGTAGCTTTGACATCCTAAAATATCAACAGGCTATATGGGTTCAGCTACCACACAGAAAGGGCCCCAGTGCATGTAGTCACACTACCAGGGAAGTATTCTATGGGATGACTAGTACATCCCTAAAATAAAGTGTGACATCATGCATATGGTCACCAAAACTA
The DNA here is from genome assembly GCF_002878395.1 of Capsicum annuum. Classification (NCBI taxonomy): domain Eukaryota; kingdom Viridiplantae; phylum Streptophyta; class Magnoliopsida; order Solanales; family Solanaceae; genus Capsicum; species Capsicum annuum. The sequence continues at coordinate 85,327,891 of NC_061116.1, read as the reverse complement.
ACCTCATATCGATAAATATGAGTTTCCAATTTTAGTCCCCCTGGGACCTCCACCTTCTGCGACTTAGCTACACCCCCCGCAATTATTTGCATATTAAAACCAATTTCCAAGTAACAAAATCATTATCCATTTATTAACCAAGGCCATTGATATTGGTATCATCCTACCAACCTTTACTTGCAAGTATCATCCATAGCCAACTATTTATAGGTTTAAGGGGACTTTCAAGTGCCCTTCCATTTACCATATTAAACCACTTGGGGGACTTCCATATTCCCCACAAGCATAACCATTAGCCATTTATAGTTCCAAGCCATTTAAACCATGTATAATTCTTTTACCAAGTTTTAAAACATGCAAGAGTTCTGTTAAAATAGTAAATGTAATGAACATATCTTTATAAGAATTTTTTCAAACACATTCGGGAATAATATGAACAAAACTAATTCCAATTACCATTAAACCATTCCCTTGCAATCCAATTATCCAAAATCACCATTAATGCATATAAAAACATAACTAAAACCATGGGAAATAATAACCGACCATTTAACTTCAAAACTCTCTAATTATATTTTCAAATCAAAATTATACAATAAATGAAATCATGAAAACATTCATAAAACCATGCCTTTAGTAAGAAATAATAGTGAGGAAAGAGAAATTGCCTTCAACCAAGATGATGATAGAAAGAAATCACTAAGACAAGCCCTAAATTGATCCTATAGTTGAAACCATAGCTCCCATTTCCCATAAGCTCTTGAGAGAATTATAGAGTGTTTAGAAGAGTTTCTAAGTGTTAATGAATATAATAATTGGGTAAATAACCTCCTACGTAGGTTAGAAGTCATGTGACCCTATCAGGATAAGTGGGTAAATGCTAGAATACCCCCACTTAACTTACACCAAAATCCTATTATAGGGATACGATTGACCCTCATGAGTCATACCCTTCCAATACGATCGATATCCACTATTCGCATCCTGAACACAACCCTTGGATTAAATGTTGTCCAGTATACGACTTATCCAACCAAGTCAAAACCACAACATACTGTCCATATCCATGATCTGTTTCCCTGGCAGATTTAAATACTATGAGGATTGAACATTGTCTACCATACAAGTTTGTGGTACGATTCGTACCCTGGCGTGTGGCTCATGGTGAGCCACTCGTACTAAGATCTAACGTAATCAACCAAGTTTAAATTAAGTTAAGGAACCAAATGATCCTTAAGCACCAATACGACTCATACCCCAAAGTCGTATCCATTCCAGTATCCAAAATCCATCCCACTAACAAACACTAGTCAGTATATGAATGGACCATACCACGTGTACCACAACATATGACTCATACCCATGAGTCGTATTGGGTCCAGAGATTAGAGTTATTTACATTTCTGTCTCCCCCATATGAAAAATTCATCCTCAAAGGTAGGGGTAACTACACGCTAGAGTTATTTACATTATGTTATTAAAATTATTCCCAAAGGTTAGGGTAACTACACGCCAGAGTTATTTGCATTATGTTATCAAACATATTCCCAATCTTTAACTAAGTTTGAAAACAAAGAGACAAAGATATTAATCTTTTCTTTAACAAACTCAGAAAATAGAGATGTGTTGAAGACACATACCTTCCGCACAAATCCCAGGATAAGAAAACAAATGTGGATATTCAGACTTTATGTCCTCTTCCACTTCCTATATAGCTTATTCCACCTTATAGTTCCTCCAAAGAACCTTATCCAAAGCGACATCCTTGTTTCGCAACTGATGAACCCGCCTATCCAAGATCTCAACAAGAACTTCCTCATAAAAGCAAGACTCAGTGATACCCAATCCTTCCAAAGGAACAACCAAAGAAGGATCGATCACCAATGCACTTTCTCAACACGGAAACATGAAAGGTAGGATGAACCAAGCTCAAGCTAAAAGGCAACTCTAACTCGTAATACACATTACCAACTCTCCGCAAAATCTCATAAGGACCCACATACCAGGGACTGAGCTTCCCCTTCTTGCCAATCCGCACTACTTCCTTCATTGGAGTTGCCTTGAGGAAACCTTATCCCAAACCTCAAACTCCATAACTCTATGTCTAACATCTGCATAGAACTTTTGGTGACTTTAGGTGGCCTTAAGCCTCTCCAGAATCACCTTTACCTTCACCATAGCCTAGTAATCCAAGTTGGGACCAAACAGGTCCGCCTCACCAATCTCAAACCAACCAATAAGAGATCTGCACCTCCTACCATACAATGCCTCAAAAGGGGCCACACCAATACTAGAATGATACCTCTTGCTGTAGGCAAACTCCACCAATGGTAGATGCTCAACCCAATTTCCAACATAATCAATCACAGAGGCCCGGAGCATATCCTTCAATGTGTAAATAGTTATCTCCGCTTTCCCATCTATTTGCAAATGTAAAGCAGTACTCAGACTCACCTTGGTCCTCAACCCTCTCCAAAAAGACTGCCAAAAGTAAGACATAAACTGCATGCCATAATAAAAAATAATCAAAATAAGCACCCCATACAGCTTTATGATTTCCTGAATATACAACTTTGCATAATCCTTCATTGAGAAGGTAGTCTACACTAGCAAAAAGTGCAGAGACTTAGTCATCCTATCCACAATGATCGAAATCAAATCATATTGACTCCAAGAGTAACGAATATTTACAACAAAGTCTATATTGATCACTTCCCACTTCCATTCGAGAAAATATATTTCTTTATACAACCCTCTTATCCTCATGTGCTCAACCTTAACCTATTGACACACTATGCAGTTGGCCATGAAATAAGCCACATACCTCTTCATGCCATTCCACTAAAAGATCTCCTTGAGATCATGATTCATCTTAGTCAAGTGGGGATGAACAAAATAACAAGACTCATTTTCCTTAGCCAAAATCCTTTTTTGCAACCCATCAATATCAGGAACACACAACCCCCCTTGGTACCGTAAAGTGCCATCACCATTGATCTCAAACACCATTACATTTTGCCCACCAATATCACTCTTGAATTTTCTCCAGATAGTACTATCACTTGCTTCTCCTTAATCTCCAAACTAAGTGACAATCAAACCACTTCTTGCACCACCACACCACCATCCTTAGAGTCCAAGAGGCTAACTTTAAGATTACTAAAGCGGTGAATATCCTTTACTAATTCCCTCTTATCTTCCCCCACATTATCCAAAATCTCTATGGATAACCTCTAAGAGCATCAACAACCATATTAGCCATACCCGGTTGATAGTGAACACTCATATCATAATCCTTTAGAAGCTAAAGCTATCTCCTTTTTTGGAGATTTAGCTCTTTCTGGGTGAACACATACTATAGACACTTATGATCAGAAAAGATATCCACGTGAACACCATACAAATAATGCCGCCATATTTTCAAAGCAAACACAACCGACAACAGCTCTAAATCATGAGTAATATAATTTCTCTCATGTACCTTCAACTACCTAGAAATATAATTAATCATATTCCCATGCCGAATCAACACACAACCAATACCTACTTGAGATGCACTGTAATAAACCACGAACCCATCATTACTTTCCGACAAAGTCAAAATTAGAGCCAAAGTTAACTTATCCTTTAACTTCTTAAATCTCCCTTAATATGCTTTTGACTAAGAAAAATTGACCTTCTTCTAAGTTAACTTAGTCAAAGAAGCAGGTATCAATAAAAAACTTTCCACAAACCACCTATAATACCCTGCTAAACCTAAGAAGCTCAGAATGTTAGATGGAGTTATGGGTCTAGGCAACCTCTTCACCACAACAACCTTCTGCGGATCCGTAATGATCCCTTCACTAGAAATAATATGACCCAAGAAAGTTACAACATTCCACCAAAACTAACACTTAGAGAATTTGGCATACAACTTTGTTCCTTTGAGGTTTGCAACACCATATGAAGGTGATTAGCGTGATCCACCTCGCTCTTCGTATAAACCAAAATGTCACTAGTAAACATAATAATAAAGAGATTCAAGTACTAACAGAAAACTCTATTCATCAGATCCATAAGCACAATCGAAGCATTAGTCAACCCAAATGACGTTACCAAAAACTCAAAGTGCCCATACCGAGTATAAAAAGCCATCTTTCCGTTATCTGATTTCCAAATCTTTAGTAGATGGTATCCAGACCAAATATCTGTCATAGAAAAACACTTGGCACCTTGCAATTCGGCAAACAGATCATCTATCCTTGGAAGATGATACTTGTTCTTGACTTTCACCTTATCAATTGCCTATAATCAATGCATAACCGAAGGGAACCATCCTTCTTGCATACAAATAAAACTGGTGCACTCCAAGGAGATATACTAGGACAAATAATCCCCTTCTTCCAAAGATCTATAAGTTGCTCCTTGAGTTCCCTTAATGCAACTGGACCCATTCTATATAGAGGAATAGAAATTAGAGGAGTGTCCGAAACTAGATCAATACAAAACTGTATTTCTCTATTTGAAGAAACACTAGGATGATAATCCTAAAAGACCTCTAGAAACTCATTAACTACTGGAACTAACTGTAAAAAAGACCTTCTGAGTTAGAATCTTTAACCTGGACCATGTGATAAAGACAACCTTTGGAGATTAACCTTTAATCTCTAAGATAAGAAATAAACCTTCCCCAAGAGTTAGAGAAATACTCTCCCACTCTATAACTGGCTCACCAGGGAACCTAAAGATAACCCTATAGGTTTGATAATCCAAAGACACTTAGCAAGAGTGTAACCAATCCATGCCTAGAGTAATATCAAAATCCATCATATCCAACTCAAACAGATCCAGCAAGGTCTGCTTGCCACCAATAGATACCACACACTCCCTATAAAGTCTCTTAGCAATAACTGAGTCACCTACTGGGGTAGAAATAAAAAAAGGATTCAAAATAATTTCCATATCAAAACTAAAAGATACAACCACATAAGGAGTGATATAGAAGATAGTGGACCCTAGATCAAGCAAATAGTAAATGTCATGAGAGAAAAGCTATAACATACCAGTAACGACATCAGGTGATGCCTTGGATTCCATTTGGGATGTCAAAGCATACA